>NC_140963.1:2230399-2340399 GCF_056783735.1 Eptatretus burgeri
AAGTAAATTACCACTCCTAAGTCGTCACACGGAACTGCTGCCTCATGAGAAGCCCGATTTCATGGAATCGTGATGCTCGCTCATTGGTGTACACCGCCAGTGATAGGCTATTTATAACTGCGTACACACGTTGATCGCACTGCAGGCAGGACAATGGCGACTAAGCGTAAGCTTACAACTAAAACCTTCCAAGAAAAACACGACATTATCCAGTTTTGCGAGGCAAATCCACTGATGAAGAAAACAGACATAGCTGAGAAGTTGGACATCAAATGGCAGACATTGAACGATATCTTGAAGAATAAGGGCAAGATATTTGGACAAGTGGAGAAGATTGTGAGGCCGGTGGGAAGTGTGAAATCCGTGAAATGTGTGTCCTTTGAAGATGTCGATGACGCGCTCATCATCTGGTTTTGGCAAATGTCGACTCAGCCAAATATTCGGTTTCGGCCGATTCGGCCAAATATTCGGCCGATACTGTCTTTCGGTGGAGGATTGCCCAGCGAACATCATGGAATACAATGACCGGTTTGAATCCTTTCTCATGCACCAGATGCCCAAGAGTTTGAGGCAGTCAAACATAACGGATTACTTCGCGAAGAAGTAAAGGATCGATCGAGCTTAGTGTTGAAGTCCGATCATGGTTTTATATTGGCTTGTTTTGTACATTACCGCACTCACTTACACATAGGCATTGAGTGGTAATCATCACCACGATAACTGTGTGTCATGTAATTTGTCACCATACCATCACCGATGGTATACGAGTTGTCTTACAGAGTTGTTCATTATCTTTACTTTTGATAAACTGATTCATGAATTCCATCTTTGCTTGATCACTTTCCAACTCACCAAATCACCCCCACCTATGCCCCGAGGATTGTGTTTTCCTTTTGGTTCAATAGCCGGCTCTCACACATGTGTCCAGGCCACGCGCGATTTCATCCTTCACCCCACAGTCATCATGAATGTTCGCATACGCGTAAGTCGTCACATTTCTAAGTCGTCACTTTTTTCTCGGTCCCGATGGTGACGACTTACGCCTAGTCTACTGTATATATATATATATATATATATATATATATATATATATATATATATATATATATGTATATATATATATATGTATATATATATGTATATATATATACATATATACACATATATACACATATATGTATATACACATAGACATACACACACATATATATATATATATACATACATACACATACATCGACATATACACATACATATACATGCACATATACACACACACCAAATCACGTGAACTATCACTTTTCTCTGTCGACCAATTTATCCCTTGACGAACCTCAAAAAATTTCGTACCAATTGGATACAGCGTTCTCCACGTCCAATTTTGACAGGAACACCACTTTACGAACAACACCATTAAAAAAAATAATAATAATAATACTTATTCCCATCCAGGGTGTACTTGTCATGTGCCAATTTTCAATTTTTTCCTTGGTAGGGTTTCAGAGATACAGAGGTCCAAAGTTTTTCTGTTTTTCAAACATGGCTACCACACCATATGACCTAGGATGTCATCGTTAACATTGAAACCCTCTACACGAGTAGTCGCACCTTTGTGAAAAATTTGTCAATCAGCCAAGCAGTTGCAGGGAAAATTAATTTTAAACAAAATAAACCTGCAAAATTGAAGAAGAATAATAATAACTCGCCAAAATCCCGTCACAGACGGATTCTGAAGGTTGACTATTGCCACTATGTGCGATGCACTCTTACAGGTACGAAGTTTCTTTCAGTCCAGGTCACAGTACCGAGAAAAATGTGACGCGACCGCGAGGAGGAGCACAAAATTGGTCCTTTAGTATTAATATCTAGAAGATACAATGTTTCTTGTTACATTTTTTGTGTCAAATTCACATTCTGAGGTAGTCAGCATGTGCAGAAGAGGGTTTTACATTGCAGACGCTGTTTTCGAGGAGTGGAATTACACCTCTCAGTGGTGACGGTCTGTCGACGACAGACGTAATGACGTCAGCGAATGACTGATGATGTCATGACGTCCTTACGCCTCTCAGCGGTGACATCACACGTCGCCATGTAAACGAATGTAAAACGAAAAGTGTTTATTCTGCTTCAGAGTTGAAGTTTGACTATTGCCACAATGTGCGATGCACTCTTACAGGTACGAAATTTCTTTCAGTCCAGGTCACAGTACCGAGAAAAACGTGACGCGACCGCTAGGAGGAGCACAAAATTGGTCCTTCAGTATTAATATATAGATAATAATAATAATTGATAATCATAAACAGACGAAAAACAAGAGGAAACCCGGACTGAAAGGCTTGATGTATCCGAATAAACCAGAAAATTGTGGAATAATCATAATATGGAATAAACAAAAAACAAAAATAGGTTACCCAGTCTGAAAGGCTTGGTACCCTAACTATCTATCTATAATTCCAGCAATCTCTGTGTGTATGTGTGTCTGTCTGTCTGTCTGTCTGTCTGTCTGTATGTATGTGTCTGTCTGTCTGTATGCGACCGCCGTTTCTCGACGACCGCCGGTCCGATCTGATTGAAACTTGCCAGGAATATTGCTGGGGACCCGCGGATGTGCCTTTTCAAGGTTTGATATCAATCGGACGAGCAGTTCCCAAGTTACGGCCATTTATCTGTCGACCAATGACAAGACATGGTGCTATGATGTCACGAATGACGTCACAATTAATGTTTATTTTTTTCACGATTGACGTCACAATTCTTCTTCTTCGTTTGCTATGACATCACAATCGACGCTGGGGACCTGAGTCTGTGCCTTTTCAAGGTTTGATATTAATCGGACAAGCGGTGCCCAAGTTATGGCCATTTATTTACCAAACCAATGACAGGACAGGTGCTATGCCGTCACAATTAATGTTTATTTATTTATTTATTTGTTTTTTGATTTTTTTGTGAATACATTTGTGAATACATTTACAGAGAGAGGGGCGAGAGAGGTGGAGGGAGAGAGGAGGGGGAAGAGGGGGGGAGAGGAGGGCGAGAGAGGGGGGCGTCACAATTCAAGAGAGGGGGAGAGAGGAGGGGCGAGATGAGGGGCGAGATGAGGGGCGAGACGAGGGGGCGAGACGAGGGGGAGCGAGGGGGGAGCGAGGGGGAGCGAGGGGGAGCGAGGGGGTGAGAGGGGGAGCGAGGGGGGTGAGAGGGGGAGCGAGGGGGGTGAGAGGGGGGTGAGAGGTGGGTGAGAGGGGGTGAGAGAGAGGGGACGTCACAATTCAAGAGAGGGGGAGAGAGGTGGGGGCGAGAGAGGGGGTGAGAGTGGGGGCGAGAGAGAGGGGCGAGAGAGGAGGAGGGAGAGAGAGGAGGGGCGAGACTAGGGGGGAGCGAGGGGGGGTGAGAGAGAGGGGAGGTCACAATTCTTCTTCATTTGATATGACATCACAATTGATGCTGGGGACCTGAGTATGTTTCCCAGATGTTTCCCAAGTGATGGCCATTTATGATACGGTTGATCCGATCTAATTGAAAAAATGCCCCAATCCAGTCATCGTTTACGAGAGCGAAGGAACGAAGCTGCATATACTGGCATGCCTCACCCACGAAAGAGGGGGAGAGAGAGGAGGGGGTGAGAGGGGGGGGTGAAAAAATGCCCCAATCCAGTCGTCGTTTACGCACCTACGGGCCCGCAACTACGGGCCCGCACTAGTTATTATAATTGTAATAACATAAATATTTCTCTCCTATTGTGAAAAGTCTTCCAATTATGTTCACGTGTATGCCATTATGTAGACGTATTATATTATTTACTCGAATACCCACTCCGGCCAACCGTAAGAGCAAGACTGAGTGATGTGGCCCCCTGCTTTGGACGCATACCAGACAAACATCTCTAGTCTTCTTGCAATACACAGACTACACTTTTCTCAGCAAGTAATGCATAATCTCCAGCCACTCAGAGGGTGGGTGCTCTCCGAGTTTGAACATAATTTGCATCTTGGATCACTGAACTGGTTCGCCAAACAAAACCGAGAAGAATATTGTTTATTTGGATTTTCAATATCATGCGATGCACAATATATTTCTTGTCTGTCTGTCTGTGAGCAGGATATCTCAAAAAAGTTATGGATGGATTTGGATGAAGCGTGGTGGACAGGTTGGATGTGCGACAAGGAAGAATTGATTTAATTTTGGTGAAGATCCGAATCCGGATAATAGAATTTTGAAAGTGATTCTTGACCATTGAGAGATCGAGCCAAAAATGATATATAGCATGACACCTCAAAAAGTTATGCACATGTTATGACAAAACTTAGTGGACGAGTTGGGTAGGTGGTAAGAACAATCCGATTAGATTTTGATTAAGGTCTGGATGCAGATCCGGTTTATCAGTGCGATGCAAACCGTAAACTGTTCAGTCTGGTGAAGGTATGCGTTCGACCAAGTGCTGTTCTTGTTTCACCTTGGAATGTGTGTGGAATTCTTCAATCATCTTCTTTAATGGATTTTCATAATCAAGGATGAGTTGTCCAAGTCGAGGGAATTCTCGATCACTGATGGAAATGAAATAAAAACAATGTTAAAAGAAAACATTAATGCTGCAAGCTTAGGACAATAACTGCACAAGACTTTAAAAAACACTTTAAAAATAAAAAAAAACACAACAAACATTATTGGATTTTATGAGCACTTAAAAATAAATAAATAAATAAATAAATAAATCTTAAAATAGCAACAAAAGAACAGGTACAAAAATATCTTTAAAAATCTTAAAATAGCAACAAAAGAACAACAATCAAAAGCATGCCACCGAAAAAAAACAGAGATAAAATACTTTCACAGTGACTGAAAATTCATTCTCTTTCAATGGTGACAAACACAAACAAAACAGAATGTTGGTCCACTTTGGATTTACAATGGGTTTTAAATTATCACAAGCCGAGGCAAGTTACTTTCACATTGTACAGCGAGTTGTGAACAAAACAACAAAAAGAGAGCAAGGGGTAGTGGGTTTCTCTGTTTTGTGTTCCCATCAGAACATGATCTGACCCGTGATGTGGGGAACGAAAAATCAACTCCCATACACCATGTGTGTAGTATGTCCATTGTCATCTAATGTCCTTGTGATCTGTAGCGGCAACATTTTGCCTCGGATTATATAATATGTAAATATGCTTGAAGGCCTGGTGTGGTGTTCACGCAGGCATGATGGGCTGAATGGCCTCCACCTGTGTTGGATTTCCTAAAAATAAAAATAAAAACTCAACACTGTCTTTCCCGACATCCAATTCATAATGGAAGGGGAAGCAGATCAACGGCTGGCATTCTTTGACGTTTTGGTTTCCAGGCAATCCGGGGAGCTGCAGACAACCATGTACAGGAAGGCAGCCAATACTGCCAGATTCGGCATGATGCCAGTAACCATGGTAGATACATTTTTTTTTTTATCATAATGGGTTTGAAGGTGATGAAATAAATACATTGATGATAGTTAAAACTTGGTATTAAAATGAAAATGTTAACCTGAAATAAAATGTACTCAGATATGAAATGATTCTTTTAAAGTTTGTATCCATTTGGAATCAACATAATTATATTTTTCCTTTGTATGGAAAGATCACCTGACTATTAAAGTTTGTATCAGGTTGAACTTTGCCAGTAAGTTGAATATAAGACGAATTGCCTATCATTTTAAAAGCTATCTAAAGGAATTTTTTATAAAAGACACAAACAAGTTGGAATATGTATTTAAGGTGTCCAGATGTATTCACAAAGCTCGAGTCGCTTCAAGATAATATATCTTCCCAGTTTGGGATGAAGCAGACTGAATTTTAACCTACAGACGATGGAAACTTGTTTTTAATGACCATTAGAGTTGGCGTTTGACGTCATTCTAGCATTCTGTGCGTTTTTCTGTATTAGGATAGGATTAACATGTCTGGATTTGAAATATATGTTACAACCATTCAAGCAGGTCAAGCTGGGGCTGTATCGAGACCCGAAGATAAGCTTCGCCTTGAAGATGTCAATACCAGACAAGCTGGCGCCAGTGCCAGAGATGATTTAAAAAACTGTCTTACTGAAAACTATATAAAGACTAAGATTCTCCATTTGTATTTGAGAGATCTGGAATGAGTTTGACTGTTCAGAATCTCCTGTGCGCACATAATAAAGTGTTTTGTCTGTTTAATAAATAAATGTTTTAATTGAATTGATGACTAAGAGAATTCTTCTACACCATCCTGTGGCTCATAAGTGAAGTTGCCTGTGAACCATTTTCCAACGGGTCCAAACACACTGTAGTAATGTGAAGTAATAAAAACACTGTAATAAAAATTAAAAAAAGAAGAAAGGAACTTTCTTTGAAAGTGGTTCTGTTTAACAGGTTACCCCAACAGTTTTGTGAACAAGTGTATGCGGAGGAGGGTAAACGATGAGTCCACATGACCCAAACCAAAGTTCTGAGATGCTCTTCCATACGTATCAGAAGCTACCGCTCGCCTGTTAGTCCCGTTTGAAGTCGGCATCGCACATCGACGTGAGGCTATCATTAAACACAGGATCATGCAACCAAAAGACCAATTGAATTGAGAGGACAAATCATGTCATTTATAAAATAAATTGCAGCAACTGCACAGCCCACTACATTGGAGAGACCTCGAAGAAACAAAAAACAAGGAGACACACGAACACCAGTTGGCCGTACGCAGAAAGGATCCGCTCTCCCAGGTCGCAATGCGCGGCATCAGACAAGACCATCAATTAATGCTCACCGAGGCTGAGGTGATCGGGCAAGTGAACAACCGAACGTCCAGACAGCTGCAAGAGGCCTGGTATTCAAATGAAAATTCAATCAATAGACATATTGATTTACACCCAGCGTGTCAAGCATTACGACACCAGCTCAAACATAAACATCCGTAAACACACTGCAAGTGCTAATCACCCCAAGCACTTTCACAAACCTATCAAGGATGCAATTAGTTAATTGACAAAGTGATGCAAATCCAGGTGTTATTAATCAGGATGATTAATCTCTCAACGTTATGTATAAATGGCACCGTGAGTGTGTTCTTTTAATCCTGTCTCTGATGATGGGCTCGAGTGAGAGCTTGAAATGTAAGACCTTTCCTCCCAGAGATCGATCTGATTTTATCTTCAAGTCTGGTGCCTGGGATACAAACCTTTTCATATATATTATATTTTATAATATATATAGATATGCAAGTTTGGTCTACTATTGTAAACTTGACAAATGTCTTCGAACTGCCTTGTCTGGTGTTTGAAGTTCTCAATAAACCAAAATGAAATGAAATGGTGGACCTGAAGAAGCTCATTCTGGAAATCCATGCTGTGCAATGCTGGTCATGCCTATCTCCATGTACCATTTGTAGGGACAAAGAGAAATGCCATACCATGAGCTACATTTCGCATTCACCTTCCGTGAAGACTCCAGATTGGCGATCAGTGACCTCCAGTGCTAATGCTTATCTGTGTAGAGCACCGTGCTCATCGTGACCGCAGGGAAACAACGATGCCCACAACTAATGGCAGCGAGTTCATCTGGGCCATAAATCAGTCAACTTCTCTTCCTCGTGGATCCTACCAATGGACTTGGTTTTCTTGTGGATGCAGGAGCAGAGGTGAGCATTGTGCCGCTGTCTGCTGCTGAACTGCAAAATTTGACAGAAATATTCATTAAACGCTGGGAACAACATTGCGATTGCGACTTTTGGAGAACATCTCCAGCTTGATTTGGATTTACCTTGCTCATTTCCGTGGGTGTTTACTATTGCTGACACCAGACACTCCATCCTGGGTGGTTTTTTTTTTTTTTTGCGTCATTTCAATCTCCCCATCGACATCAAATACAGCCGTCTATAGGACGCCTCAACAGAGCTTAGTGTTCTCAGTACAGCATGCACCATTTTATCGCAGAACATCACGTGTCTTCCATCCACATCCACGTGCCCTTTTCAGAAAGTACTTCATCACTTCCCATCTATAACACACCCATTGGAGACAATCCAGCCCATCAAACACCCGGTCACGCTTCGAGACCACAGGACCCAGTTTTCGCGCATGCTCGCCGACTAGCACCCGAGAAATTATGTATTGCCCACCAGGAGTTCAACTATATGTTACAAAGTGGGATCATCAGACCATTGTCCAGTAGTTGGCCTTCACCACTACACATGGCACCTAAAAACACACCTGGGGATTGGCATCCTTGTGGGGATTACTGGTCCTGAAGGTGACTTTCAGATCTTTACCCCATTCCACACATTCAGGATTTGACCGCTACATTCCATGGCACTGCAATCTTCTCTCTTCTCCAAGGTCAACCTTGTTTGTGTGCATCATCAGATTCCCATGGATCAAGATGATATCCAGAAGACAGCAGTCACCACGCCTTTTGGCCTGTTCAAATTGTCGTTCGTTCGTCCCCCACAAACCTTTCAACGATTTATCGATCAGGTGCTCTGGGGATTACACTTCTGATACGTGCATATAGAAGATATTATAAATCATCAGCCCAACCACAGAACATCAGGAACACCTGATTTGCTCTTATCCCATTTGCAAGACTTCGGCATCGTAATCAATCCCACAAAGTGCAAATTTGGTCGTCCGGAGTTGAATTTCCTCAGTCACTGTGTTAACCGCTTGGGAATCTGCCTGCTCAAGGAGAAGATGCAGATTATTCAGGATTTTCCATTACCTTCATCTCAACTGCGAGAGTTTTGGAGCCTCGTCAACTTTTACCATCAATATATCCCAAACGCAGCCACAACACTGCAGCAGCTGAACAACTTACTCGCAACTGGTAAACACCCTGAAGTACTCCAATTGTCGGAGCCATCCTTGTCAGCCTTCCACACCATCAAACATGCACTGGCCAATGCCTCACTCCCTATTCATCCAAAGTCAGAGGCACCAACATGCCCAATGATAGATGCATCTGAGGTTGCGTTTGGTATGGCCTTTCATTTGTTCATCAATGGTGACATCATCCAACATCATACTGCTGCACCAATCAATAGCTTTTCAACAACAGATAGGCATTTTTACAGGGTCAATGTGGATATTGTCCGTCCACTACCACCTTGAAACAGGCACCACTATTTACTGACTTATGTTGACCGCTTCACCTGTTGGCTGGAGGCTATACTGATAGCTGACCTCAATCACTGCACCTACCATCACCAGGGCCTTTGAACACACCTGGATCGCACATTTTGGTGTTTCATCAACCATCACTATGGATCGTGGTAGCCAGTTTGAATCAACTCTATTTCACGAACAGACTCAACTCTCGGTTACCGACCATATGCGGAACCACCACTTACCATCCAGCAGTGAATGGTATGGTGGAGTGTCTCCACTGCCAACTCAAGTCTTTCCTGAAAGCACATGACAACTCCACACACTGGACGGACATTGTACTTATGGCTCTGCTTCATATGCAAGCTGCTCTGAAGGATGTCCTTGGATACTCCACTGCAGGGCTCATGTACAGTGCACTGCTTTCTCTCCCAGGAAACTTCACGACGTCACCAACGATAACAACCAACTTTGTGCGGTCATGCAGGGCCTCCGGGCGACACAAACATGTACGCCTTCGTCACGCCTGGTTTTTATCCGCAAGGAATTTTCTACATGCAGCGACGGATTCCTACGGCGTGACGCTGTCTTGAGACCATTGCAGCAATGCTACGGTGGACCAGGCAAAGTTCCACAATGCTCCCAGAAGACCTTCAGACTCTATATCCATTCTTCATTGTGCGGCCCGCGAGCCACTGGCGGCCTAAAGTGCGGCCCATGACAAGCGGGCAATCATATGCAATGTGAAAACACCCCCATCATAATCCACCATAAATGCTATCAAATTGACCCAATGGGTTCAAATGAGTGTTCCAATACGAAGCGTAAAAGCGACATCACTACATCAGTAGATGGCAGAGTGCAAACAGTAATGCTTGCAACCCAATAACCACAACGAAAAAAAACTAGAGGGGGAGCACTCGGGAGAGTGCAAAACCTCCGCCGCCAATACTGCTGGGTCACTCAAATGAACCTTATATCTTATTCATTAAATATGATGTCAACAGTGTTGACAGTCATAGTTCTTTTCTCCATTTTTTTTGGGGGGGGGGGGTTGAAAATCACTTAAAACATGTAAAAATGCAAAATAAAAAAAATAAAAATCGAAATTTTGTTGAAAAAAAAGTTGCAAAATTTTTTTTCTCTAACAATTTTTTTGGGGGGGTTGGAAATCACTTAAAACATGTACAAATGCAAAAAAAAATTCCCCTTTTTGGGGGGGCTAAAAAAAATTTGGGGGGTTGGAAATCATTTAAAAAATGTAAAAATGAAAAAAAAATTTCTTTAACATTTTTTTTTTTTGGGGGGGGGGGGTTGGAAATCACTTAAAATATGTAGAAATGCAAAAAAAAAATTCTCTAACAACTTTTTTGGGGGGGGTAACAATTTTTTTTGGGGGGGGGGGTTGGAAATCACTTAAAACATGTAGCAATGCAAAAAAAAAATTTCTCTAACAATTTTTTTTTGGGGGGGGGGGACCAAGTCCAAAATTTAATGGCATGATCCTTGGACCATACTTAACCCCCCACCAAGTTTCGTCGAAATCCGTCGAGGAGTTTTTCCGTAATACTGTTCACAAACAAACAGAAAGGGGTGAAAACAGAAACCTCCATCCATCTTCGAAGATGGCGGAGGTTAAAAATCATACATGAAGGCGGGGTCTCATTGCAGCCATTTTGGAGTCCTGCAGGTGGTGTGGCGGCTCTCACACTGAAGTCTTATCGGCAAAAGTGGCCCCCTTCTAAAAAATAGTGACGATTACTGCTCTATATTAACGGTGGTCATGATCATCGCCATAGATCGTTTGAAGCCAGCTTTTCTTGATGCAGCACCAGAGCCATCCCTCCCACTGACCAACAAGGTCGACACCTACTACAAAATACCCTTACCATCGTATACGACTAGTTCTGAGAGTCATGTACACTTCCTTGCATGATATGTGTGAGTATATGTTGCTCGTTGACCATTTTTCTTTGTTGTGACTATTTAATTTTTTTTCACATGGACAGTCAACATCTCTTATTCTCCAACATTATGTATTTTGTTTGTGTCTTCCGTTTGATTAATGCACGAAGAGGGGGAGTACTGTCGCAGCATCATTTTGCCTTCGATTTTATAATATATAAATAGGTTTGAGCTCTAGTTGATTGGGGGATTTTCGGTACCGGGTGTCCCTGAAGGAAGAGTGGGTTGGACAGTGGTGGTTGAGTAAATAGAACTGACTCGGAATCCGAACATCTCGGACGTCTTCTCTTCCAAGCTAAAGATCCATGGAAATTGTGTATTGATGTCTACTAATGTCATTATTCTGAATTCAAATGATGGACAAGCTAATCCATGAGCCTTGGATCAATGTAAATGGGAATTATTTAGACATGTGCCAAAATGTTGATAAAAATCAATACACAGGATATTATTGTGGGAGCTTCTACAGCACAGATTTGTCTGTGTTAGTCATTTCAAACTAAACAAATGGAAATTTTGACAATAAACAAACTGGGCTTGGGGGGGGGAGTATACCTATAAAACAAATATATACTCAAAGAAACCAAAGCTTAGAGAAACATTCACTTCATGGCCTTCCTGTGTGGTGATACATAAGACATTGCATCACTCACTTGTGAATTATTATACCTTATAACTTTATGTATTCTTTATTTCATAACTATCCATCTTTGATGATTCATCAATGCATTTATCCAAATATTCCCTCTTTTACAATACATTTGCAAGTGCTATTTTAACCTCACTTGTGTTACAGTTGTACAGAGAGAGGAGGAGATTGGGACCATACTCTGTGCAGAGCATTGGTGCTGCTGAAGCAGCAGTCTCCTTGGCTATTGGGCACAATCCTGGACGGGTCGCCACTCCAACACAGTACACCAGCATGCTGGCACTCATTTTGCCGACCTCGGAAGGATGACAGGCCGAGTCAACCCCACCTGGTATTAATTCAACAGCTGAGCGGGATTTGAACTCAGGACCCTCGGATCCAAAGCTCGCCACCCTAACCATTAAGCCAACAGCAGGCATGTTGTACAGAAGTGGTGAGACAAATGTGCATCACTTGCAGCTCTTCCACGAGCCTTGATAAATATATTGTTACGGCTGTGGAAATTCGCAGGGCACCATATAGGTCCTTAGATCAGTTATGCCGATAAGTCTGTGTTCAGATAGATTTCCCCACCGTTGTCTCATAGGAATTTATTTGTGTGATCTTTGAGTTAGCCGTTTTTCTTTCGCTATCGTTATTTTGGACCAACCACAACGCCAACCACCAACCACCTTCTCTGCAACGCCGACCACCAACCACCTTCTCCGCAACGCCGACCACCAACCACCTTCTCCGCAACGCCGACCACCAACCACCTTCTCCACCGTGCCAACCACCAACCCCCTTCTCCGCAAAGCCGACCACCAACCACCTTCTCCACCACACCACCAACCACGTTTCCACCACACCAACCACCAACCACCTTGCCAACCACCAACCACCTTCTCCACCATGCCAACCACCAACCACCCTCTCCACAACCGCCTTCACAACGACATCTCCTCACCATCTCCTAATCCACATCTCCCCCAATAGATCAACACGAACAACATCACCTCATCTTCATCTCTGAAGCAACGCCATCTTGGTGCCAGCCACGGCGAGTCCGCATCGAATGGCATCGCTGCAAGCAGACGCGGAGGTTTTCTCGCCGCGCAAGTCGCTGTCTTCGCACACGTCCGCTCTGTGCAAGCTTCGTCCGAGAATCGGATCAGGAGATCAAGAGGGGCGGAGCCAGCGGGGGGGGGGGGTGGTCAGAGATCAGAGGTGAGGGATCGAAGGCCAAACCTCGTCTCTCGGGCCCTATAAGAGGGCGAGCGGAGCGCCAAGCGCGGAGAGTCTGTGGAGTGTCTGTCGGGGTTCGGAGCGCCTGGAGCCTGGAGCCTGAAGTCGGTGAAGAAGCTGAGGAGAGCAGAGGAGACTCAAAGCTCCATGTTATAAAGACCCCGAGAGGTCCAGTCTACCCCCTTGCCTTTGAGGGGGTTTTTCCTTGTATGAAAGATGTGGCACCATGTCCGATAAGTAGAACTGACAAGTGTGTAAAGAATAAATAAATGGTCGTAGCTCTTTGTCTTGCTCGTGTTTTGTCCCCTACCCGCGTTTGCTTTAAATAACTGCATGCGTGTTTTGCATACCTGCCTGACTGCATACGTGTGGAAATAAATTTGCTTGTTCAAATGTTAACCCATTCGTTGTGTCCTCTTTCCCCAATTGAACTGCCATCTTGCAATCGAAATATAGTTGGCTTTTAAATAGCCGGTAAAGTGATCGGGTCCAACGGGGCTTGCGATAATACCCCGCTCGGTTGTCCAAAAACGGAGCGAGCTGCATTAAGCGGCTCGTGTCCCAGCGGCCCCGTTGAGGTACAATCTCTCAGTAATCTACCCGTGCGAATAATTAGGTAAATCAAAGATTTGGTGATCGAACCCTGTAGCGCGGGTAGAGTGCGGCTGAACACACCCGTGGCTGGTTTTCGGCATTGATCCGGAAAGCCGCGACTGAATTGTTCGTCCGGTGGGCGTACGGCCGCGATTCGGTTAAACGTGGTCGTTCGCACGCCGGCGGGCAGAGAACTCGTAAAAAAAAAAAAAAAAAAAAATTTTATTAATTTTTTTAAATAAAAATTTCACTGCTGTCTGAATAGTTTGGTAGCGGTGCAGGAAAAACCTTGTTGTATTGCCTTTGTTTGTGGGGTCAATTGTTATGGATGCTCAGCAGAAATTTCCTCACCCTGGTGAGGTCATGGTGCCCTATCTAAGGTCGGTTCTTACTGGTACCGGATTGATCATGACATGAGCATTCCAATGCTCTGCCAAGTATGGGCCTCCATAACAACCAACGCTGCCCTATTTGTACTGGAATTACAAGATGTACACGCCATCTGGCATCGGTTGTGTGTGTGGAAACATTTCTGTAATACAAGAGTGCACATAATATTTCTTACCTGCTTCCGTGTGTCATTTCATGGGCGTAGTTATACAGACCAATTATGGCCTTACGCTCCTCAATTCTGGCCATTATGATCATCATGGAAGCATAGGTCACCACAAGATCCAAGTAGGTCTTGGTTAAATCATAATTCACAGTCTAGTACAGGGACAAAAACAAACATTAGACAAAAATAATACCAACTTGTAATTTGATTAAAAGGAATAAAATAAATATCCCCATCCATCAACCCTGATCAGCCCCACTATTGCCATGCCCAATGTCTTTCCTCAAGTTTGTTTTGACTGTTGAAATGCTTGAGGTGCAACACTGTACAAACATGGCAGACATACAATTGCTTAAAGGACAAGAAGCAGAAAGAAATATCTTGCCTGTTTTATTTTCTAACACAAAGGTTGGATAATGAGCACAAACTCACCACCCACAGAATTATTCTGCAACGGTGTGCTGTATATTTATATAAAACAAGAAAAAGAGCAACCAGACATTGCACACCCTCACCAGGACTTGTTTTGTGTGGTGTATTTTGTGTGGTGTTACATAATAAATAATAATGATAATAACTATAACTGCCACTTTATAACTGCTGGCAGTGATGAACGGGTACCAAGACGTCCGGCTTCGACACAACCCTGCTTTGATACAACACAGGACTGATGAGTTCCGGGCCGAGTAACACGAAGTGTTCAATCTATTTATGACGTAAGCAGTTAGCCATTTTTCTTGGGGACATTGTCGATATCAACTGAATTGGCATTGAAATTACCTGAACACGAAGCAATCAATGTGTGGGAAATGTCACCGTGGATCCACAGGGTAAACTGGAACTCCCCCGAGTAATACGAAGCCCCCCCCCCCACCCATACGTCTCTCTCCGACGCGGAATTGATGAGTTATGGACCAATGAACACGCCGCATTCAATCTATTTATTACGTAAGCAGTTAGCCCTTTTTCCTGAATACATCATCGGAAGCAATTGATTTGGTGTTTAAATAAGTTTAACACAAAGTAATTAATGTGGACACCATCAGCGGGAATCCCCCAAATCTAATGAGGCCCCACACGTTTCTCTACGACGTGGGATTCACAAGTTATGCACTGAGAAACAGGCCATGCTCCATCCATTTATTATGTACACAGTTGACCATTTCTCCTGGAGCCATCATTGGTATTAATTAAATTGCTACTCCTGTACCCTCAAACGCATGCAGGTGCAGCCAAGTGAGCCTTATGCAAAAATCCCAAAAAATTCTAAAAGTTCTCAAATTCAAATAATTAAATTATTCTGGCTGCCAGACCTTGTGGCCAATGGGGTTTAAATTTAAAACATACGTTCCCCATGTCGGCTAGATTATAATTGTGGACATTCACATTTATTGATCCAGCGGTTCCAGAGTAAATAATATTTAATATTTTTCCTTCAATCCAACATGGCTGCCAAACCATGCGGCGGATCGAGTTTAAATTTAAAACCTTCATTCCACATGAATGCTGCATCATAACTCTTTAGATTCACATTGATTGATGCAGCGGTTCCAGATTCGTCGTCTTCTTTCAGCTGTTCCCGTTAGGGGTCGCCACAATGGATCATCAGTCTCCATTTCGCTCTGTCCTCCACATCTTCCATTGTCACACCAACCACCCGCATGTCCGCCCTCACCGCATCCATAAACATCCTCTTTGGACTTCCTCTTCTCCTCCTACCTGGCGGCTCCATCCTCAGCATCCATCTCCCGATATATCCCGCATCCCTCCTATGCACATGCCCAAACAATGTCAATCTTGCCTCTTTCACCTTGTCTCCAAACCGTCCTACCTACACTGTCCCTCTAATATACTCATTTCTAATCCTGTCCAACCTCGTCACTCCCAAAGAGAATCACATCTTTAACTCTGCCACCTCCAGCTCTGCCTCCTGTCTTTTTGTCAGCGCCACCGCCTCCAAACCAGACAACATAGCTGGTCTCACTACCATCTTGTATACTTTCCCTTTCACTCTTGCAGATACCCTTCTATCACAAATTACTCCTGAAACCCTTCTCCACCCACTCCATCCTGCCTGCACTCTGTTCTTCACTCCTCTCCCACACTCTCCATTACTTTGGACAGTTGATCCCAGGTATTTAAACCCATCCACCTTCACCACCTCAACTCCTTGCAACCGCACCATTCCACCACCCTCCCTTTCATTTATGCACATGTACTCTGTCTTACTCTGACTGACTATCATTCCCCTTCTCTCCAGTGCGTACCTCCACCGCTCAAGGCTCGCCTCAGCCTGCTCCCTACTCTCCGTACAAATCATGATGTCATCCGCGAACATCATAGTCCGTGGAGACTCCTGTCTGATCTCGTCCGTCAACCTGTCCATCACCATTGCAAACAGGAAGGGCTCAGGGCCGATTCTTGATGGAATCCCACCTCTACCTTAAACCGGTCCGTCATTCCCACCGCACACCTCACCGCTGTCACACTGTCCTCATACATATCCTGCACCACCCTCACCTACTTCTCTACCACTCCCGACTTCCTCATACAATACCACAACTCCTCTCTTGGCACCCTGTTATAAGCTTTCTCTAAATCCACAAACACACAATGCAACTCCTTCTGACCTTCCCTATACTTCTCCATCAACACTCTCAAAGTAAACATCGCATCTGTAGTGCTCTTTCCCAACATAAAACCATATTGCTGCTCACAGATGGTCACCTTTCCTTTCAACCAAACGTCCACTACCCTTTCCCACACCTTCATGGTGTGGCTTAACAACTTTATCCCTCTGTAATTACCACAGCTCTGCAAATCACCCTTATTCTTAAAAATCGGTACCAGTACACTTACTCTCCACTCCTCAGGCATCCTCTCACTTTCCAAGATTTTGTGAAACAATCTGGTTAAAACCTCCACTGCCGTCGCTCCTAAACATTTCCATGCCTCTACTGGTATATCATCTGGGCCAACCGCCTTTCCACTCTTCATCCTCGTCATAGCAGTCCTCACTTCATCCTTACTCATCCGCCGCACTTCCTGATTCACTATCTCCACCTCTTCCAACCTTCTCTCTCTCGCATTTTCTTCATTCATCAGCTCCTCAAAGTACTCCATCCACCTTCTCAACACACTCTCCTCGCTTGTCAGCACATTCCCATCTGCATCCTTTATCACCCTGACCTGCAGCACATCCTTCCCAGCTCGGTCCCTCTGTCTGGCCAATCGGTACAAATCCTTTCCCCCTTCCTTTGTATCCAACTTCTCATACAGCTCGCTATATGCCTTTTCCTGAGCCTTGTGCCACCACTCCTTGTACTCCTGTCAACTTTCTTCATCTCTCTGGCTATCCCAATTCATTTTCACCAACCTCTTCTTCCTTATACTTTCCTGTACTTCCTCGCTCCACCACCAAGTGCAGCGGTTCGAGAGTAAATATTATTTAATATTTTTCCTTCAATCCAACATGGCTGCAAATTTCAAATTTGGCCACCAAATTTCAATCCAAATTTTAGGGTAAATTCAATATGGCCACCAAACATTGTGACCTTTCAATAAGAAATTAACACACTTGTAAAAGGATGTCATGGAAAATGTGTGTGTGTAAAGTTTCGCCTCAATCTGTCCAGCCGTTCTGGAGAAGATTTTTTTTTTTAATTCAAAACAATACGGCTGCCAAACAAAGTGACCTATGATGTCATAAATTTTTTCTATGGTGAATTGTTGCATAGATGATTTTCAAGAAATTTCAAATTTTTCTGATGCAGCGTTCTCAATGTTGAATTTTCATGGGGATACCGGCTTCACCAATGACATCACATGCTTGGTTTTGGCTTAATGGTTAGGGTGGTGGGCTTGGGATCATCGGGTCCTGAGTTCCAATCCTGCTCAGCTGTTGAATTCATACCAGGTGGGGTTAACTCGGCCTGTCATTCTTCCGAGGTCGGCAAAATGAGTGCCAGCATGCTGGTATACTGTGTCGGAGTGGCGACCCGTCTCGGATTGTGCCCAGTAGCCAAGGAGACTGCTTCGGCAGCACCAACGCTCTGCACAGAGTATGGTCCCAATGGATGGATGGATGGATGGATGGATGACATCACGAAAAATCACCCATGTTCCCCGTGGGGAGTTCATCAACATGTGCCAAGTTTCAATGTTTTCCATTGCACAGTTTCAGAGATACAGAGGTCCAAAGTTTTTTGGTTTTTCAAAGATGACGCCCATACCACGTAACCTATGATGTCATAATTAGCAATTAAGTACGCTATCGAAAAAGATACATACTATGGTGAAAATTTTGTGTCGATCGGTTGCCGAGAAAATGAATTTTAAAGCAAAAAAACCCGACAATCGCCGGTGAAAGAAAAACAAAAAATAAAGAGAAGAAAAACAATAAGTTGCCCAGCCTTGTCGGCTTGGTGCCCAAATAAATAAAACGGCAAATAACCCAGATTAAAATAATAATAATAATAATTCTAGCTGCCACACCATGTGTCCCATCGAGTTGAAATTTAACACATATATTCTCCATCGCTACTGGATCATAATTGTGAAATTTTACATCGATTGATTTAGCGGTTCAAGAGAAAAAAAAAATTTAAATGATTTTTCACTCAATCCAATATGGCTGCCACACCAGATGTGACATCAATTATTCGTGAACACCCTGGTATCTCCAACGCTTGCGGAACATTTGTGTGAAGTTTCCCCTCAATCTGTCCAGCCGTTCTGAAGAAGATTTTTGCAGGTTTTAGGGTAAATCCCACATGGCTGCCACACCACGTAACAAGCGGTCATAATTATCATTAAAACTCCATTTACACTTCACTATCCAAAAACATGGACCAACTTCTATATTCTCATCCAAACTCTCTCTTCCTCTTATGTGGTGACTTCAATTGTCATCATGCCAGTTGGCTCGGTGTGGGTACCTCTCTCACCTGCCATGGCACTTCAGAAAAAGATTTCTGCGACTCATTGGGACTGACTCAATTGGTCAATTTCCCAACACGGATCTCAACTAATAATACTCTATCTCTTCTGGATCTGATTGTGACAAATTTCCCTGACAATATCTGCTGTTCTTCCTCCGCTCCAATCGGTTCTTCTGACCACATGCTTGTCAAAGTGGACATCTCTCTGGCTATTATCAGAGAACCACCTCACCGCCGTCGAGTCTGGCATTTCACTCAAGACGACTGGCAGGGTCTCCAAGCAGCCATCAAACTTATAGACTGGTCTCCCATCGCTACTTTCTCCAACATCAACTCATCCTGGGAATTCTTTCAAAGATACTTGCTCTCCCTTGTGCACAGATTTATCCCATCTCTTCTTCAGTTGTCCTACCCTTCCTCACGCCCATGGTTCACTGAAGCTTGTGGCGAGGCAGTTGGCCTGAAACAACTTCCCTTTGTCTCATGGAAAGCAAACCCAACTGAGGGTAATCTCGGTTCCTTCCATAAAGCTCGGAACAAATGGGTATCTACCCTCAGGAGAGCCAAAAAAACAACATCTTTCAATGCTCAAGTCTGAACTCTCAAACCTCTCTCCCTCCTCCAAATCCTGGAGGCATCGAATCAAATCTGTTTCTGGTGAATGTTCCCCCTCCATCCCCTCCCTTACCTCAAATGGCTGCACTGCTGATACCGCACGTGAAAAGTCTGAATGCCTAAACTCGGTGATTGCATCGAAATCTTGTGTCCGATACCCATCACTTTCTGTGCTCACCTTACCCAGTCTCACCCAGCTATCCCTGGACTCTGTGTCCTTTTCTCCTGACAAGGTGGGGAGCTTGCTGTCAAACCTTGACTCAGATTCTGCAACTGGTCCAGACAACATCAGCCCACGTGTCCGAAAAACCTGCTCCTCTGCTCTTGCTCACAGTCTCTCTGTTCTATTCACCCTCTCATATGCTCAAGGTCATTTGCCATCTACTTGGAAATCAAACATTACTTCCCTGCACAAAAAAGGTGCAAAAACAGATTCCTGCAACTTCAGACCAATCAGCCTTCTCCCAATGATCAGCAAGGTTATGCAACCCATCATCGCTTCAGACATTAAATCCTTCTTCTTCTCCAATGGCTTGATTTCCGATCATCAATTTGGTTTCAGACCAGGTCACTCTACCCTGGATATGCTGCTTCTGCTCTCCCAACAATGGATGGAGGTCCTCAATGCCGGACATGACATGAGAGCCATATCCCGAGACATATCACCAGCTTTTGACACGGTCTGGCACCCTGCCCTGCTCACAAAACTCTCTTACTATGTTATCCAAGGCAATCTCCACTCATGGATCGCAGACTTCCTCTCCTGTCGCAGTCAAAGTGTGGCCAAAAATGGAGTTCTCTCATTCCCTCTTCCTGTCCAGGCTGGAGTTCCTCAAGGCAGCGTTCTGGGCCCTGTTCTTTTTCTGGTTTTCATCAATGATTTCTCCAACTCTCTGAAAAATCCTCATTATCTCTTTGCTGAAGACTCCACCCTCTGCCGTACCATTGTGTCATCCCTCAGACCAGCAAGTAGCAGCTTCTTTACTCTGCAGATCTGGGTAAAATCACAAACTGGTCCAACACGTGGAACATGTCTTTCCATCCATCCACTGGGACCATACTCTGTGCAGAGCGTTGGTGCTGCCGAAGCAGTCTCCTTGGCTATTGGGTACAATCCTGGACGGGTCGCCACTCCGACACAGGATACCAGCATGCTGGCACTCATTTTGCCGACCTCGGAAGGATGACAGGCAGAGTCAACCCCACCTGGTATTAATTCAACAGCCGAGTGGGATTTGAACTCAGGATACTCGGATCCTAAGCCCACCACCCTAACCATTAAGCCAACACCAGGCATATGTCTTTCAATCCGGACAAAAATCTCACACTCTCACTATGTCTCTCCGAAAGGACCGTTTGGAACCCCCCCCCAACCCAATCTTCTTTCTCAACTAACCTCTGGAAGAAGTCCTTTCTTTCAAGCTTCTGGTTCTCACTATATGCTATGATCTTTCCTGGGAAAGGCACATTTCCAACCAGGCCTCCAAAACCAGTCGCCAACTGGGAATCCTCCATCGTGCAAAATCGTTCCTCGGCCCACCTGAGCTCCTGACCACATACAAAGCTTTCGTCCGCAGCCTGATGGAGTACTGCTCTCCCTTTTGGGCTAGTGCTCCTGCCTCTCACCTTTCTCGGCTTCACGCTGTGGAAACAAAGGCATTTTGGATCATTGACGTTTCCCACGATGAGGCTGAGTCTTTGGGACTCTCACCCTCACCACAGGCAGGTCGGTGATCTTTGTCTTCTTCCGTCTCCTCTCCAGTATTTCCGCCCCCCCCCCTCACCCCCTGTTCTGCCTGTAATTTGTCCCCACCATATTTCCGCAGGGTGCTCAAGGTCCGCCAACAACCCCCATCTGGTAAAACTACCAAATCACGAATCACTGCTCACCTTCATTCTTTCATTCCTCTTTTTTCCCGCCTTTGAAATAAACCCTCACTCTGTTCAATCCCATTCTTCCCTCCAGTCCTTCAAAACAGCTGTTCACCACCACCACCTCTTATCTTCCCCCATCCAAATCCTTGATCTTTTCTACCCCCATTAATCCACCCCAAACCCACCTCCTTCAAATTCCCTGCTTTCCTTCCTGAAAGTCCCTGTAATGTCCATCTTCTATTCCCCATGTTCCCCACCCCATCCCTCTCCCTTCCATGGATCTCCGAATGTCACTGTTCCCCATTGTTTTGTCCTTCCCACTCCCATCCCTCTTGTCTCATACCCCCCTCGCTGTGCATTGTGTGTAAGCTCTCATACAAGCCTTGACAAGGTATACAAATTTTTTTTTAATTTAATTAAAAATAAAAATAAAAATAAAAACATTCCACATGAGTGGTGGCTCCTCTGGTGAAAATTTAGTGTCAATCCGAATCCGACAAATCGTTGCGGATAAAAACAATCTTTGTGCGGATAAACAAACAAACAAACAAACCCAAATGCAATACCCTCCTCCAGCGTGGGTAAAAATTCCACACAGACATGTAGTTTTAAAAAGGATCTTATTTTGTCACATTAAAATTTTAACATCAGTCAAATATAGGAAACATCCATTCTTACATATTGAGAAGTTTGTCTCACCAATTTCACAATCCTTGAAACACTATCCTGTTGAAGTTTTATTCCGCAGTTGTCCGCATGTACGTTAGTATAACACATAAGGAGATCAAAAAACAACTCACAATGTCCAGGTAAAGTTGTGCAGCATCCATCGAGGTTAGAAGCTCTGTGACATGGTCCTGAAATCGAGGAAGAAGAACAAACAAAACAGAAGTGGCACTCTTAATACATCAACTAAAAATATCCAAAGCTCGAGGTGCGGAGAAGCAGCATCTTCGAGCGAACGAGTACGACTGTGAAAGGGCAACGAAACTCAAACTTAGAACGCTGAAAACGGCTCGATTTGATCATCAATCAATAGCTCACTTGGCATCAATGTGTGTGAACAAAGAACCATCACACATTGAACATTTTGCAGCCATCAATCCGCAAAAGCCAGCCATGGTTACCTCCATGTAGTTCACACAATCGATGCATTTGCTACGTGCATGTATAACATTGCAGGATTTACCTTTCGATATAACAATCAAACTGATAAACAATCACCAGATAAACAATCCTTTCCACTCAAAATGATTCCGCAAGTTTTATGTTCGTTGATTTTTTTTAAAGCTTCAATTTTGCCACAGCCAAAACAAAGTGAATCCAACGAAATGGTCAACTCATCTTTACAATGCAATTGGACATCCTCATCGACTTGGAAGCAACATCTCAATCAGCAGCTTACCCGGAAGTCCATGATATCTACAAAAGTGAAGTAATACAGAGCAAGATTCTTGAGGATGTCTGCCTTCTGGCTCTGGACGTGAGAAAGGTGCTGTTGATGCTGAAAGAGTAAATTGGACATCGTGACAAAATGTAATGAAAGCAGCTTGAGGAGCATATGGCCATAAAATTGTGAAAACATCACACCCATTTATGAGCAACAGCAATTCTTAATATGATAACATCCATCCGTCCATTGGCACCATACTCAGTGCAGAGCGTTGGTGCTGCTAAAACTGTCTCCTTGCCTATTGGGCACAATCCTGGACGGGTCGCCACTCCGACACAGGATACCAGCATGCTGGCACTCATTTCGCCGACCTCGGAAGGATGACAGGCCGAGTTAACCACACCTGGTATTAATTCAACAGCTGAGCGGGAGTTTAACTCAGGACCCGAGGATCCCAAGCCCACCACCCTCACCATTAAGCCAACACCAGGCATTATATGATAATAACAACAATAACATCAAAAAATGTTTAAAGTACAAGATAACCACTTCCAAAATGCTGTCATTCAATCTTCAACATGTATAAATAGTACAACATATGACAATAAGGCAATCAATACGATTTACAATTTAACACCGTGATCAGTACCAATGTATAATGGCTATCGTGCGACAGGATGGTGCAGAGATAGCACAGCTGTTTAGTAACTTTCAGCTGTGTCATCTGGGTTTGATTCTCAGGTGACTGTTAACTTCTCAGATTGGCGCTTCATAGGCAGGAAGTTGCATCATGGAGGAAGTCATCCCAGAGATGAGTGTCAAGTAAGCCAACGACTCATAAGCAGTTCGTTGCATCATCGAGTAAGCGATCCCTTTATAAGCAGGACATTGCATCATTGAGTAATGCTTCAGTCACATTTGGCTCAGCGGCCGTAGGGTCTAAAAAAATCTACGGCCACGAGCAATTATAGGGCGGCCGCAGTATTTCCACGGTCACACAATGTAGCAGTCACATATGTTTTTATTTTTTGGGTAGCCGCATGGGGTATTTAGAAATTGTGGAGACCGAAAACGTGGGGGTGCCGTACGGTCTTTGATTTGATGTCGCACGGTGATCTTAGGGCATCCCTGCGGCGGCCATAGAATTTTCAAGGCAGACGCAAGGTAGCCTCAAGGTGCCCGCAAGGCGACCGCAAGGCGACCGCAGGGGGGCCCTAAGGCGAACGTGGAAATAGTGCGGCCGCCGTAATTTTTTGGGGGTTGGAAAAATTCATTTTTCATTGATAAGAGCCTACGGAAAACGCATGAATAACGCATGAATAACGCAAGCCCACCGTACGCCCTACGTACGGTCGACGTGGAACACATCTACGTCATGGCTACGGCTTGTCGAATTGCTACGGCCAACCTAGAAATGAAAAAAAGTTATAACTCCGCGCTTTAATTCCACGGAGACCCCTTGGGCATGTAAAAGATAGCCATACGGCGTAGGGCCACCTCAGAAACTCTGTGGCCACCGCACGTTTGTCAATTCAGGGGGGGTCCGGCTGCCGTATCCAAGCCGTAGAGCAAATGTGACTCATGCTTAAGCAATCCCTTCATAAGCAGTACATTGCATCAGAGTCAAGCATCCCTGAGATGGATGTTAAGCTGGGGAACTGCTTATCAGCGTTTGTTTATGTTAAAGATCAAATGGTGTATTTTGACAAAGTAGGCGAGTTATCACTGACAACCTGAACAAATTTCACACTGTTTCCATAAACTGTGAGTCACAATTCTAATTTGGTCTTCTCAGACATTCCTTGGCGTCAAGTTACACTGCTTGCTCTTCCAATGTGTGCTTGCTGTGTGGATAGTAGCAGCTCAAATACTATAAACTAGAAGGGCACGTGGTGGAGCACATACCTCTACCAAGCTGAGGAGAAGCAGAAGGTATTCAATAGGTTTAAAATAACAGGACTGGAGTTTGATGTATATCACTATCGGAGTAAACAGAGGCAACTGAAGAAAATAACTCGACAAGCCAAAAGAGAGGATGAGAAGGACATGACTAAGAATATTAAACATAATAACAAGGCTTTCTTTAAGTATATCAGGGGAATAGAACAGGTTAGGATCAGTGTGGGCCCATTGAGGAATAGTACTCGGAGAGTGGTTCGTGATGAAAGTGAGATGGCAGGCTTATTAAACAGGTATTTTTCTTCAACTTTTACACAAGAACTATCAGGAGAATTGTCAAAAGCTGAGAGTATCTATCGAGGAGGTGAGGAAGGGATTTTACAGAAGATACAGGTTGGAGTGGAGGGAGTAAAGGAACAGCCAGGTAATCTAAGAGAAGATAAGGCTCTGGGTCCAATAATATGCAACCGAGAGTATTGATGGAGGTGGCTGAGCAGGTAAGCGAGATGTTAATGGAAATGTTCAATAGTTCCCTGGAATAAAGACAGGACCGGAGGATTGGTGAGTTGCAAATGTAACACCATTATTTAAGAGAGGATCCAGAGAAAAATTGGGAAGCAAACAACCTGGTGTTGGCTTAGTGGTAAGGGTGGTGGCTTGGGATCCTAGGGTCCTGAATTCAAGTCACGTTGGCTGCTGAATTAAACCAGGAAGTTGACTCAGCCTGTCATCCTTCTGAGGTCGGTGAAATGAATACCAGTGGAGCAGCCAAAAGACTGCACACAAAGGGAAGGGGTGTGGATGGATTGATTAAATCTGGTATTGGTGTGGTGCAGGCATGATGGGCCAAATGGCCACCTCCTGTGCATAAATTCCTTGTAAAACCTTGTGAAACTATAGACCTGTGAGTTTGACTTCAGTTGTGGGGAAGGTGTTGGAGACATTAATTAAGGACCAGATGTGGAACCAACTAAATAAATAGAAACTAATTAAAAGCAGTCAGCATGGGTTTACCAAAGGTAGTTCCTGTTTGACAAATCTTTTCGAGTTCTATGAAGCAGTGTCTGATTGGGTGGATGAGGGAATAGCAGTGGACATAGTATATCTTGACTTTAAGAAGGCATTTGATAAGGTACCACATCGGAGGTTGTTAGCCAAAGTGAGGGCTTGTGGAATGGCTGGTCAGGTCGCTCATTGGATTGCAAACTGGCTTCGTGATCGGAAGCAAAGAGTGGCTGTGAGTGGGAGGATGTCTTGCTGGGAGGATGCAGTGGTGAGGTACCTCAGGGATCAGGACTCAAACCATTACTATTCATTATTTATTTCAATGATTTGGACAGTGGAGTCCAGCGATATATATCAATATACCGGTTATATTGATATTGTTTTTCATATCGATATTCCGATCCTGGAATTCTGGATATACCAGGACACCAAAAAAACAAACACATCGAAATGAAAAAAAAACCCACTTTATCACCAACAAATCGAAGGAAGGTGTTTGCAATCCTTAAATACCGTACATGATTTTAAAAGCCTTGATTCACGTGGCGTCTCGGATAAATACGGAACAGGAACAGTGGAACGTATGACGTCAAGACGTACCAGGAGGTAAGTACAGTACGTGTTAACTTTTAACCCTCAGCATCTGAGCACCCGAATAAGAAATCACGTTTTTCTTTGTCCCCGTGGCTGGTTTTAAAGTAATTGCCAATTGGTTATTATTTATATGAATTGGGAGTGCTTTCAAAATCCTGTGCCGAGGCAGTGATCTGCGATAGCGATAACGGAATTGCGTTCGGTGATAGTCATACCTGTACGGTGATGGATTCCAACCTGTGTCGATTACAAACACTGATTTCGCTTTTAAACAAAATATTTTTTAATACAAGTTGAAGTCGGAAGGAAAGTAACTGTTCTCATCATGGGGGTGGGGGTGGGGGGGGGGAAGAAAAAATCCCCAATGTGGGAATGCTTTGAAAAATTACCATGTCAATGATGTTTACATCATATATGAATATGCAATGAACCATTGTGTATTTTTGGAACCTGCGTAAAATTAATTATTTTTTTATATTTGATCCCATCGGTATATCGAAATCGGAAGAAAAAAAAAATCGATATCTACGGAGCCTAGTGGACAGTGCGGTGAAGAGTAAGCTTTCCAAATTTGCGGATGTCACAAAGCTTGGAGGTAGGGTGAACAGCACAGGGGGTGGTGATCAGATTCAGGAAAGTATTGATACTTGTACAGATTGGGCAAAAGATTGGCAGATGGAATTTAACCTGAACAAGTGTAAAGTGTTGGGGATGGGAAAGAACAATGAAAATAGAGATTGCATGATGTAAGGGGTAATTTTGGAGCATGTCATACAGAAGGATCTGGGGTTGGTAATAGATATGGGAGGTAAGGAGGCAGCACAATGCCAAGGAGCTATAGGTACAGCAAATAGGGTTTTAGGTTGTATTCGGAGGGGGATCATTTATAAATCAAAAGAGGTGGTGTTAACATTGTACAGGAATCTAGTGAGGGCCACATCTAGAATATTGTGTGCAGTTTTGGTCACCACAACTCAGGAAGGACAAAGATGCCACAGAGAGGGTTCAGCGCAGGGATAATAGATCGATTCCGGGCCTCGCTCGACTCAGCTATGAGGAGCAGCTGAAGGAAACAGGGCTTTATACACTAGAAAGGAGGCGGTTACGAGGAGATATGATAGAGATTAATGAAAATGAAGATGCTGGCTTTCGTGACGCAAGCTTGGTTTCCGGAGGAAGTAGTAAAAACAGGTTTGATGTTAACAAGCATGTCGTTTGGCACCGAGCGCAGCTGTAATGCAATACGTGGAAAATTTTAGAGAATCATTGGAGTCGTGTACAACTTTACTGATTGCTTTGTCATATCTGATTACTTATTAATGCGTCTTGTTTTAGACCATGGGCCAATAGTCGAAACCATCCCGCCCTGGGGATTTTTGCAGACTATCATTTTTGAATAGCTTGTTATATGTCTTTCTGAAATCTGCTTGTCTGCAAGCAGAATTTTGGCGGAATAAACGTATAGGCTATGTTAACTGTACCTTGCTGACGCAATTTTGATAATTTTAGGAATGGGGGGTGGGGTGAGATTTTGCTATTTTCTTGTGTACTTCTGAGTGAATCCTGCTGAATTTCACCTTGCTGTATTTAGAAAAGCTGTTCTTTATCAAAACATGAAGAAAATTTAATTGACCCAAAGATCAATGATGTCACAGTGACGTCATAACAGAAAACGATATTTTTGAGCATTTTTCTCCAATCATCTCCGACATGTTGATTATTACTAAGCAGAATTAATTCAGATGCTCTCATTATCACACGGATGTGAATATCAATCACTTGTCATATTATCAATTAATCATCGCTATAAATTGAACTGAAATCAAATTGAAATGATGCGTTTTATTTTGCATGTGCCAATATTCGTTTCCAATTTGCAAATCTCAGCATTAGTGGACAAACATCAAGGATTATTGAAGCATATCTTGATAAACAATAAATCCACCAATATATATGTTGTCCAGGTTCTCTAAAGCTATCAAGAACAAGTTTAAACTTGTGACATTGGTATATTTGCAAATGGTACTGTAGAGTCTAACAACTAACAACCGTTCACGTGGTGAAACTCGTGGCAGTGTTCTCTATAAGTTCCAATGTACTGGCTGTAAAATAACGGACGACCACGAAGGCAAACATGGAAAATTATTCCTCTGTATCTTCAAAACTCTCAACTTCTGGAAGGTCCTCTTCCTCTTCATCCTCATCTTCCGGTTCATCGTACAAATCCACAAGATCTTTCGGCATCAAATCTTGCTCCGTCCACTGGAAATTCACCATCTACTATGCACCAACCGTGCCAATCTGCCATTGGTACATCTGGCATAGCCTGGTCTGCCCTGCATCAGACCAGTGCTTGGTAATTAGCCCTCTGTGCATCCGCAGTGATGCCCGGCATGGAGGGAGTATGCTCAAGTCAACTCCATTGTAACTGGTCAACAATGATCCAGATTTTGGCTTGAACCTCTCCAAGAACTGCTCGGTACGGAGCTTGTTGATATCAGATGATGTTGACTTCTTCCTGTACAACAAACATGTGAAGTGCTCTAACGTCTGATAAAGGGTAGCACTCACATCAGGTGAACTTCCTAATGAGAGGAACGTAGCCAAGAAATCCGGATGATCTTTAAGAGTCTTCAAAGGAAGCAGCTTGCCCCTTTCGTACGAATGAACTCGTTGTGTCGCACCCAGAAAATGCATGCAACGCTGGTAGTGCCGAACAGATATCTTTTCCAGCTTCTGCGATTACACGATGAACGTCAATCATCCGTCGTTTGTTGCCGACTCCTGTGTCAAATAACACTCGCTGTTGAATATCTTGCGCAAATTTCAGCAGCAACAAGAATACATCTATGTCTGGTGATCTAATTACAATTGTGGACTCAGATGAGGAATGTGAAGCCACATGTGGGCAGTGCAGAATCATCCTTGTGTCTGCTTCCTCTTGAGTCGAATGTAGCTCCTCCACATCTTCCGATTCAGTAGTTTAAACATCTGAGCTTGTGATGGATGTGCAGTCTCTCTCACAGACAAACAGGATTCTTCTTTCGACCAGTTTTTCAGAGTACTTTGGCGTTTTCCATTCCGGCAGAAGCAGTTTGGCAAGTTGTGTTTTATTCTTTGAGTTACGCAGAAACTTCTTCCAGTCACGTGGGATCTTCGTAAGCAGACTCTCGATTAAGTGCGTTGACGAAGCTCCTCTGTGTTCTCTCTCTGCTTCTTTGATCGACTTGTCTCTGTATCAGTCATGAAGTCTATCCATCGTACTTTAGGAAGTTGTGCGAACAAACTTTCAGCCAGCTCGCCAAATGTTTCTGGGATGGAAACTTGTGTCTGTAGTAGGGCATTTCCATCGATTATGTAACTCATGCTTTCGTTGGTCGGTCGCTGTGACAAGTTAGCATGTCCTTCCAGGGTATGCATTAGCTTGGCCTTGTCTGTTTTCATTGGGGATCCTGTAGCTGTTGCTAGAGCCCATGGAATGGGCCCCAATGGATAACTGAGGACCTTTTCCATGCTTATGTTGTATTTAAGAGCCAGCAATATCAATTGGCCAAACACATTCCGTTGTGCAACAACATTCTTAGTTTTTTTGTCTGTCCCTGTAACTTTAACTGACTTTGCTAGTGACACAAATGTTTTGAGTTTGTTTCTTGATTGGTTCGTGGAAACTCTTTTCTTTCTTGATTAGCCTTTCTTTTACAAATGCATCGTGTAATATCTTCCCACGATTGTCCGCTGATAGAAGATCCTGCTCAACTTCGGGTGGAGCTGGTACTCCTGATGACAGACAATAGAGGACATCTTTATCCTCGACATCGAAAGGGTTAATGAAGCTTGTGATGGCATCAACAACCTTGCGAACATCGGTTTCACTGCGGAGTATTTCTGAGGTCCTTATATCCTTGTGTGTTGAACATCCTTGACTCTCCATTCCTGTCAGTTCCATGGTGGCTTGGACATAACCTGCCCGCGAGTGTCTTGTCATACACCATCTGTAGTAAGCAGAATAGTTTCTGCTGAATCCAACAATTCCCCCGTGAGATTTTGCATGTCGATTGATGGTTTGTTCAATGGTAAGATCAACTGCATTTCTCGATGACTGTACCTCGGATCTGTTCACACTGAATCCATTTAACCGCAGAAGCTCTTGAGCTCCAGGATGGGAACTGGGGAGGTTTAGGAGAGTCAGCATGTATACCGTTGTATATCTTACATAATTTGGTCGGTCATAGCTGAAAAACATGCGACACAGGTTTTGCAGACACCACAGATGAAGATCCAAATTGTTCTCTTTGGTTGTTCTGAGAAACATCAAGACCAGCCATCCTTTATCCATATAATCCAACCAAAATTGAGTGGTTTTCCCCATTTCTCCCTTGCGAACCTTTTCCTTGAAACTGTTGTAGAGCATCAGCAGCCGTGTGCAGCTATTGTTAGCCAGAGTTTCCGATAGATTCTCCTTACTTGGAATGAGTGATAAGCGTTGCAGGAGGCCTCTTGTTTCGTCTCCAATAATCTGCCCCTCTGATGTCTCGAAAGCCCTCAACAGCAGACGCTCTAAGGCTTCAAGTGTTAGCCTGTGAACACGCAATGCTCTGTTGTAATGTTTACCGGACATCACTTTGTTAATGGACTCACTGGCGCAGATTCCAGCTTCCACTACTATTTCCTCAAAGCCACTGGACTGAAGCAGTTTTCCAAGAGCACCAAGATATGCACAGGAAGTGTGAAAAACACCCATCCTGACAATTACGTCTTCAAACAAACGGTTATTCTGCCATACAAGAGCATATGCTTTTTTTGCCACCGCCAGATCAAACGTCACGATTGTGTAGTGCTGGCCCACTTCTCTGGATGCTGCCTGGGAAAGTTTCAGGAGGTGTTGGACAGTGGCATTCTCAGTAACCAGGCCATTCACGGGAACCATGTAGTCAACTGTGGATAACACATCCTTGTGATCTTTGCTCTTCGCTGTCATGGTTACCCAACCAGCCCATCCAGGCACCATCTGGGTCACGTTCTGCAGTAGTGCCCTGCAAAATACCCACACTGTATCAGACCATTGGGCCCAAGTTTCTGTGTCTGTTTGTGGGGCATCGCTGATGGATACTACAAGGGATGGTTCAGTCTTGGTATTGACAAAACATGGCTCTATCTCTTGAGGATTGTAAACCACTGAGCGCTGCTTGTTCTTGAGAACGGGAACTTGAATGCAAGAGGTGTTGCTGCAAGCATCTACAAGAACCTCCTGGATCATTATCCCATGGGCCGTGTGTGTTGTGCCAGTACCCGAAGGTGTTTCTTCGTTCAGGTCAAAATTGTCCCAGCATAGATGACTAACAACATTTCCGGTGGCTAAATTGAAGGTGGAATAACGCCTTCTCTCTCCACTATGCTCTTACACATGGCCATTTCCAGTTCCAGCAAACGAGAGTAGGAAACAGTGTCCATATCGATTCAATAGAGTGACTATTTCAGCACTACCACTCAAATGCCTCAGTGTCATACCCAGAAGAAGGTGTTTGGGCATTGTCCATTGCCCTCTTGTCAAATATCTTCAGCAAAGGAATCAACCAATCTGCTTATTTTTGTCGACGCATCTGCAAATTTCTTTCCAGTAATCACTCAGGAGAGAAAATCTTGCAATTGAGTAGGTGGGTGGATAATTCCACGAAGTGAGAAGCTCGGTGAAGGTGGCCAAGGCATCTCTGTGGATTCTTCTTTGGAGCCAAGAATAAGTCTTCTTAGGAGTAGTGCTGCTTCTTCAAGGCGTTTCAAGTCAGATGCAGCAACCTCAAATGCAGACTCGATGGCCTGACCTTTTGGAACTTCCGTCGAATACACAAGTTCACTCCTGTAATTACGTTGCCAAAACTGTATTTTGCTTCCAAATTTCTTTGTCAACTTTGCTTTTATCTTGTCAATTTTGTAATTGACATTGTAAAATTCGGGGCTATTGCTCAACATAAACTGCAAATATCGGTCCTTGAGCATTGTAACTCTTTCAACGTTAGCCCCATGGATAATGCTGTTCTCCACATATTGGCAGACATGCTCAAATGCAGCTGCTGCTGTTCCACGACAGAAATGTCTACATCAGTTTTTTCATGCCGATCATCTGTGCCTGTATAATGTTTACGGCACGACGGATGGTAGTGTGCCTCACGGGCGATTAAATCAACATCTTGTACTTTCGCCAATATATTGGCATCTTTCATTTTCTCAGCGGCTGCTTTGATTGACTCTTCTGCGCTACTTGTAATACACTTCACCAGCCTCTCTTCCTTCCCCTGTACCTTTTTACGTGATCTGTCGCAGAAGAGACATTTGTTCGCAGGAAATAATATTGCAGCCAATTCTGAGGATCTGCGTCTCTTGGCGCTACATGGTACTTCATCGTCTTCAGCAGGACCCTTTCTTTTGAGGAAGCGGGACGTGTTCGTGAAATTTGTACAACACCATCTGTGCGCTCCGTGCACGTTTTTGTAGAAAGTTTTTGGTACCTCCATACAAATATCATCAAGTCTTTCACTGGCATTAGCTCTCTTCTGTCGCAGTTCCACTGTTTCTTCTATCTTCGAGAAACTAACATCTGAAAGTGGTCTAACTTTTTTTTATCTGAGGTGTGTTTCACATAGTGTATAATACAGGATAAGCCTTCATGCGAATGTTTGGCTTTAGACCGTGAGCTGGCCTTTAATTTCAAGGGTTTTTCATCTGTTTTCTCCTTGTCGGCCATTCAAAAGTCTCATCTAAACTGAAATACAGAAATCGATAAACATCAACATCAATTCAACAATCTGTGAATACTACATGTATGATGGCAGTGAGCTAGTGAACAACAGAAATTATGCATGTTTTAAAGAAAAAACATCCACAAATGACAAATTCCAAAATTAGGTCTAAAAACAGCCTGAAAATGACTTTTTCGGAAATGACGGCACTGTGACGTCACTATAGCGGCCATCTTGGATTTAATTTTGAGATTTTCAGTTAAGACTTGACACAACGGTAAAGTATGAGAAATTTCAACGTCCTAGCCTAAGGGCCCTGTCACACCTTGACGTTTTAGCCAGCAATGGCAACGTATAAAAATGTATGTAAAACGTTGGCGTACGCTGAAATTGATGTTTTTTTTTTAAGTTTTGGACGTATTCATAACGAGTTGGACGTATGCATAACGCATTAGTAACGTACACAGAACGTTTTAATCACATATAGATAACTTAGACCAACGAATGATTAGCGTGTTGTCGGTGTTCACAACCTATGCCCAACGATAGTCTAACGTATGCATAGCGCGCTGCACGTATCGCCGACGATCACGTGGCGTAGCCTATTAAAAAGCTGCCGCACGCCGATTTAAATCATAACCGCCTGAGAATTGGAAGTGTCAACATCGCAATCACACTTTGATGATTTAGCCAACATATGCCGACCTCTGAAAAATTTGTCTAAAACGCTGGCACACGTAGAATACGTTATGGGTAAGTTGTGTATACGTTAAGAGCACGCTGAAAAACACTGCCATACGTCGTAGTACGCCTTGTACGTCGTGAAATTTCAAGCATGCTGAAAATTTTACGACGTACTCGGTGTATGGCTCACACGTTCCGCTACGCTGGGAATAAGTTATAGGCACGATATGCGATCGTTGACACACGTCGACACACGTTAATTGTAAGTTACTCATAAGTCGAAACACGTTGAGGTAATGTTTAGCATACCCGGAACTTATTTTCTCCGTCAAGTCACATTTTCTTTTTTCTCCTTGGCTCCGTGACGAAATATCTGAAGTTGTTGTTGTTGTTGTGTTTTTTTTTCTTTTTAAAGTCTATCACGAATTTTAAAATATATTCGGACATTTGCTTTTAAGTTTCGACGTCAACGTGACAATATCCTCAAACAGAAAATATTCACAGATGAGGAACTAAGAATAAGACACGAGCAAATTGAAGAGGCAATCGGACGTGACGTAACAGCACGTGACGAAATATCGGAAGTTGGTGTTGTTGTTTTTTTATTTTTTTTAAACACTGCCAATACGCCATTATACGGTAGCTGTAAATTAGAAACACGTTCAGCAAGTTATGTGGTCGTCCGGAAGACGTCAATTAAATACGTCTACATACGTCAATATGCGTTGGAGGTACGTTACTCATAGATTCAAAGCACGTTACTCAGGTTAGAAATAAGTTTCGGGTACGCTAAGCATGACCTCGACGTGTTTCGAGTCATGAGTAACTTACAAGTAACGTGTGTCGACGTGTGCCAACGATCGCATAACGTGCCTCGACGTGTCAACGATCGTGTAGCATGCCTACAACACGTTACTCATAGGTTAGAAATAAGTTTCGGGTACGCTAAGCATTACCTCGACGTGTTTCAACTTATGAGTAACTTACAAGTAACGTGTGTCAACGATCGCATAACGTGCCTACAACTTATTCCCAGCGTATGCGGAATGTGCGAGTCATACGCCGGCATACGTCGTAAAATTTCAAGCATGCTAAAATTTGCGGACAACCGCAAAGTACAACGACGTATGGCAGTGTTTTTCAGCGTGCTCTTAACGTATACACAACGTACCCATAACGTATTCGACGTGTGCCAGCGTTTTAGAAAATTTTTTCATAAATCGGCATATGCTGGCTAAATCATCAAGGTGTGACAGCCCCTTAAGGGATAGCGAAGATATTTATGAAGACCAAATTCCTTATTTCAGAATGGGGGGTGGGGGTTACTGCGGGGCGGTCGCGACCATACCCACCACCGATTTTTTTGCAGACAACCGGATTGTGCTTGGGCATGAGTCAGGCTATCTGAAAAACATAGTCTACAAAAATCCCCGGGGGGGGGGATGGGGGTCTACGGTGGCCCGTGGTCTATTTATATTTGTCGTGGCTGCTTCAATCGAGTGTTGTAAAGCCTATAAACTGGAGACGGCTTCTTTCTTCCATTACAATTTAATACACTCGATTACCTCAATCGACCATGGACAAGGTCCTCAAACCAGAGAAGTTGGATGTGGACCCGAACACAAGTGCAGCGGAGATGCGATGGCATCATTGGTACTGCACCTTCTCGAACTATCCAACAGCCATCGAGGATCTTCATCCGGACAGGCTGGACACCCATATAAATCACATCTCACCTGCCATCTATGAACATTTTGCTGGGTGTGGAACATACCATGCTGCCATCCACGTGCTCCGGACGCTCTAAGTGAAGCCAAGGAATGAGATATATGCAAGACATCTTCTTGCCAAGCGCAAGCAGGAGGCTGGTGAGCCGCTCGATCAATACATGCAAGCCCTGAGACGGTAACACAAAGATTGTAACTTCCAGGCTGTAATTGCCGAGCAGAATGGAGATGACGCTACCCAAGAGGCATTTATACATGGACTGCAGTCTGCACGCATATGACAGCGCATGCTGGAAAATGTGACACTGGACCTTCAAACAGCTTTCAACCAAGTCCATGCTATAGACGTGGCCCAGAAACAATCCGAGTCATACGGGCCACCAGTTTTCCCGATAAAAGCTGCTGCTGTGGGAACACGAGAAGCTCCATGATTGCCTCTCAAAACGAGGAAAAGAGAAAATTCGCCTGAGGAACCGGATACCTCGACCTCACTAACCACCTCTGGAGCTGCCACTGTTGCTAAGTATTTATTTTGTGGGTAGAGGAGGCATCCACCAAGCAAATGCTCTGCCAGGGATGCCACCTGCAACAACTGTGGAAAGAAGGGACATTACGTTTAGGTATGCCGGTCTGCCGCTAAGGTAAATAAATAAACGTCAGCGGCTGTACGTAATCGAGGGAAGGTAGTGGCCGTTTCACCATGTTGTTTATCAAAAGCGATTGTTATAGTACAGGTAAATGGACATGCGGTGGAAGCGTTGATCGATACCGGCAACTCTGAGAGTTTTGTCAGCAGCGAAATGGTAAAAGACCATAAATGGAAGGTCTACCCAGCCAAAAATAAAGTAACCATGGCTTCAACCTCATTACAGTCTAGAGTACAGGCAGATTGCAAAATCGAGCTAGCCATCGTGGGATTCACCTGTCGTGCTGTAACGTTGCTGGAACTCCAGGATTTATGTGCAGATCTCCTCTTGGGACACGATCTGTTAAAGCAGCACTCGAAAGTCGAGATACCCTTTGGTGGAGAAAAACCTCCTTTGACAGTAAGCGTAACAACTACCGCTGCAGTATCGCCTCCCTCACTGTTTGCAAATGTATCTCCTGAATGCAAACCAATAGCCATCAAGTGGCGGCGATATACAAACGCCGATGCAAAGTTCATCACATCTGAAGTCAAGAGACTACTCAATGAGGGAATCATAGAACCCAGCGACTCGCCATGGTGCACACGCAAGTACTGGTGACATCAAATCAGAACCATAAAAGACGAATGGTTGTTGATTACTCACAAAGGATCAATCCATTCACACAACTCAATGACTATCCATTGCCACGCATGGACGAGATGGTAGGAAATGTCGCTAAATACCGAGTCTTCAGTACAATTGATTTGTGTAGCGCCTACCATCAGATTCTTATCACAGAAGAAGACAAACCCTGTGCAGCATTTGAGGTGGGTGAGAGACTTTATCAGTTCCACAGAATTCCGTTTGGAGTTACTCATGGGGCAGCAAGTTTCCAACGAATTATAGACATCATTTCAGAGGAAGATCTAAAGGACACCTATGCTTACATGGATAATGTCACGGTGTGTGGAAAGAATCGGGTAGAGCGTGATGCAAATTTGGACGAGTTCCTAAATATCGCCAGAAAGTACAACCTGACATTCAACGATGACAAATGTGTGTTCTTTGCAAAGACCGTTGACTCACTCGGCTGTACGATAGCCAACGGCACGATCAAACCCGATCCTGAATGCCTGCACACCTTTCGGGAACTACAACCTCCTCATGATATGCCGTCATTGCGTCGCATAATGGGTATGTTTGCACACTATTCGCAATGAATTACCCGATATTCTGAGAAAATTTGGCCTCTCGTGCAATGTCGAAGCTTCCCACTACCAACGGCTGCTGTAGAGGCTTTCAAAAGTCTCAAGGATGGCATCGACAACTCTGTGGTAATGGCAATTGACAGCACTGTACTGTTTGTTGTGGAAACTGACGCCTCAGATCACACAATCGCCGCAACGCCTAATCAGCCTGGACGACCCGTTACGTTTTTCTCGAGAACTCTCTCTGGTAGTGAGCAGTGACATTCAGCAGTAGAGGCAGAGGCATACGCCATTGTAGAGGCACTACGTAGATGGAGACATTATTTTCTGGGCAATCACTTTCAACTCGTTACTGACCAAAGGTCTGTTGCGTTTATGTTTGAAGGTAAAACACTGGGAAAAATTAAGAACGACAAAACAATGAGATGGCGCATTCAATTGTCTTGCTGTAGTGACGACATTGTTTATTGACCTGGAAAACACAATACTGCAGCAGACACTTTTTCACGGATCCACTGTTCAGCAATTACTGATGAGACCCTACAAGACCTCCACAATTCATTATTTCATCCAGGAGTAACAAGGATGGCTCACTTTGTACGCTGTCGCAATCTACCCTTTTCCATCGAGGATGTTAAAAGAACGAGTGCTTCTTGTCCAGTTTGTGCTGAACTCAAACCTAGATTCCATACGGCCGCTTCAGGCACATTGATCAAAGCTACTTTGCCCTTCGAGAGACTAAACATCGACTTCAAAGGGCCTCTGCCTTCAGAGACAAACAACCGCTACATGCTGACAATTGTTGACGCATTCTCAAGGTTCCCGTTTACCTTTCCATGCGTTCACATGACTTCAGCAACAGTCATCGAATGTCTCTCTCAACTATTCACCATCTTTGGTATGCCTTCCTATATACATTCAGACCAAGGTTCATGCTTTACGAGATCAACTCAAACAATTTCTACCACCAGCTACAACCGAGCTACCAGCTGCAACCCTCGAGGTAATGGACTGGTGGAAAGATATAATGGCATCATCTGGAAAGCTGTGACTTCAGCTCTGAAGTTGTGAGGACTAATGATTGGACAGTGGGAGGTTGTCCTTCCTGATGCTCTGCATTCCATACGCTCGCCGCTTTGCACTTCCACTAATGCCACTCCTCACAAACGACTGTTTGCTTACCAGCGCCGATGCATCAGTGGTCACTCTGTGCCTACCTGGTTGGCTTATCCTGGTGCTGTGCTCATGAAGCACCCAGTATGCCAGAGTAATTATGAACCAATGGTGGATGAAGAGGAATTTATCGATGCCAATCCTGAGTATGCTCATGTTTGACTGTGACGGCCAGGAGACCACTGTCAGTTCGCAATTTGGCCCCCCTGGAGATAGTACCTCTGTGCACGAGGGAGGATATCATTCCCATGGGGCAACAGTACGCTGGGATCGAGACAGGTGAGGAAACCCCAATTTCTCCATCGATAGCAAACGAGCCAGTGAGTCCGCAGATGAGGAGGCTCAGCGGGTCTCCACCATCCCCATTGCCAGCTGGGATTCCCAAGTCTCCTGATGAGGTCGTCGAGTCTCCTTCACGGAAGTCCCCCGTTTACTTTCGAAGACAGCGACTGTCATTTTACAGATCGAGTCTTTTCGGGGCCTTTAACAAAGCTAATGCCAGTTACGTAACATCTAACCAATTGAAGTCTCGTGCCAAATTTGCTACATAATCTGAATGCTAGCGATAACTTTCCTACTATGCTATCATACATCTACCACCAATAAGCAAATGTTGGACTGCGTACAACATGATTACTATCTCGGAGATTAGATCTTTGGATGTTTGTTTATATCAGCAGTTAAAGAAATTCACCATTTAGTAGCAAATGATTTTATAATGTATTCTGTTCGATGAGGCTGCCAATCTGAATCGTCAGAGTCACGTCAATTAAAATGGAACAACACTCTTTGAACGACTTGGGGCAATCTGGTTGAATTATAAAGGTGGGGAGAATGTGATAAAACTGAAGAAAAAGATGCTGGTTTCCGTGACACAACTTGGATTCCGGAGGAAGTAGTCAAATCAGGTTTGACGTTGGACCCTGATCGGAGTGCATGTCGCTTGACACCGAGCACAGCTGTAATGCAATGCGGTAGAGGATTTTCGAGAATCATTGGAGTCATGTACTACTTTACTTATTGCTTTGTCATATCTGATTACTTATTAATGTGTCTTGTATATATTTGTAGTGGCTGCCTCAATCGAGTGCATTAAAGCCGATAAACTGGAGACGGCTTCTTTCTTCCATTACAGAGACGTTTAAGATAATGAAAGGTATAGATAAAATAAGTGAAGATGAATTATTCAACAGAGTAGACAGTGATAGGACCAGCGACCATAGCCTGAGAGTAAAGAAGAGGAGAGGTAAGATGGTAGTAAGGTAGGGGACTTTAACTCAGAGAGTAGTTAATGCATGGAATGGTCTCCCTAGAAAGGTAGTGGCAGCAGAAACAGGAGATAAGTTTAAATTAGAATTTAGATAGACACCTGGAAGTTATGGAGATATAAGGGTATGGGGATGTTGATAAGACTTTTTGGTAATTTGAGCATTGATGGGTGATTGTGTGCATGTGTGCGGAGTGTTGGTGGGGGTCTCGTGTGGTTGGTGTTGGGCTTTTCTCACCCAAGAACTGCCTTCACCAACCACGTCATCCCCCCCCCTCCCCCTGGAAAAAAAAAACAAAACAAAAACGAAGCAATGCATCATTTTTGTTTTGATGGATAAAATTGTTCCGGTGTTGATGTGGTGCAGGCATGATGGGCCAAATGACCTCCTGCATCGAGTTGCCTTGTGCATCCTTGTGTATTGATAAGGCCTAAGTCACATTTGCTCTACGACGAGGATACGGCGGCCGTACACCCTCTGAATTGACAGAAACGTGCGGCGGCTGCAGAGTTTCTGCAGTGGCCTCAGGGTGGCCCTACACCGTTTGGCTATCTTTTACAGGCCGTAGGGGTCGCCGTGGAATTATAATGCGGAGTTATAACTTTTTTCATTTCTACGTTCGCCGTAGCAATTTGTCAAGCCGAAAAAAAAAACTGGTAAAAAAAAAAACAAACAAACAAAAAATGAACCCACTCGTTACCGTCCGTCTGGCCGCACGTTCGCCTTAGGGCCCCCCTGTGGTCGCCTTGCGGGCACCTTGAGGCTACCTTGCATCTGCCTTGAAAATTCTATGGCCGCCGCAGGGCCCCCTTAAGGTCACCGTGCGACATCAAATCAAAGACTGTACAGCAACCCCACGTTTCCGGTCTCCACAATTTCTAAATACGCCGTGCGGCTCCTAGAAAAATAAAAACGTATGTGACTGCTACATTGTGTGACCGTGGAAATACTGCGGCCGCCGTGTAATTGCTGGTGGCCGTAGATTTTGGAGACTCCATGGCCACTGTGACAAATGTGACTTAGGCCTAACCAATGAACGTAGCGGCAATCAGCATCATACATAGCGATTATACGCCTCGTCCTTAAACGCTATGTATAAAATACATCGCCTGGTTATTGAAAGAAATAAGAAGGTGAGTTGAATAATATAGTTGAACACTGTAAAACTCAATTTAAATAAAGATTTAAAGAGGTTTAAAGGCATACAAATATATTCTGCGTTTTACCGCCGTTTTACCCAGTGTCTACGACATCACCCGACATAACACGTTATATTAGTTATTTATGCTTGTTTGTGTTTTATAACATCCTTAAAAAAAAAAAACAGTACAATTCCTGTTTGGAATGATTTTCAATTTTGTTTGACTGACAGACAGGTAGACAGAGTAAAAATATTATCTCTGTGTGTGCATGTGTGGTCGGGATGTACCTTTTGTACGGTTCAAGTGACCACAAGTGCACAAGAATGTGAAAATGAATAAATGAACACCCAAAACCTTCACCAGTGTACAGCGTATTATTCAGCTTTTCATTGACCAGTATCGCCAACAAAAGACGAGTGAGTGTGGGAAGCAAAGAGGCAAAAGGTGTTTACATTTTAAAGGATTATAAAACGAGTTTACCAAGTAGAACAGGTAACCAGGACAGAATATAACATCAATGACGTACCAATCCCAGGACTTTGAGATCGGCCTCCGTAAGATTCATGCACAATGCAAACAAGTGCTATTGTGTCAATCAGAAGCATCATAAACCACACACAAAACCACAACTACTTACACTTCCAGAACGCACGTCCACGCTGGGAAACTTTCTCACAATGTGTTTAATGGCCGATTCCAGGTTCTTGTCGACCAGGTATGAAGGTTTTGCTTTTGGGTCCCCACATGCCTGAAAATTGAATAGAAACAAATTGAATAGTATTTAAGAGAATAACTTACACACTTCTTTGCAAAAACTGGAATTTTAAAATAAAACAAAATTAAATTTAAAAAAAAACGAAAAACAAAATATATTTTAACGTTCCTTTCAAAAAAATTCATCAGAGGAAAGAGGTGTCAAGAAGGAAAATAAACAAATACAAGAGATGACGAATGAAAGAAGTTGAGAGTGAAAAGGAAAGCGGGAGGGTTACGAGATTTCGAGGTTTCAATGTCCGTACCCCTCCAACTATCTCGAACTTAAACATTTCCCTGGGAGAGAAATCTCCCCCGTCATTGTTTGCGTTTTACTTGGGAACTCAAATAGGGAGAATGCTTCATAACATGCTATTCATTCCCCCTATCATACCCCCCTCCCCACCCCACCAACTCGCATGGTATTTGCATGCTCTTCGACTTCAAACTACCTCCATCTTCCTTCACTAATCATGGAAGAAAAATTGAATCAAACACTTCAACAAACCATTCAGTGGGGGTGAGAATGCACATTCAGCTGGCGGGGTGAGGGGGGAGGACTCCTGTCGCTTGACACAGGTGGAATGATTTGAGATTGAGCAATGACTTGTGAAAATAAATTCAGGAATGACTAGTGAAGGCATAATTACACAACCACTGATGTCCAGTCAACAATACTAATTACTTGTCGCTCAAGCTTCTCGAGACAGTTTCAGTGCATGCACAATATGTTAGAGCTGGCGTTGTGTACAAGTACATCGGACCGGGTCAAATGGCCATCAAGTCAGATAGATTATGGTTATGGCAAGAGCAGGTTGAGGCAGCTGTGCTGTTAACTTCACAACAAACTTTCACTCATTGTGTTCTTAATCAAAACCCTAATTTACACAGCAAGTCGCAGAGTTTTTAGAATAAAACATGGGGGCAATACCCCTGGGTGGCCACATGGTTGTGGCTGGATAATATAACCAGGGAACCACTGGTAGACGTAGATGACGCACAAAATATGTAACGGACAAGAAAGTAAATACCGGTGGAAGTTTTTCTTGAATTTTGTGAACAAACTATGGTACATCATATGGGTGATAAAGGCTGTGATCAAGTTTCATCGTCAAAATTGTGTGTGTAGTTTCGGAGAAGAAAGCAAATACCTATTTTAGGGGGAAACCCCTGTAGACCTTCTCAAGACCCGATTTTTGTTTTTCTAATGCCACGAACAAACTTTGGTACATACACAGTGATGAACGTTTGTGTAGAGTTTCATCAAAAATCGTTTGTGTCGTTTCAGAGAAAAAGATGAAAGTATTTGTGGACCCACGGATGGATGAAGCCCCATCCCATAAGCTCCCCGGGACTACGTTCCAGTTGAGCAAATTAAACTAAATATAGTAGTAAGATAAACTACAATGGCACTCAGTGAAGCGCATACCTCCCCAGCTTGAACAGTTTACATTTTATATCCAACTGGCAGGTCGGATCTGAATCCGGACTTTAACCAACATCGATTCGGCTTGTTATTGTCACCTCACCAACTCATCCACCTCGTTTTGTCAGAACTCGTCCACAACCTTATGAGATATCATGCTATACATAGTTTTTGGCCCCATCTCTCAATGGTGAAGAATCACTAAAAAGAATGAACTGATGTGGATCTGGATCTTCACCAAAATTGAATCAATCCTTCGTCGTTATGTTGATGCTTGTACCACAACGTGATGCTGACGCTGTGTGGACTGAGCTTCCCCACTAAATAGCACGAATAGCACGCATCTTGTTCGGGTCTGCGCATCGGGTTACAATAACGTGTTACCGTCAGTCTTCGCTCACCACACGGCCACAGATGTCTCCCGCGGCTGGCAAACATCCTCTCACAACTCCGCCTCGATACAGCTACTGCCAGGCAGAGGCGTGCTGTGCGGCCCAGAGCGCTCGGGCCGCCATGCGGACAAGCAGCACATCGACCAGCGCTAACCGCCGGTCGCCGGGACACAGCCTGGGAGTTCGGTGCAGGTCGATTTGCATCACGGGGTTCAGAGTGAGACGGTTCCGCAGCTCAGCTATGGCAAGCCAGATGGACAGTGAGGCCGCTTCCGGTCATGCGGGCCAGGCCGTGTGGTGGCGGGAGCCCAGAGTGCCCGATTCGGGTGACGACATCACTTCAGGGTGACGCCCCGCCCTGCACCGCAGAGCCTATAAAAGGACGCGTCGCGAGGCCGTTTGTAGTTCCAGTCCTGTCTGCGTTCCTACTCATCGGTGCTGCCATCCCGCCCACTGGACCTGCTGACTCCGCCCTTCTTCACCGACTCGCCGTTGACTCAACCCATCCACCTACACGCCTGCTGCGGCCAATCTGCCCACTTGCTTCGGACTCCGCTTTTCTCCACCCACTGGCTTCGGACTCCGCTTTTCTCCACCCACTGGCTTCTGACTCCACCCAAGTCCTTCCTTCATGCCTGTCAGTCACGCCCCATTCTCTGGATTGACGTTTTGCTGCATGAAGTGCCATGAAGTGGGAGACAACGCGCAGCTGTCAGGGAGGTATCGCCCAGTGGAGCATCCCCCCAAAACGTGCTGGGTGGCACGTTCGGTTAATCATGCAAGCTATTGATAGACAGTTCACCTCATCTCCTCTCCTCTTTCTTCTCATTAACTCTTCTTCATCGGGTGTGTGTGCGTGCGTGGGCACCTGTCCTCGTTTAAGTTCATTTAAGATTGTACAATAATTATATCGGGATAACGCTGCTCTGTCTCTGCTTTAGTAAGTTGCTTGTATTATTGTCACACCACACAAATTCTTCACTATCCCTGCTTACACACAACAATAAACCCAATGAATTGTGCCACATATTTTTCCTCGCCTGCCTGTAATAAATCTTTTTGTGGAAATGTTCCCAGCTCGTTTTTGTCTTTTCTTTCGTTGATGCAGCATGGTCCGTATCCTAACCGAGCCAGGACTTTATTCCAAACGATCCGTTCCTTTTAGCTGGTAGGTGTTTGGCAGTGTTGCTCGGCTGCATCTGATCTGGTTTAGTGATCCGGTTTGGACAAGGCGTACCGAGGGTGTGTCCCCCGGTAATTAGATCACGTGGTTATTTTTAGGTGACCGGATAAACTAGACGGAGGACCCTAAGTCACGTGGTTGAGTTATTGGCGTTCACGGTCGGTTAATGACCCACCACGTCACGGAATTATCAGTGTGCGATGACCTGAAATTCCAGGGAGTCTGGTGGCTCCCTCCCCCCCGGGGGGTCTTCTCACCCGCCCCTGGCCCGCAACAATATAATTACACTGAAGACACACACAAACAAAAACTACAGCCATAACAGCAGCAAAAAGAACTGTTATAAAACATCCATTTTGTGTGTTTTTCACTTCATTTTTCATCCTCATTGACTCAGATAGACACGCAATATATTTGTGATGTACAACAAGCTGTCTTTTGATTCAATCCATCAGCGAAATGATGGGTATGCATGCTGAGTGTGACTAAATCGCACATAACATTTCAAACCAAATTCCACTTTTTGAGAGGTTTTCCGGGTGTTCACTCGATTAGCAGTGAATGGGCTTATGCCGTGAAACAACGCACGACCCGTTTGGCTCATATTGACCAATGACTGTGACAATGGCTCACCGACCGACAGTCGGCAACATGGCGTGTATGTTGCGTCAAGCAAAGGAATCGATCAACAAAGGAAATGATAAAACAATCAAAACAAGTAACTCTACCCACATCCCAGATAAAATGAGACATCCTCCAATTGGAAACATTTTGGTTTCTACAAAACATTAGAGGATTCACCAGGAAGTCAAATCTTGATATGCAAAATGCAGTCACGTGCATCACATGTGATGTGCCTACAATGAATGGTATGCAAATTAGAACGAGCACTTTTCATGGATTTCACTCATGTAAGAAGTTTTATATCATACAGTAATGGATGAAATGCATGTAAAGAACTGTTCATTGGATTTAGAATTGTAAAGATATATATTGTTTTCATATGGATGAATTTTCATATGGATGTAATTTCTTCCAATTTTTCCATTAGCATGTGATTAGGTTTGCACAGGTAGTATCCCAATACAAAAATCTGTTCTATATGTAACACATCTATCAGGGTAAACAATATTAAAAACACTAAATTATAGTTTACCTATTTGATCATCTTTTCAAGGAATGCAGCATTCCAAAAAAAATAAAAATAATAAACTCGAACGCCACGTGGTAGAGCACAAACCTCCGCCAGGCTGATTCGTGTACATTTTGTATCCCACCGATAGGCCGGATCTGGATTCAGACCTGAACTAAAATTTAATCAGCTTGTTGTCATCACCGAATCAACTCATCCACCAAGTTTTGTCCGAATCCATTCATAACTTTTTGAGATGGCGTGCTATACATCGTTTGGCCCGATCACTCAATGGTGAAGAATCACTTGAACAATGATCGGATCTTCAACAAAATTGAATCAATTCTTCCTTTTTACAGACCAACCTCTCCACCAAGTTTCGTCCGAAACCGTTCATAACCTTTTGAGAAGTTTTGTTCACAAACACACAGACAGACATACAGAGGTCAAAACTTAACCTCCATCCACTTTTGGTGGCAGAGGTAAAAAACATAAAATTGATGATGTACATGTGAATGTTGTAGGACAAGGAAATATTTCAGAAACTTTGTGAAATAATTGGATGAACGTTATCATCTTCACAGAATAAAAAGCTTGCGTTTACCAAAATGATATACAGTCCTATATAAACATGTCAAACATAACATGCCAGCTTAACTGTGAAGAGTTTACGATCTGGCCACTCATTACTCATGATCCCACGACATCGGTTGACAGAGCTGAGAGAGATCTACAACAGATTGTATTTCTCCAGATTGGACAATTAAAACGGCTATCTTAAGGACTGCCACATTCCTCATGTTCTCACACAGAAAACATTGCAAGACATATTTGAGGAACTGTGAAGGAATGGAGGTTGCCAGAACCTGTGAATTGTGACACATCATGCAGTTACAGTACATAACGAAAGGCCAGACTCGCAATCTCACAAAGGCCGTCATTGATGCCCTTTCAAATTGTTTGTCAGAAACGACGGCCTTGCTCTGACAGACACAACTGAATTTGCAGCAAAAGATTGGTTGTTTCTATCTGGTTTGGTAATTCCATCAAAATTGACTTGCGTCTGGTTTTCTGGAGAATAAGCAGAAAATGATACTTCAACAGAAATTTCATGGTCACAAGCTTATCCTACTCCATGGAATAGTACTTCAGATTATATCGGCTCATTTTTTCAAGCAAACCGCCGCACCAGATGCAGCAGTCATGGACAGCTCCGTGAGCAGAGGACAGGAGCTACAGGGTGGCCTGAAAAATCGCTTTACCCCCGACAAACATCTCACACCTCCCTCCTTCCCCGTTGTGGGATACGGCATCACCGACTCACTCACGCGGGACTCAATTGGAACTCAGACAGCATGGCGGACACAAGTTCTTATTGCGTTGAAGAGCGGTCGGTTACTTGTGCTTGGGTCCGTGAAAGGGCACTCTACAAATGCTACACGAGATGTCCAAGAGGACTTGTGGACAAATTCAGCGGTGCAAGGAGAACGATGGAGCACATAGATACGACAACTGATTAAATTATCGGAAGTAGTGTCCAACAAAACTTCAATATTAAGAGTTTCAGAACGAATTATTCACTGTGGATGGGTAAAGTGACTTTCAGGCCACCCTGTTCAGTCAAAGCTCGACAGTTTGAATGAGCAGACAATTGTTAACTTAATGAGCCTTTCGATGAACAGCAGATGTTTTGTATGTAGAAAAGCAGTCCACTCATCATGGTGTACCAACAATTTCCAAAATGTACCGACGATGATGAATGTTAAAGCACATGGAACAAAAGAATGAATGACAGAACATAGTCCTTCAGTGTTGCTGAGTCAGCTGATTAACACAAAGATTGAGTTTTGTGAAAAGTCAGTGTTTGATTCAAGATAAAATCTGCTATTTTTTTTTTATTCAAAGAACAGAGTTCGAACCAATGAACGATTCATGATGACATTCAGGTTGAACCACACTCACCTGAAAAACTGGCAGAGCCTGCTCTTCGAACATTTCCTTCTGGTGTGAAAAGTGATGATGGGATAACTAATGGCTGTGATTTTAAAGATCTAATCAACGGATAAGGAGGTTAAAATGAAACCAATTAATTCTCCATCCTGATTGAATGAAGTGATTTGTACAAGAGAATGTCCAGCTCTGCCCAATGAAACAAGGGCTTGACAGATAGGTCGCTGCACCTGGGTGTAATAAAAACCCACAATCAAGGTGCAAGGAAAAACAAATCTTATTTACAAGAATCAGCAACAAAGCTAAAAAATACATAAATAAATCAAGCTATCCCTGAGTTTAGTGTTTCTCCTGAAAAGATTTTCAGCTTGGCTACATCACTAGAATGTAAAAATGTCTCTGCAACAGGTGTTCTGGCAGAATACAGGGTCTATCAACGTCTATTAACCATGGGAACCACATTGCACTGACGCCAAGCAGGTGACTCTATTTGTACCTTATAGAGAATGTTGTCTTTTGCAGGGTCAGCCCCAAATGTGTTACGGCCTGCAGCACACCAAGCCAACATGCGATCAATCCACTTTTATTTAGGGATTGTAACCATCAGAAATATAGACATATACATAATGAAGAAGGAAATGAAATTGCTCGTTGAGCAAGGAATTGCCGGAATAACTTTGTTAATATCTCCATGATCTCTGAAAAAAATCTGGAAATCAATTTGGTTGTTATAAGTCGATAGTGCTACTGTTTAATGAGTTATAGCACTGAGTTTGGTCATGATCATAACTTGGAAGTCAATCGGACTTGAAATGGCGTTTTTATCACAATTTGAAAGTTTTGACCCGACCCCCTGCCATTCGACCCCCCGACCGCTAAGAAGGGTGTTGGTGTGACACCCCATTGAGACATATGGTTGGATGCAGTATTGGAAGATGCACATTTTAGATTTGGTTTGAAGTCGATACGACCATTTTAGCGGACGTTATTGGGAAAATAAGAATTTCGGTTTTTCGGTGACCTTAACCTTGACCTTTGACCGAGATTCACCAAAAACAAGTGTCTAAGTTGGACCATGGCCGACGTCTGTACCCAGTTTGGTCATGATCGCTGAAACGATGTGGCTGCTACAGGGTAAACAAACACAAACAAACAGACAGACAGACACACAGAATGACACACACAACCGACCAACATAATTGCCGAAATCCGAAGAATTCCGACAATTAATAAAGAAGAAAGAGAAAGAACCTAATTAGGCCAGCACAAGGGTGAAGGAGTAGGGAGCCAGTGATCTGGAAGTTGCTGTTCATGAAAAAGACGGTGGTGGCCGGATGGAACCCCTTTGGAATCCGGCCAGTCCAAAGAAAGGACCTGCAGTCCGATGGTCCAAAAAAATGTCTGAAGAGGAGAGACCCAGATGTTGTGTAGGAGAGCGGCACCGTCTCCTCCAGTACCAAACTCAAGGCAAGATCAAGGATCCGAACTGGATGAGCTGCAGCAATAGTTCGAGCAAGCACAGCATTCAATGCAGCCCGTCCCCAGTAGGCCCCAATGCAAGCCCCAACAGTAGGCCCCAAGGTAGAGATACTGCAATAAGGGTTCGACCAAACACAACCTTCCGATAAAGATACTGCAGATGGAAACTCCAACCCGAAAAAGCACTCAGCAAAAAGCCCTCCCCAAAATAATAATAATGATGATGTCGTCGTCGTCTGCATAAACTTCCCGAATCCCTCTCTGCCTGACAGCCAATCACAGGCTTTATACCCGTGGGCTGAACAATTTCGTCTAACTCAGGGATTGGGGGGGGGGGGGTGGGGAGGGGAGAGGAAGACAAAAAAAATAGAGGAAAAGAAAGGTCACAGACAGCAACAGCGATTACCATAGCTCAATCATATCGACTTGCAGCGAACGATACCACCGATCAAAACTAATTTCCTTCTCCCTCTTCTTCAAAATGTCTTTCCTTCTGCTGTGACCACTTGATATATCACATATTGAGTGATACATCAAAAACTGTTCAACGGAGGAAATTTCAACTTCACCACATGTTACATGATCATTTGATAGAGCGACACATCAAAAACTGTTCAGTGGAGGAAATTTAAACTTTACCACTTGTTACATGAACATTTGATATAGCCAGAGCCAGATTTAGGGGAGAACCAACGGGACATTTGGTGAGGGCCCAAACTCCAGCGTGCCCACATAAAAAAGAAGAATGTTAAGATACATTTCTTTATTCATCAAGCTCGTATTATTTATCAAGCTAGTATACATTGTTTTATACATCGACACAGACATATGGGCAAAAGGAAATATTTGACAAAGACACACTCCCGGAAGAGCCAGGGAAGTGGTGTATGGTATAGCATAATACCACTGTCCACTGAAGCAACCAAGTGACGTTCCGGAAGATGGACAGTGATACCGCTAAGCAGAAGAAATTGAAGGATAAGCAAGCAAGTGAAAAATGTTTGCTTTTTAAAATACCTAAATTATCCAATTTCAGGTTTACATTCTCACAAGATGATGCAGCAACAATATCAGTGGATCTAACCAGTTTAACTGTCAGTGCTGACGACGTCGTTGCTAAAGAACTAAGCCTGGGTGCAGAAAAATAAACTTCATTTGCCTCCAAGACAACCATCTCATCCCACTCAAAACCCTCATCCTGATATTCTTACCTTCAGTAATGATCCAGCTAAATGGAAAGACGAGGAGTCACTTCGAGTGTACTGGACAAGGCTGCGACCCTCTGATTTGCCGGAATCGCTGTGAGAGATATGTGGCGTTGGAGAGAATATGTGAACAAGGTTGAACTCGACATATTCCAAAAAACATTTTTAAACCAATGCTGCGGAATGGGCAGAAAAGTGCATCATCTGATTCAAGATTTGATGATTGGAAACACGCTGCCATCAGAGTCGGGGAACACGAACAGTCGCCAGAACATACACGATCTATGCTTCTGTGGTGTACAAGGCGACAGGATGGTGGGAGAAGACACCTCGCTGGAAATTCAGCTCAAGCAGGAGCAACAGTACTGGCCAAACATGCTGAAACGTGTCGTTCACGCCATTAAATTCCTTGCTGAACGCGGTCTGGAATTTCGTGGAGCTCATGGAACTCTCGGCTCACCACATAATGGAAACTTTCTTGGAATTTTGGAGCTCATTTCACAGTTTGTTCCTTTCCTTTCAGACCATCTTGCCAGGTTTGGAAATTCAAAGTGGAATCTCATAAGAATCTTTCATCCAGTACATGAGAAGAGCTTATTGGACTGATGGGGAATAAAGTAAAATCTGCAGTTATTCAAGAGATTAACGATGTAAAGTATTTCTCTATCAGTGTAAACAGTACACCTAATCGATCTCTCATCGATCACCTCACCGTCGTTATACACTATGTACACTATGGCTCCTGTTGAACGATTTCTGAGTTTCCTTCCTATCACTGATCATTCAGGTGAGGATGCTGCTCATGCAATGTTGGAATACTGTGAAAAAAAAATGGAATAGACTTTTCAAACTGCAGAGGCCAGTCAATATGACAATGCATCAATCATGTCTGGAAAATACAAATGTGTCCAAGCGTGGCTAAAATAAATAAACCCACACGCCGTTTACATTCCATGTGCTGGACATTCTTTAAATTTGGTTGGAGAAAAGGCAGCTGAACGCTGTGTGGACGCCATCACTTTCTTTGGTATTCCAACAAGAATATACAATTCGTTTTCCTCTTCCTCTTATCGCTGGAAAATACTTTGTCAAAACTTTGGGGAAAATGGCATTGTTGTCGAGCGATTGCCAGACACAAGGTGGTGAGCAAGACGTGATGCTACCCGAACGTTTAAAGAAGGATACGTGCAGATAAAGAATGTTCTGGATAGTCGCTAAAGACGGTGACCATCAACCACAGAAAGTAGACACGTGGCGCAACATTTCAGAAGCCTGATGGAAGACATCAAAACAGTCATTCTAACTGACTTGGGGTTTACAATCCTGGATAGATTTCATGCAACTATTAAGCCAGTCCAAGCAGAAGACATCAAACTGTCACTGGAATCTGGAAAATCATATCTTCAAAACATTCGTAATTATGAAGAATGCACCATCCAATTAGCAGGTGAGAAGACATACCGGAATGCAACACGGCGGGAGAGACGATTGCCCAGTAGTGCTTTGAAGATGGACCAAGTCACACTATTGCATCTCCAAGGCAGAGAGAAATTTCACGTTGAGACCTTCATTAAAATCCTGGAAACCCTTTCAATTCATTGTCAGCACCGAATAGAAGCTTATGTCAATGTACACAACGTGTTTGGCTTTCTGACTGAGTTTCAAGACATGTCAGCACATGATATTCAGAAAAGAAAAAAAAAAGAGCTTCTGCTCTCATATCCACTTATCCCTCAGATTTGGATGAATCTTTCCCAACAGAAGTGCATCACTTTGCTGAATGTGTTATGGGTAAGGAGAAGAAAACAGCTTCTGACCTCTTTCGCCTCATTTTAAATGCCCCTGTGATTTCCACATCTCCAAACATTGCCACGGCGCTGTGTATTTACCTTTCCTCCATGTGCACTTACTACTGCGGTGAACGGTCATTCCCTCTTGTGGGACTTATTAAAGAATGAACTGGGAGCCACCATGTGTCAGGATCGTTTCAATTTCCTTGCCATCATGACCATGGAATGCGACTTGTTGAGAAAGTTTGATTTCTCTGATATCGTCAGACTTTGCAAGTGTGACGTCAAGAAGGAAAACATGATGAAGTGGTGACACAATTATCATATTGCTTGTATTGCAATGCAGTTCACGCACATCGTAACATTGTGAACTTTTTTATAAGCTTTAAGTTATAAGTTTTTCGTGTAATTCGTAAATGCTATTTGTATCAAAGTTAATGAAAAAAGTATTTTTACTTTTTGATTTTGATGAAGTTTTAAAAAGCGCTGCAGCAAACTGTTTATAGCTCGAGAAACGAGAACGCAGTTCAGCTCTTTTTATTTAATTTTTAATTTCATCCCACAACGTTTCATGGTTTATGGTGGGGTGGGAGGGTTCGACTCCTCGAATGTCCCGGGGCCTGTTAAACATATATCCAGTCCTGGTTATAACACATATTGAGTGTGCATCAAAAACCATTAACAGAGGAAATTTAAACTTCACCACATGTCACATGACAAAACACATATTGAGTGTACATCATAAACCATCAACGGAGGAAATTTAAACTTCACCACATGTTACATGACCATTTGATATAACACACATTGAGTACATCAAAAACCGTTCAGAGGAAATTTAAACTTCACCACATGTTACATGACCATTTGATATAACACACATTGAGTACATCAAAAACCGTTCAACAGAGGAAATTTAAACTTCACCACATGTTACATGACCATTTGATAAAACACACATTGAGTACATCAAAAACCTTTCAAAGGAGGAAATTTAAACTTCACCACATGTTACATGACCATTTGATATAACACACATTGAGTACATCAAAAACCGTTCAACAGAGGAAATTTAAACTTTACCACATGTTACATGACCATTAGATATATCACATATTGAGTATACATAGAAAACCGTTCAACAGAGGAAATTTAAACTTCACCATATGTTACATGACAATTTGATATATCACATATTGAGTGTACATCAAAAACTGTTCAACAGAGGAAATTTAAACTTCACCACATGTTACATGATCACTTGATATAACAAATATTGAGTGTACATAGAAAACCGTTCAACGGAGGAAATTTAAACTTCACATGTTACATGACCATTTGATATAACACATATTGAGTACATCAAAAACCGTTCAACGGAGGAAATTTAAACTTCTCCACATGTTACATGACAATTTGATATAACACATATTGAGTGGACAAAGAAAACCGTTCAATGGAGGAAATGTAAACTTTACCACGTGTCACGTGACCATTTGATATATCGCATATTGAGTGTACAGAGAAAACCGTTCAACGGAGGAAATTTAAACTTTTCCACATGTTACATGACCATTTGATATATCACATATTGAGTATACATAGAAAACCTTTCAACGGAGGGAATTTAAACTTTTCCACATGTTGCATGACCATTTGATATGTCACATATTAAGTGTACATCAAAAACCGTTCAACGGAGGAAATTTAAACTTTACAACATGTCACATGACCACTTGATATAGCACATATTGAGTGTACATCGAAAACCGTTCAACGGAGAGAATTTAAACTTTACCACATGTTAAATGACCACTTGATGTATCACATATTGAGTGTACAATTGTACATAGAAAACGGTTCAACAGAGAAAATTTAAACTTCACCACATGTTACATGAACATATTAAGTGCACATCAAAAACCGTTCAGCGGAAATTTAAACTTTACCACATGTTCCATGACCATTTGATACAACACATATTGAGTGTACATAGAAAACCGTTCAATGGAGGAAATGTAAACTGTACCACATGTTACATGACCATTTGATACATCACATATTGAGTATACATAGAAAACCGTTCAGCGGAGGAAATTTAAACTTCACCACATGTTACATGACCACTTGATATATCACATATTGAGTGTACATAGAAAACCGTTCAGCGGAGAAAATTTAAACTTTACCACATGTTACATGACCATTTAATGTATCACATATTGAGTGTACAATTCTACATAGAAAACCGTTCAGAGAAAATTTAAACTTTACCACATGTTACATGAACATATTAGGTGTACATTAAAAACCGTTCAGTGGAAATTTAAACTTTACCACATGTTACATGACCATTTGATGTAACACATTTTGAGTAGACATAGAAAACCGTTCAATGGAGGAAATTTAAACTTTGCCACATGTTACATGACCACTTGATATATCACATATTGAGTGTACAGAGAAAACCGTTCAGCGGAGGAAATTTGAACTTCACAAAAAGTTACATGACCATTTGATACAACACATATTGAGTGTACATAGAAAACCGTTCAACGGAGGAAATTTAAACTTCACCACATGTTACATGACCATTTGATATAACACATATTGAGTGTACAGAGAAAACCGTTCAGCGGAGGAAATTTGAACTTCACAAAAAGTTACATGACCATTTGATACAACACATATTGAGTGTACATAGAAAACCGTTCAACGGAGGAAATTTAAACTTCACCACATGTTACATTACCATTTGATACAACACATATTGAGTGTACATAGAAAACCGTTCAGCGGAGGAAATTTAAACTTCACCACATGTTACATTACCATTTGATACAACACATATTGAGTGTACATAGAAAACCGTTCAACGGAGGAAATTTAAACTTCACCACATGTTACATGACCACTTGATATATCACATATTGAGTGTACATAGAAAACCGTTCAGCGGAGAAAATTTAAACTTTACCACATGTTACATGACCATTTAATGTATCACATATTGAGTGTACAATTCTACATAGAAAACCGTTCAGAGAAAATTTAAACTTTACCACATGTTACATGAACATATTAGGTGTACATTAAAAACCGTTCAGTGGAAATTTAAACTTTACCACATGTTACATGACCATTTGATGTAACACATTTTGAGTAGACATAGAAAACCGTTCAATGGAGGAAATTTAAACTTTGCCACATGTTACATGACCACTTGATATATCACATATTGAGTGTACAGAGAAAACCGTTCAGCGGAGGAAATTTGAACTTCACAAAAAGTTACATGACCATTTGATACAACACATATTGAGTGTACATAGAAAACCGTTCAACGGAGGAAATTTAAACTTTTCCACATGTTACATGACCATTTGATATATCACATATTGAGTATACATAGAAAACCTTTCAACGGAGGGAATTTAAACTTTTCCACATGTTGCATGACCATTTGATATGTCACATATTAAGTGTACATCAAAAAACGTTCAACGGAGGAAATTTAAACTTTACAACATGTCACATGACCACTTGATATAGCACATATTGAGTGTACATCGAAAACCGTTCAACGGAGAGAATTTAAACTTTACCACATGTTAAATGACCACTTGATGTATCACATATTGAGTGTACAATTGTACATAGAAAACGGTTCAACAGAGAAAATTTAAACTTCACCACATGTTACATGAACATATTAAGTGCACATCAAAAACCGTTCAGCGGAAATTTAAACTTTACCACATGTTCCATGACCATTTGATATAACACATATTGAGTGTACATAGAAAACCGTTCAATGGAGGAAATGTAAACTGTACCACATGTTACATGACCATTTGATACATCACATATTGAGTATACATAGAAAACCGTTCAGCGGAGGAAATTTAAACTTTACCACATGTTCCATGACCACTTGATATATCACATATTGAGTGTACATAGAAAACCGTTCAGCAGAGGAAATTTAAACTTCACCACATGTTACATGACCACTTGATATATCACATATTGAGTGTACATAGAAAACCGTTCAGCGGAGAAAATTTAAACTTTACCACATGTTACATGACCATTTAATGTATCACATATTGAGTGTACAATTCTACATAGAAAACCGTTCAGAGAAAATTTAAACTTTACCACATGTTACATGAACATATTAGGTGTACATTAAAAACCGTTCAGTGGAAATTTAAACTTTACCACATGTTACATGACCATTTGATGTAACACATTTTGAGTAGACATAGAAAACCGTTCAATGGAGGAAATTTAAACTTTGCCACATGTTACATGACCACTTGATATATCACATATTGAGTGTACAGAGAAAACCGTTCAGCGGAGGAAATTTGAACTTCACAAAAAGTTACATGACCATTTGATACAACACATATTGAGTGTACATAGAAAACCGTTCAACGGAGGAAATTTAAACTTCACCACATGTTACATGACCATTTGATATAACACATATTGAGTGTACAGAGAAAACCGTTCAGCGGAGGAAATTTGAACTTCACAAAAAGTTACATGACCATTTGATACAACACATATTGAGTGTACATAGAAAACCGTTCAACGGAGGAAATTTAAACTTCACCACATGTTACATGACCACTTGATATATCACATATTGAGTGTACATAGAAAACCGTTCAGCGGAGAAAATTTAAACTTTACCACATGTTACATGACCATTTAATGTATCACATATTGAGTGTACAATTCTACATAGAAAACCGTTCAGAGAAAATTTAAACTTTACCACATGTTACATGAACATATTAGGTGTACATTAAAAACCGTTCAGTGGAAATTTAAACTTTACCACATGTTACATGACCATTTGATGTAACACATTTTGAGTAGACATAGAAAACCGTTCAATGGAGGAAATTTAAACTTTGCCACATGTTACATGACCACTTGATATATCACATATTGAGTGTACAGAGAAAACCGTTCAGCGGAGGAAATTTGAACTTCACAAAAAGTTACATGACCATTTGATACAACACATATTGAGTGTACATAGAAAACCGTTCAACGGAGGAAATTTAAACTTCACCACATGTTACATGACCATTTGATATAACACATATTGAGTGTACAGAGAAAACCGTTCAGCGGAGGAAATTTGAACTTCACAAAAAGTTACATGACCATTTGATACAACACATATTGAGTGTACATAGAAAACCGTTCAACGGAGGAAATTTAAACTTCACCACATGTTACATGACCATTTGATACAACACATATTGAGTGTACATAGAAAACCGTTCAGCGGAGGAAATTTAAACTTCACCACATGACCACTTGATATAGCACATATTGAGTGTACATCGAAAACCGTTCAACGGAGAGAATTTAACCTTTTCCACATGTTGCATGACCATTTGATATATCACATATTAAGTGTACATCAAACACCGTTCAACAGAGAAAATTTAAACTTCACCACATGTAACATGACCATTTGATATATCACATATCGAGTATACATAGAAAACCGTTCAACAGAGAGAATTTAAACTTTTCCACATGTTGCATGACCATTTGATATATCACATATTAAGTGTACATCAAAAACCGTTCAACGGAGGAAATTTAAACTTTACCACTTGATAAGGCACACATTGAGTGTACATCAAAAACCGTTCAACAGAGAGAATTTAAACTTTACCACATGTTACATGACCATTTGATGTATCACATATTGAGTGTACAATTGTACATAGAAAACCGTTCAGAGAAAATTTAAACTTTATCACATGTTACATGAACATATTAAGTGTACATCAAAAACCGTTCAGCGGAAATTTAAACTTTACCACATGTTACATGACCATTTGATGTAACACATATTGAGTACATCAAAAACCGTTCAACAGAGGAAATTTAAACTTTACCACATGTTACATGACCATTAGATATATCACATATTGAGTATACATAGAAAACCGTTCAACAGAGGAAATTTAAACTTCACCATATGTTACATGACAATTTGATATATCACATATTGAGTGTACATCAAAAACTGTTCAACAGAGGAAATTTAAACTTCACCACATGTTACATGATCACTTGATATAACAAATATTGAGTGTATATAGAAAAACGTTCAGCGGAGGAAATTTAAAAACTTCACCACATGTTACATGACCACTTGATATATCACGTATTGAGTGTACACCGAAAACCGTTCCACGGAGGAAATTTAAACTTCACCACATGTTACATGACCATTTGATACAACACATATTGAGTGTACATAGAAAACCGTTCAACGGAGGAAATTGCTGGCACTCATTTTGCCGACCTCGGAAGGATGACAGGCAGAGTCAACCCCACCTGGTATGAATTCAACAGTGGAGTGGGGTTTGAACTCAGGATCAGAGGATTCCAAGCCACCACCCTAACCATTGAGCCAACACCAGGTATATACATGACCACTTGATATATCACATATTGAGTGTACAGAGAAAACCGTTCAATGGAGAAAATTGAAACTTTACCACGTGTCACGTGACCATTCGATATAACACATATTGAGTGTACAGAGAAAACCGTTCAGCGGAGGAAATTTAAACTTCACCGCATGTTACATGACCATTTGATATAACACATATTGAGTGTACATAGAAAACCATTTAACGGAGGAAATTTAAACTTCACCACATGTTACATGACCACTTGATATATCACATATTGAGTATACATAGAAAACCGTGCAACGGAGGAAATTTAAAAACTTTTCCATATGTTACATGACCATTTGATATGTCACATATTGAGTATACATCGAAAACAGTTCAGAGAGAATTTAAACTTTTTCCACATGTTGCATGACCATTTGTTATATCACATATTAAGTGTACATCAAAAACCGTTCAACGGAGGAAATTTAAACTTCACCACATGTCACATGACCACTTGATATAACACATATTGAGCGTTAATAGAAAACCGTTCATCGGAGGAAATTTAAACTTTACCACATGTAACATGACAATTTGATCTATCACATATTGAGTGGACATAGATAACTGTTCAATGGAGGAAATTTAAACTACACCACGTTACATGATCATTTGATATATCACATATTGAGTGTACAACTGTACATAGAAAACCGTTCACCGGAGGAAATTTTAACTTCACATGTTACATGACCATTTGATAGAGCACATATTGAGTGTACATAGAAAACCGTTCAACGGAGTTAATTTCAACTTCACCACATGTCACATGACCACTCGATATAGCACATATTGAGTGTTCATAGAAAACCGTTCAACAGAGAGAATTTAAACTTTATCACATGTTACATGACAATTCGATATATCACATATTGAGTGTACATAGAAACCGTTCAACAGAGAGAATTTAAACTTCACCACATGTCACATAACCACTCGATATAGCACATATTGAGTGTACATAGAAAACCGTTCAACGGAGGAAATTTAAACGACACCACATGTTACATGATCATTTGTTGTGGTGCATATTGAATTGCATCAAAGCTTTTCAAAGTAAAATTTGTACACATTTACCTCAGAAGTGAAAATCGATGCAATTACAAATTTGCCACCAGAAGAGTTGGTTCACACCCAGGGCCGCCGATAGCCAGAACGGGCCCCGGGGCAAGACGAAGTGTCGGGCCCCCTTCAATGTTTTTATATTTTTTTGTTAAACAACCTATACAGAGGTTTCTGTATTTTCATCATGGGAAACACATGCCGTGTTTTAAAGAAATTGAGATGTTATTCACTTTTTCCTCCATGGAGATTTGTTGAACACACTTAATCCGGATGGGAGTGGCCAACACTCCTGTGTTCATTTACATCATTACATCATTACTGTGATTGTGATTGTGTAAATTATTCCCACAGGAGTTTATTTTACGAGGGAGGGTGTCACTGCCCATGGCATGCCAGGGACTCACCCAAAGTGGCTTATAGAGGGAGACAAAATAAAGTTCCCCTCCCCTCCCCTCCCTCCCACCCACCCCATCCCGGTGTTTTATCATAACAATAAATTTATATGAAACAATACAAGGTCTGGACGCCAGGGTAGTTACCCCCACCTGCCCCCTCCCCCCCACCCCCCTCGGCACCCCTGCTCGTACAAAGTCCTTCTCAAGACTTCATGAGCTAAGTATTCTTTGAATATCATCAAGTTAATTGGGCAATCCTTGGAGGATTGTAGATAATAATACTAAACACAATAGTATGTAACCCCCACATTCATGGAATTGACATTTGACATTCTCTCTCTTACGCACAGATTCATCCTACCTCTTCTTCAATAATGTTACCCATCCACCCGCTCCTGGTACTCTGATCCTGTGGTGAGGCTGTTGCTTTAAAACAACTTGCATTCTCTTCCTGGAAGTCAAATCCGACCGAAGGCAACCTCAGATTATTCCATAAAGCCCGCAACAAGTGTGGGGTCCACTATCGGGAGAGCCAGAAAGCATCATCTGTCCAAGCTCAAGAATGAGCTTTCAAACTTGTCTCCCTCCTACAAAGCAATCAAATCCTAAGGTACTTATACATTTGTGAAAAGTAAGAACAGCATTTTTTTTCCTCCATCCATATTTTATGCTGTACCGTGCAGGTGGACATTATGAATACTGACACGGTTTGACATTTGGGTTTTTTTCCCCCTCCGAACCAGATTGGTTGCGTTCACCATATTATACTACACAATACATCGTTGATTTACAGAGTCAATTTGTGTCGTCTCAAAAGAACGTCATGAACGCGTTATGGGAGAATAATAGATTTAAGTCGCGCAAGTCAAATATACATGACACAAACAGAATACATGACAGTAAAGGAGGATGCTGATCATCCACCAATCTTCTCCAAGGATGGCTCACAACTAAATGAAGTCGAAGACTTTAAGTACTCAGGGTCTTATGTAGCTGACTCCAAGAAGGACTTCATATCACACAATTTAGGTCAAGCCTGGAGTGCATGTAACAGGTTGTAGCACATCTGGTAGCCTAACATTTCAAGATCAACCAAACTTGCACTCTTTAAAGCTGGCGTCGAGAACATACTCTTACATGGATCAGAGACATGGACCACGAAGAAGGCCTTGCAGGACCGGCTTGATGGCACATATACTTGGCTTCTTATGAGAGTACAGAACATCAGCTAGCGGGAACACAGAACAAAAGCAGAGATCTACAGAGACATAGCACCCATTTCTAACATTGTAGCTCATCGCAGAACACGTTTTGCTGATCACCGTTTCCACGCCAAAGACCAAATTATATCTGACGTGATCTGCTTGAGATTGCCTTGCCCAACCAGAGGAAGAAGGCCACTGAACTACATCGACTGCGTAGCAAGGGATATCCAGCATGACATAGCGGACATGCAGACACTGATGATGGACAAAGACTCATGGCATGGAATTGTGAACTCTATCTCGGATGCGCCCGCTGAGTAGTAGTAGTAGTAGTCAAATATAACATAGTTCCAATTTTGTATGTAGAGTGCTGTAGTGCACCTTGTGAAAATTATAAATACAGTAACGCCGGCTGCCTGTGTAGAAGTTACAACGTTGTGTTGCCCGCTAGTGAGAACCGACAACATGGCAAGCGCTTGGTGGATACCGCGTCCTTCATCTCCCAGCCTCACATGTTTCACCTTGTGATGCTTGAATTTGTACTTACCTGAAGGTTAAGTTAAATTAAGTTAGGGTGACCAAACTTTATTCCTTGGGAACATACCACACCCCCCCTCCCCCCGCCCATTGTATATGGGAAAATCCTACCTGAATAACTTCGCAGTTTTGAGGAACGCATCCACGACTTGTTTTACAATGGGAGACTTATCTCTAAAATAAAACTGACAATACAGTACCTACAAGGGTTGATCATCAATTGCCAATTATAAAAGTGAAAAATAAAATAAATGTTAATGTAATTTGAAAGGTTAAAACTGTTATCGAAATGTAGGGAAAAAAGTCGTTAATGCCAATCCAACGTTTTACATCCCATGGTTTTACTAGATGCCCTTTTCACAATTTTTACCTTCGCAAACTTCGTTCGATGAAGGTATTGTATTGACCCCTGTGTATTTATTTATTGGTAAATATGTGTGCGGACAACATTGCGAAAAAACTGCTGGACCGATTTGCATGAAATTTTCAGAGATGATGTGCAGTTACTCAAGGACGCCAGGCGAAGCTTTTGGTAGAGATCGGATCAAAGGTCGAGGTCAAGGTCACAAAAAGGTCAAAATCGTTTTTTTGCGATTAAAGTGTCAATTTTGTTCCGATTTACATCAAATTAAGTCCAAAATGTTCAGTATTCAAATCCCGATCCACTGATATAGCGTATGGTATAGTGTTTGCAACCCTAGTTAGTCTGTGGAAGTCAAAGGTCAAGGGGGTCACCAAAATGGAGTTTTTGATTGGGAAGCATTGTGGACAACATTACACAAAAACCACTTTGCAGATTGTCATGAAATTTTGTGGATGTGTTTGGCATCACGAGAGGACAAATCGATTAGATTTTGGGAGCAATCGGATCAAAGGTTAAGGTCAAGGTCACAAAAAGGTCAAAATTGTTTTTTCGCGATTAAATTGTCAATTTTGTTTTGATTTACAGCAAATTAACTCCAAAATGTTCAAAATTAAATTCCCCATCCTCTAATATGACACATTGTATAGTACTTTTGTCACCCAAGGCAGCGGTTGGGGGTCAAAGGTCAAGGGGGTCACACAAATTCACATTTATAATCGGAAAGCGTTGTGGACAACTTAACGCAAAAAAAAAACAAACGCAGAGAGGCTTTAATTGTTTTGGATTTGTTTGGCATCATGAAAGGACAAATCCATTAGATTTTGGGAGCGATCGGATCAAAGGTCAAGGTCACAAAAAGGTCAACATCGTTTTTTCATGATGAAAACGGTTAATATGTTTCCGATTTACATCAAATTAACTCCAAATTGTTCAGTGTTCAATTCCCCATCTTCTGAAATGACAAGATATAGTGCTATTGTCACCCTAGGTAGCGGTTGTGGGTCAAAGGTCATGGGGGTCACGAAATGCATATTTGTATTGAGATGCGTTGTGGACAACTTAATACAAAGGTAACTAGTAGCTGCGGCGAAGGTATGCGCTCTACGAGTGCCCGTTCTAGTTCTTTCTTTTTTACTCAGCTGTCCTTTATTTTATTTCTTTTTGTCCATCCCTTTTTTCATACCCATAGAGATCATAATAAAAACTGGGTAAAGGCCCTGTCACACCTTGACGATTTAGCCAGGGTATGCCTGACGTGTGCAAAATTTGGCTAAAATGCTGGCACACGTCGAATACATTATGGGTAAGTTTGTATACGTTAAGAGCACGCTGGCATACGTCGTAGTACGCTGGCTTTTTTTTGTAGTACGCTGGCATAAGTTGTAGGCACGTTACGTGACCGTTGACACGTCGACACACGTTACTTGTACGTTACTCATAAGTCGAAACACGTCAAGGTAATGGTTAGCGTCAGTGTTCCAGACTCCCTGGTTATTTTTTTTCTTCGGTATGACGGTGATGTTGACACTTCGATTTCTAGTGCGGTTATAATATAATATAATTAATAGGCTGCCACTCAACGATTTAAATCATAACCGCACTAGAAATCGAAGTGTCAACATCACCGTCATACCGAAGAAAAAAAAAAAAAAGAAAAAAAAAAAAACAAGGGAGTCTGGAACATTGACGCTAACCATTACCTTGACGTGTTTCGACTTATGAGTAACGTACAAGTAACGTGTGTCGACATGTGTCAACGGTCGCGTAACGTGCCTACAACTTATGCCAGCGTATGCGGAATGTGTGTCATACGTCGAGTACGTCGAGAAATTTTCAACATGCTGAAAATTTCTCGACGTACTCGCATATACAAAACTTACCCATAACGTATCCAACGTGTGTAAGCTTGGTTCGGCAATTTTTTCATACGTCGGAATACGCTGGCTAAAACGTCAAGGTGTGAGCGGCTTCACACTTCGATGTCATGTGCGGTTATGATTTGAATCGTCGAGCCGCAGCCTATGAATAGCCTACGTCACGTGATCGTCGGCGATACGCTGCCGTGCGCAATGCATAAGTTAGACGATCGTTGGACATAGGTTGTGAACGCCGACAACACGCTCAGCATTTGTTGGTATGTTATCTGTGATTAAAACGTTCTGTGTACGTTACTAATATGTTATGCATATGTCCAACACGTTATTATACGCCTAAAACTAAAAAAAAAAAAAATCATCAATAGTTCAGTGTACGCCAGCGTTTTACATACATTTTGAGACCTTGCCATACGCTGGCTAAAACGTCAAGGTGTGACAGCCCCTTTAACATGGACAGAGCGGAATGTGAAACATGTTATGTGATGTGAGGTTCTGCTGGTGAAGGTTAAAGATCCCCTGGTGTCTTTCAATAAGAGTATATACAGGTAACTGCATATCTTCTCGAATGGCTTGATTTCCGATTATCAATTTGGATTCAGACCAGGACACTCTTCCCTGGATATGCTACTTCGACTCTCCCAACAATGGATGGAGATCCTCAATGCCAGACATGAAGTCAGAGCCATATACCTCGACACATCACATGCCTTCGATAACATCTGGCACCCTGCCATTCTCACCAAACTCTCTTCCTATGGTATCCAAGGACATCTCCATGAAGGGCTTGCAGACTTCCTCTCCTGTCACAGCCAACGTGTGGCCCTAAATGGACTTCTCACATTCCCTCTTCCTGTCCAGCCTGGAGTTCCTCAAGGCAGTGTTCTGGGCCCTGTTGTTTTTCTTTTTTTTTTATCAACAATCTCTCCAACTCTGGAAAATCCTCTTTATGTCTTTGCTGATGACCCCACCCTCTGCCGTACCATCTGTCATCCCTCAGATCGGCAAGCAGCAGCTTCTTCACTCTCTGCAGACCTGGATAAAATCAAAAGCTGGTCCAACACGTGGAACATGTCTTTCAATCCGGACGAAGCTCACACTCTCACTATGTCCTTCTGAATTGACCATCTGGACGACCCCACCCCACCCCCCCCCCCAAATCTACTTTGTTAGCAATCCTATTGAAGAAGTCCTTTTGTTCAAACTTCTGGGTCTCACTATCTGCTATGATCTTTCCTGGGAAAGCCACATTTCCAAGCTTGCCTCCAAACCCAGTTGCCGACTGGGAATCCTCCGTCGTGCTTAGTCTTTCCTCCTCCCACCTGAGCTCCTGCCAGACATGAAGTCAGAGCCAAATACCTCGACACATCACATGCCTTCGATACCGTCTGGCACCCTGCCATTCTCACCAAACTCTCTTCCCATGGTATCCAAGGACATCTCCATGAAGGGCTTGCAGACTTCCTCTCCTGTCACAGCCAACGTGTGGCCCTAAATGGAATTCTCACATTCCCTCTTCATGTCTAGCCTGGAGTTCCTCAAGGCAGTGTTCTGGGCCCTGTTGTTTTTCTTTTTTATCAACAATCTCTCCAACTCTGGAAAATCCTCTTTATCTCTTTGCTGATGATAAGCATCACCTTGACCTTCGACTTAGACATCCTTGCAAAGTTAGACATAGCTTTCGTCTTAGACTTAGACATAGCTTTCGTCCGCAGCCTGATGGAGTACTGCTCTCCCCTCCAACCTTTCTCGGCTTCATGCTGTGGAAAACAAGGCATTTAGGATCATTGGTATATCCCACGATAAAGCTGAGTCTTTGGGTCTCTCACTCTCTCATCGCAGGCAGGTCGGTGGTCTTTCTGTCATCTACAGTCTCCTCTCCAGCCTCGCCCCCCCGCCTTGCTCTGTTTGAGACATGTCCCCCCCCCCCCTTGATCTGTCTGAGACATGTCCCCCCCGCTCTGTCTGACATGTTCCCCCCCCCCCCACTGTCTGAGACATGTCCCCCCCCAAATAGGGCGCTCAAGGTGCACCAGCAACCCCGTTCAAGTAAAACTACCAAAATCACTAATCACTGCTCACCCCTCCATACCTCTTTTTCCCCACCTTTGGAACAAACTCCCACACTCGTCAATCCCACTCTTCAAAACAGCTCTTCACCACCATCTCTCATCTTCCACCATCCAAAACCACGATCATTGCTTCACCCGCTAATCTACCCCCAACCCACCTCCTTCAAATCCCCAGGTTTCCTTCCTGAACGTCCTTGTGGTGTCTATACTCCCCCCCCCGTGTACGCCACCCCATCCCTCTCCCTTCCACAGATCTCCTCATGTCTCTGTTCCACACTGATTTTTCCTTCACTCTCCCGCTCCGCTTGACTCCTGCTGCCCTTGTTGTACATTCTGTGTGTTAGCCCTCATACGAGCCTTGACAGCGTTTCCAAAAACAAACAAACAAACAAAAAACCTACTTGGTGTACAATGGAATTCCCCCCCCCCCCCCCACAAAATCACACAGATTTTGAACCTCAACATCAGACCTCCTCTTCCCACCTCAGCAACAGTCCCTCTTCCCCAAAAGAAATACTGCCATATTTATTTATTCATATTTATTTATGTTGAATGCTCCACTCACAGACTATATTGTCCTCATTGAGGCCAGGCCTTAAATAAAAGAACTGCATCGATAGAAAAGTGGAGAAAGAAAGAATAGTCTCAGTTTTTGAGGAAGTGAAAAATGTGCTTTTTGAGAAAGGGAAGGTCATAAGTATTTGGAAAGACATGAGAGAGTTCTAGAGCTTGGTCACGGAGGTGAAGAAACAAACATCATAACGGCCCACCCTCAAATTGCCAATGGCTACACAATAACCATGTGATGTCGAGTATTTTGTGGTATCACCAATTCTCGCATTCCATACAACTACAGATGAGATGACTATCGCAGCCAACTCAGAACGGTAATTACTGAAGGCATTGGTGTCCAAAAGAACCAAAAGTATCACCAGGGTCAAAGGCAATTGCCAGAAAAAAAAAAAAAAACCAAAGAGGAGGTGGGGGCATGGACCTTGTTTCTCAACTTACGAGGTCAAATTAAAATGCACAATTAAAAAAGCCATTTAAGTGTGGAACTGATCATTCATGTAAATAAATTGGACAGCCGGCTTTACATCCATATCAAAAGAATAGCATGCTCTGAGGTACTGTAGTAGGTACCACAGTAGGTACAGCATTGTATCAGAATGGCTGTAAGTGGTAAAATCCAAATGTGTCAGAAACTAAAGATAAACTAGAAATCTCAATGGACCCGGCTTTATGAACATCATCCATGATGTCGGCACTGGCACAAGGAGAGAGACAGACACAGACAGACAGAGACAGACGGAGTATGGATATACGAGTTCCGTCTAAAAAGTAACAGGACTGAGCCTGCTGTGTGCTCCACTTACACAACTTGAATGAACAGGTTGCGTCACAGTCTTTCGCAACATTCCAGCAATACATATGATTGGTGATGGTTGACTGTGCTCATTGTATGATTTTTTACAGGTCGTGCTTTACACGTTGTCCAGTTTGAGTCGACGCGCTACGAGTCATGAGCAGAGGGCCAATCTGAAGTTTCTTGCCAATCTTGGCAAAACACCTTCCGAATCCTTCGCAATGCTTCAGAAAGTCTACGGGGAAGAAACTATGTCATGTACACGTGCATTTGAATGGCACAAGAGGTTCAAAGAGGGACGGAAGGAGGTTGAAGACGTGCATGGTCTGGAAGACCTTCAACGAGCAGAATGGCGGACAACATCGAGCATGTGAAGCAGATGGTGCGCACAGATCGTCGACTCACGGTGCGGATGATTGGTGAAGAAATTTCCATCAACAAGGACACTGTCTGGAGCATCATCACTGAAAATCTCGAAATGCGCAAGGTGTGCGCAACGATGGTCCCCAAGCTGTTGTCCGAGGACCAGAAACAGTAAAGAGTCACTGTCTGTCAAGATATTATCGAGCGCCTCGAGGACGATCCAGACCTGCTCGGGAGAGTCATTACTGGCGATGAATCGTGGATATTCTAATACGATCCCGAGACCAAACGGCAGAGTCGTCAGTGGAAAAGTCGGGCGTCACCAAGACAAAAGAAAGCAAGGATGTCCAAGTCGAAGGTCAAGGTGATGCTTAGTGTTTTTTGACATAAAGGGCATCGTCCACTTCGACTTTCTACCACAGGGTCAAACAGTGAATCAATACGTGTACAAGGAGATCCTCCGGCGCCTCGTGAGATCAGTCTGGGACAAGAGGAAGGATCTGTGGGAGAACAACACCTGGGTGCTCCACCATGACAACGCCCCTGCTCACAGTGCCCTGACCATCCAACAGTTTCTGATGGAGAGGAACGTGCCAACTCTAGAGCAACCCCCGTATTCGCCAGACTTGGCCCCTTGTGATTTTTTCCTATTCCCCAACCTCAAGGGGGTGATCAAGGGGACCCGATTTCCTGATGTGGAGGCCATCAAAAGGGCCGTGACGGAGCTCTGGAGGATTCCAGAAGAAGCCTTACGGGGCTGCATCGAAGCGTGGAAGAAGAGGATGGACAAGTGTGTGAGACTGGAGGGAAACTATTTTGAAGGGGACAAGCTGTGATTTCAATATATTTTTTGGAATAAAATTTCTGTGAAGTCAGTCCCATTACTTTTTAGATGGACCTCGTATCTACCATGATGGAGAAGCTCAAGCATATGTCCCTGCTGAAAAAAAAATAACCACCATGGAGGAAAATGTACCAGACAACACTGGCACCCTGGTCAAATTCCAAATTCCTGCCATAACAAATTAGGCCATCAACCATAAGCTGTATCGTGCAGTTTCGTTCCACTCATCGTGGGGGGTAGACAAAACCTTGATAGTATATATCCAAATACATATGTACACAAAAGTTCTCCACTCAAATAGCTGCAGATATTGTGTATTTTCATCTTGAAAATCGATGCATTCGCCACGCTCTCTCATTTGAATTTTCTCCACTGGGATCACGTGAAGGCCACGTGACGCCTCGACAGCCAATAGATCGGCTTACATCATATGCAAATTACGTCAGACTGTCACGTGACCAGCTAAGTTGGCAGCTTCCTGCAGGGAGGAAATCACCAGCAGCTGATCGGCGATTTTTGATGAATATGGCGTGAGGACGCTCCCCAGTGTATTATTCACCAGGACAATGTAGCGAACGAAGAAGTCAAACGTTTTACGTCTGTAAGATGGGATAAATGGAGAGAAAGTGTCAACAAATGGCTCGTCTTAGACGGTCACGAACGACGTTTAGCCGAGAGTGCCGGCGTGCCGGCGCGGGAGGACCAACTTCGATCATGGGCCTATTGTACCCGGAGTGCCGGTGTAAAGATTTCAAGCTACCCCCCTCGCTCCCCCTTTTTCAAGTTACCTCCCGGTAATCTGAAATCGATTTTAAGTTACCCCCGGGGATAGCTTGAAATCGATTTCATCCTTCCCCCTACGATTTCAGATTACCCCCCTCAAAACACTTAATTATGTATGTTTATTTACAAAAAATAGTAATTTAATTGATATTGAAAACTAATTAGGGAAAAACCATTGACCATGTGACCGCCTTGAAAGAGTTTGCAATGAATTTTGATTTTATTTTAATATTGTTATTAATTGAAATCAGTATTTCTCATACAGTTATAGTTTTTGCCACATTTTTATGAAATCCTTCTTCGATATAGTTGATACAAATAGACATACTGGTTTATCTTTTTAACCAACTCAGACTATATTTACAATTATGGAAACAACGCAATAAAATCAATGTATAAGAAAGGCAATGAAAACAGCTTATTTTTAATTCACAATTTCGTTGTGGTGGTGGTGGTCGTGTGGCAGCTTCGCTGCCAGGGTAGCTCTCATTACTTGAAGCGTGACTGTGTCGCTGATGCAGTGCCCCTCTACCAGTACACACACTGGAACTGGTACTCATTTCACCAACCTCGGAAGGATGACAGGCTGAGTGCGTAGCTTGGTGTTGGCTCAGTGGTTAGGGTGGTGGCTTGGGATCCTAAGGTCCTGAGTAGTGGTTAGGGTGGTGGCTTGGGATCCTAGGGTCCTGAGTAGTGGTTAGGGTGGTGGCTTGGGATCCTAAGGTCCTGAATAGTGGTTTGGGTGGTGGCTTGGGATCCTAGGGTCCTGAGTATTGGTTAGGGTGGTGGCTTGGGATCCTAGGGTCCTGAGTAGTGGTTAGGGTGGTGGCTTGGAATCCTAAGGTCCTGAGTCGTGGTTAGGGTGGTGGCTTGGGATCCTAGGGTCCTGAGTAGTGGTTAGGGTGGTGGCTTGGGATCCTAAGGTCCTGAGTCGTGGTTAGGGTGGTGGCTTGGAATCCTAGGGTCCTGAGTATTGGTTAGGGTGGTGGCTTGGGATCCTAAGGTCCTGAGTAGTGGTTAGGGTGGTGGCTTGGGATCCTAGGGCCTTGAGTAATGGTTAGGGTGGTGGCTTGGGATCCTAGGGTCCTGAGTTTGAGCCCGTCGGCCACTGAATTAATACAATGGGGGGTTCTTCCGAGGTCGGTCCGAGGTCGGTGAAATGAGAGCTACCCCGGCAGCTAAGCTGCTATACGACCACCACCAGCACAACGAAATTGTGAATTTAAAATAAGCTGTTTTCATTGCCTTTTCTTATACATTGATTTTATTGCGTTGTTTCCATAATTGTAAATATAGTCTGAGTTGGTTAAAAAGATAAACCAGTATGTCTATTTGGATCAACTATATCGAAGAAGGATTTCATTAAAATGTGGCAAAAACTATAACTGTATGAGAAATACTGATTTCAATTAATAACAATATAAAAATAAAATTATCCATAATAAAATCAAAATTCATTGCAAACTCTTTAAAGGCTGTCACGTGGTCAATGGTTTTTCCCAAATTAGTTTAGTTTTCATAATCAATTAAATTACTATTTTTTGTAAATAAACATAAATAAATAAATGTTTTGATAAATCATAAAAAAAAATCCTGTGTACTATTTTATCCCGAGATGAATGAAAATTATTTATACTAATCAGAAGTGGCGTTCTACATATGCAATTATGATGTCACACATTCCCCGTGGGGAGTACTTACTATGTGCCAAGTTTCATTTTTTTCCTTGATGCGGGTAGAGAGGTGCAACGTTTTTCTAACATGGCTGCCACACCACGTGACCTATGATGTCATAATTATCATTAAAACATTCTGCATGTGTAGTTGCACCAATAATGAAAATTTTGTCTCAATTCAACAAGCAGTTTCAGAGAAAAACACGAATGTTATGTGTGGATAAACAAACGAACAGAGATAAACAAACCCAAATGAAATTCCCTCTCCTCCAACGAGGGTAATAATCATTCAACAACTGCAAATTCCGTTCATTATCAAAAACAAACCAGAAAAAATTTACATTTCAAAACACCCTTTAAATTAAATTAATTACATTAAAAAATAATTAATTAATCATCTAAAACAACGATCAAGCTTGATGGGAGAGTAGTGTGGCAAAGCAGTTCGTGTCCATGTAGAGAATTGAAGTGTTAAAAAGGAAGTGAGAACACACATCAAACAGCTGAATGTTGAAAAAAAAAGAGCTTCACATCCAAAATGGATATCACACAACATATCATTAACACGAACGTGGACATTGCAGGATTTACATCCAAAATGGATATCACACAACATATCATTAACACGTACGTGGACATTACAGGATTTACATCCAAAATGGATATCACACAACATATCATTAACACGTACGTGGACATTACAGGGATTACATCCTAATTGGATATCACACAACATATCATTAACACGTACGTGGACATTACAGGATTTACATCCAAAATGGATATCACACAACACATCATTAACACGAACGTGGACATTACAGGGATTACATCCTAATTGGATATCACACAACATATCATTAACACGTATGTGGACATTACAGGATTTACATCCAAAATGGATATCACACAACATATCATTAACACGTACGTGGACATTACAGGATTTACATCCAAAATGGATATCACACAACATATCATTAACACGTACGTGGACATTACAGGATTTACATCCAAAATGGATATCACACAACATATCATTAACACGAACGTGGACATTACAGGATTTACATCCAAACTGGATATCACACAACATATCATTAACACGTACGTGGAGATTACAGGATTTACATCCAAAATGGATATCACACAACATATCATTAACACGTACGTGGAGATTACAGGATTTACATCCAAAATGGATATCACACAACAAATCATTAACACGAATGTGGAGATTACAGGATTTACATCCAAATTGGATATCACACAACATATCATTAACACGTACGTGGAGATTACAGGATTTACATCCAAAATGGATATCACACAACAAATCATTAACACGAATGTGGAGATTACAGGATTTACATCCAAATTGGATATCGCACAACAAATCATTAACAAGTACATGGACATTACAGGATTTACATCCAAACTGGATATCACACAACATATCATTAACACGTACGTGGAGATTACAGGATTTACATCCAAAATGGATATCACACAACATATCATTAACACGTACGTGGAGATTACAGGATTTACATCCAAAATGGATATCACACAACATATCATTAACACGTACATGGACATTACAGGGTTTATATCCAAATTGGATATCACACAACATATCATTAACACGTACGTGGACATTACAGGGTTTATATCCAAATTGGATATCGCACAACAAATCATTAACAAGTACATGGACATTACAGGATTTACATCCAAAATGGATATCACACAACAAATCATTAACACGTATATGGACATTACAGGGTTTATATCCATATTGGATATCACACAACATATCATTAACACGTACGTGGACATTACAAGATATCACACAACATATCATTAACACGTACGTGGACATTACAGGATTTACATCCGAACTGGATATCACACGACATATCATTCACACGTACGTGGACATTACAGGGTGTACATTCAAATTGGATATCACACAACATATCATTAACACGTACATGGACATTACAGGGTTTATATCCAAATTGGATATCACACAACATATCATTAACACGTACGTGGACATTACAGGGTTTATATCCAAATTGGATATCACACAACATATCATTAACACGTACATGGACATTACAGGATATCACACAACATATCAGTCACACGTACGTGGACATTACAGGATTTACATCCAAACTGGATATCACACAACATATCATTAACACGTACGTGGACATTACAGGATATCACACAATATATCATTAACACGTACGTGGACATTACAGGGTTTAAATCCAAACTGGATATCACACAACATATCATTAACACGTACATGGACATTACAGGATATCACACAACATATCATTCACACGTACGTGGACATTACAGGATTTACATCCAAACTGGATATCACACAACATATCATTAACACGTACGTGGACATTACAGGATATCACACAACATATCATTAACACGTACGTGGACATTACAGGATATACATCCATTCAGTGAAAGAACCACTCGTCGAAGCCGTGGCCATGCAATGCAGAGCACATTCCACAACTTGTTACCACAAGAAAGTGCGGGGGTGGGGTGGTGGTGGGGGTATACCCCATGTGCACAAAGCAGATAACACCACATGCTCAAAATCTCTTTCGTTTACATTCCACGTGGCACCCGAGCTTCCTCTACAACACGTGAACCTCTACTTTCACCGACACACCTATACACCTCATCACCTACACCTTTCTCTCAAGTACCCACGTCCTGACAACCACCTACACACACCCACAACTCCCTTTCTCTCTGCAATCAAGTGAGGGGGGTGGAACGGTAAGCGGGGAGGGGGGAGGGGGGGAGTGGAGCAGTGACCGGAGGGGGGGCAGTGAGCAATGACCAGGGCGGGGGCAGTGAGGAGTGGAGGGAAAGGGAGGGAAAGGGAATTGTGCGGAGGGGTTGGGGGGACAATAAGCGGTGGGGAGGGGAAGCAGCAAGTGGGGAGGGAGCATTGATTAGGGGAAGTGGTGAGCAGGGATTTAGGAGAGCAGTGACCTGGGGAGGGAAGTGAGTAGGGGAGGAGGTGCAGTAAGTGGTTGGGGGGAGCAGTGAGAGGTGGGGGAGCAGTGAGAGGTGGGGGGGAGCAGTGAGAGGTGGGGGGAGCAGTGAGAGGTGGGGGGAGCAGTGAGAGGTGGGGGGAGCAGTGAGAGGTGGGGGGAGCAGTGAGAGGTGGGGGGAGCAGTGAGAGGTGTGGGGAGCAGTGAGAGGTGGGGGGAGCAGTGAGAGGTGGGGGGAAGCAGTGAGAGGTGGGGGGAGCAGTGAGAGGTGGGGGGAGCAGTGAGAGGTGGGGGAGCAGTGAGAGGTGGGGGGGAGCAGTGAGAGGTGGGGGGAGCAGTGAGAGGTGGGGGGAGCAGTGAGAGGTGGGGGGAGCAGTGAGAGGTGGGGGGAGCAGTGAGAGGTGGGGGGAGCAGTGAGAGGTGGGGGGAGCAGTGAGAGGTGGGGGGAGCAGTGAGAGGTGGGGGGAGCAGTGAGAGGTGGGGGGAGCAGTGAGAGGTGGGGGAGCAGTGAGAGGTGGGGGGAGCAGTGTGAGTTGGGGGGAGCAGTGAGAGTTGGGGGGAGCAGTGAGAGTTGGGGGGAGCAGTGAGAGGTGGGGGGGAGCAGTGAGAGGTGGGGGAGCAGTGAGAGGTGGGGGGAGCAGTGAGAGGTGGGGGAGCAGTGAGTTGGTGGGGGGAGCAGTGAGTTGGTGGGGGGGAGCAGTGAGTTGGTGGGGGGAGCAGTGAGTTGGTGGGGGAGCAGTGAGTTGGTGGGGGGAGCAGTGAGTTGGTGGGGGGAGCAGTGAGTTGGTGGGGGGGAGCAGTGAGTTGGTGGGGGGAGCAGTGAGTTGGTGGGGGGAGCAGTGAGTTGGTGGGGGAGCAGTGAGTTGGTGGGGGGAGCAGTGAGTTGGTGGGGGGAGCAGTGAGTTGGTGGGGGAGCAGTGAGTTGGTGGGGGAGCAGCGAGTTGGTGGGGGGAGCAGCGAGTTGGTGGGGGGAGCAGCGAGTTGGTGGGGGGAGCAGCGAGTTGGTGGGGGAGCAGCGAGTTGGTGGGGGGAGCAGTGAGTTGGTGGGGGGAGCAGTGAGTTGGTGGGGGGAGCAGTGAGTTGGTGGGGGGAGCAGTGAGTTGGTGGGGGAGCAGTGAGTTGGTGGGGGAGCAGTGAGTTGGTGGAGGGAGCAGTAAGTGCTGGGGGGGCAGTGACCTGGGGATGGAAATGAGCTGAGGGGGGGGGACCAGTGACCTGGGGAGGGAAGTGAGCAGAGGGGGGAGCAATGACCTGGGGAGGGAAGTGAGCAGAGGGGAGGTGCAGCAAGCGGTGGGGTGGGAGCAGTGACCTGGGGAGGGACGTGAGCAGAGGGGAGGTGCAGTCAGCGGTGGGGGTGGGAGCAGTGACCTGGGGAGGGAAGTGAGTGGAGGGAGGGGAGCAGTAACCTGGGGAGGGAAGTTAGTGGAGGGGGAGCAGTGACCTGGGGAGGGAAGTTACCGGAGGGGGGAACAGTGACCTGGGGGAGGGGAGTGAGCAGAGGGGAGGTACAGTAAGTGGTGGGGGGGAGTGGGGAAGTGACCTGAGGAGAGAAGTGAAAGTGGAGGGGGGAGCAGTGACCTGGGGAGGGAAGTGAAAGTGGAGGGGGGAGCAGTGACCTGGGGATGGAAGTCAAAGTGGAGGGGGAGCAGTGACCTGGGGAGGGAAGTGAAAGCGGAGAGGGGGGGGAGCAGTGACCTGGGGAGGGAAGTGAGTGGAGGGCGGTACAGTAAACGGTGGGAGGGTAGGGGGGAGTGCTCGTAACTTATTCTACAGCTCGGTTTCCTGCAGTGAGTAAACATGGCCCCATTGGTCCCGATAAGTAATCGCACAAACTTACCTGGACACGTGATTGGAACTTAGAACGCGACTCCTATAAAAGGCACAACGTGCGTTCTGAGCACGGAACGGGCGCCAAAGGTGAATTCCTGACGTGATGATACATTTATTCGGATACACAAACTCCACGAACACGTGATGCCCACGGAGCCGCGATCTTCCTTCTTCTCATCGGCCAACGAGTCCCGAGTCCCGAGTCCCGAGTCCCGAGTCCCGAGTCCCGAGTCCCGAGTCTCGAGTCCCGAGTCCCGACTCAAGGCTTTTGTTTAACCCACATTTCCGACTTCACAATATAATTATCCAAATCACAGGGATTACAAACAACACGGCTCGACCTTTACACTCGCCAGAACTCCGTGAAGCCGGTCGGTCCCACCTTCTTAATGTTGTACAGTCGAGTCAACATCCCCATTCCACGGTCATTCAGAATCGTCAACTTCTCTGCCAGCTTGAACTGCTGATGTATCCCCGAGCGCGCCATGGTGCTGCCTGGGAAGGAAGGAAGAAAACAAAACGGAAGGGTGGGACGTGGGACGTGGGACGTGGGACGACAAGCGACGGATAAACTGGGCTGGTCAGGGAGAGGGCGGGACGGACGAGAGGAAACGCTTCTCCCTGTTGTTGTTCATGGAGGTTTGCTCGTGCCGAGGGAGGGGCCACAGTTGACTCGAGGCGGGGCCACAGTCGATAGGAGGCGGGGCCACAGTTCACAGGAGGCGGGGCCACAGTTCACAGGAGGCGGGGCCACAGTCGATAGGAGGCGGGGCCACAGTTGATAGGAGGCGGGGCCACAGTTCACAGGAGGCGGGGCCACTGTTGATAGGAGGCGGGGCCACTGATGATAGGAGGCGGGGCCACTGCTGACTCGAGGCGGGGTCTCTTTGGAGTCTTCCTTTTTTGGGGGTCGTGCGACAGCAGATGCGAGAGCAGCGGTTCGGTTTTGGTGAATGGCTCCACTGCTCCACAAGTGCCTTTTTCGTCGCGTCGACGTCTCTGACAAAAGTTCGGATCATTGGGACGTAACGATAGACATGTTCAGTGAAAGGGCGAGACTTGTTCGATTATGGAGGAAGAAGTACAAGTTGAGAGTGACCGAGCAGCTTTGTTGTGAAGGGTTTCCATGTTTGAGTTGGACAGTGGAAATGTATTCAAGGTTGAACAAATCCAATGTTCTTGGTAAGAATTTGCTTTTAAACAAACATTTATCACTTCCTCTTGTTCCACTCGACACACCTCGTACCTGGTGACGCTCCCCTGTCCCGAAACTTTTGAATATCAGCTCCGAGTGTTTATTTTCCATGTACATGGAGTGTACAGTATAATGTGTGTATTCGTAATACTTGTTGCACATGGCAAGCGGGATTGTGTTAACATGCAGGTATTTATGAGGGACCAGGTGTTGAATTACAGGTGGTTAATAACATTTCTCCTGATTGCTTGAATTTTACATCATTGTTTTTAAGAATTTCATTCTCATTATTCCACTGCACCTCTCGCACCACTCGTCGTCTTCTTCCCAACAACATTGTCAGCCACCAACCGACTGCAGCCGCACAACATCACCTGTGTTGTGGGCTGTTCCAAAAACACCCAGACAACTTTGGATGCTAATATATATATATATATATACAATATCGATATTGTTACGGATTTCAGAATCCGGTCTGATGAATGCATCCACACATTAAGGTCCTCAGACAGTTATTTCCTTGAATGCGTGTTCACATTAGCCCCATCCCCATGTCTAATGGGATTTTAAATGTGATGCGTTGAGAAGGGTAAAGTATGGGAAGCTTTTTTCTTTACGACAGACACATTTACACCCATTTCTTTCGCCAGCTCTGACGCTCACCCTTATTTTTCCTCAGCAACGTTTATTCACATGTTTTTCGCGAGCACCGACCCCCGCCGTTTTTGAGAGTGCACGGGTCGTCATGGTAACCGTGCGCAAATGGGGTGGGGTGAGCTTGGGGCAGACTGCGCCCGCCGAGACGGCCTGCAGATATATAAAAACGAATTGGAGGTCCGTTCTGATGGGATAAGAAATCGAGAGGACAAGCGAGCCAAAAAGAAAGCAAGGCGAGAGAAGTAAGAGGATGGAGAAGAAAGCGAGAGGGCAAGCGAGCCAAAAAGAAAGCGGGGAGGAGAAGTAAGCGCGAGAAGCGAGCAAGAAAGCGAGAGTTGAAGCGCGCAAGGGAAGAAGCGAACCAGAGAGGAAGCGTACAAGCGAGGAAGTGTGCAAGGCCGCAAGTGAGCATGTGGTGTGCATGTGGGTGTCTGACCAGTGCCAAGGAGAAAATTTGTCCTTCCCAGTGCTTGAGCAAGCGAGCGTGTGGTGTGCGTGTGGGTGTGAGCAGCGCCGACAACGAGTGAGGAACGGGTCAGTCATCAACGTATGAAGTGGGTCAGTCACCGACGGACCGTGTGGGTCACTGGACGTCACCAGTTTCGTGAAGTGTGAGGAACTGCCTGTGTTGCAGCACCAGAGTCTAAACCCACGAGAGACGATCTCGGTGCCATCCCAGACGTCGACTGGCGTTCAAGGCTGTTCGCGAGAGGGTGCACAGCAAGGCTGGGTGCTGGCGACAGACGTGACACACACACACATTTCTGGACGTTTTCACTTCACGGCCAACGACTGTCGAGTGAGCGAGACGACTTCTCCCCTCACCCCAATAGCTGTAAGTAAGTAAACCCCCAATAAGCATCTGCTCTGTCTCTTCCTGGCATTTTAGTGTAGTAGATAGTAGAAAAATCATGATACAAGCATCAAATTTGGCATTTCTGTTCTGCAGGGCTTTCTGATCAAATCTGCCCGATTGGCCATTTGAAAATCCAAATTTTGAAATATAAAAAAAAAAAAAAAAAAAAAAAAAATTGAAGTCACAGCTGGCTGAAATTCTTGAAGCGCAAGTGAACATCCCAGACAGAGAACCAAGGGGAGATGCAGTCATCATTGATGGCTCAGCATTTATCAATGCCCTACCTCCACGCACTTCAAAGATATTTGATGACTATGCTAAAGAAGACATCATCCCAAAGGTGGGATCCTATGGTGCCAGGTAGGTACGAGAGGGTGGACGTAATGTTTGATGTGTACAAGAAGTCAAGTCTGAAGTCCGAGGCAAGGTCGAAAAGGGGGCAAGGAATCAGAAGAAGAGTGACAGGAACCAGTAAGACCCCAAGTAACTGGAGAAGCTTTCTTCGAGATGACAGCAACAAAACTGAGCTGTTTCACTTCCGTGCGGAAAAGATTTGTGAAGCACAGACAAGCACAGTCATTGTCACAAAAGGAGAAGATGCCATTAGCAACACAAGGAAGTCACTGGATGCTGTGTCTCCATGTTGTCATGAAGAAGCTGACACTCGAATATTTGTACACGCCAGGGATGCAACGACGGATGGCAGCAAGTCCATTATCATTAAGACTAATGACACGGACATACTAGTCATAGTAATATCTGTACTGCCATCCTTACAGGAACTAGGTCTTGAGAACATGTGGATTACCTTTGGCCAAGGAGCCAAGGAACGATGGATTCCAGTCCATGAGGTAGTTTCTGCAATAGGGCCTGAGAAAGCGAGAGGGATCCCACACTTCCATGCGTTCACTGGATGTGACGTCATGTCTGCCTTCTGCGGTAAAGGAAAGAAAACTGCATGGCAGACTTGGAACGTCTTTGATGATGTTTCTGAAACATTCACCAATCTCATCCAGCATCCAACATTGATTCGTGATCTTGACTTTTTTTAATTTCTTTTTTTTTCGAAATTTGGATTTTCAAATGGCCAATCAGGCAGATTTGATTAGAATCCCCTGGAGAACAAATGTGCCAAATTTGATGCTTGTATCATCATTTGCACGATTCCTCTCAAAAATTGCTGTTATCTACCCCACTATTTTGATTGATTTTGCCTGAGTAATTATTCATTTTGGTTGCTTTGAAAATAATTCATTTATTTACCTCATAAAATAAAATTCTTTTTATATATTTATTTATTTATGCAGCCTGGTGTTTGCTTAGTGGTTAGGGTGGCGGCTTGGGGTCCTAGGGTCCTGAGTTCAAGCCCCGTTGGTCGCTGAATTATAATACACCAGGAGGTTGACTCAGCCTGTCATCCTTCCGAGGTCGGCAAAATGAGCACAAGTGTACTGGTAAGGGGGACACTTGAGGGACATCAGCAGAATAACCACGTCCCAACCAATGATGCAACCAGCAGCCACATGCTGCACTTGATAGAGAGATTTATTTATTTTATTATTAATAAATCATTTGTCGATTTCCAACCTGTCCATGTTTCTTTCCTTCCATTGGTCGAGCATTGTCCGAACCAAGATAGACAGGGAGGTAATTACCACAGATTTCACCAAAAATAGTCGGCACGCACCAGCGGTTAAAACGCTCGGCCACCCAAATTAAAATCTAATCGAGATAGCATTGGTGCTTTGCTGAGGGCACGCTCCCCGCTCAGGTGACCACGTGACCTCTCGTTAAACGGAATAATTAGACGGTGGGCACTGGAATTCGTGGTTGACTGGGTGGCGTTCATGGTTTTAAAACAACACATCGTACTACAACGTTAATTGTGAGCGGTGGCCCCAGGTCCGGCTCTTTCAAGGACAACCGGGGATTAATCCCCGAGTGACAAGCTGGTGTCTCGGTACTCGTGGCCACAAATATATATATATATATATATATATATATATATATATATATATATATATATATATATATATATATATATATATATACACACACACACACATGTTGTTCGTCTTTCGGCTGCTCCCTCTAGGGGTCGCCACAGCGCATCATCCGTTATGATCCGCATACTGATTTGGCATAGGTTAGGTTTTATGCCGGATGCCCTTCCTGACACAACCCTGGTCGCCTCTTACGACACAGGGATAAGGATTGGGTTTCGCCATGATTCCGGGCTGCCCGACACCCTCTCATAGCGTGGCCCAGTGCAGCACTCCCGTCCTCAAGCAATCCTCCAACCCAAGCCTCCGAGTAGCCGGATTACAGGCGCACGCCACTACGCCCGATATATATATATATATATATGTGTGTGTGTCATTGATTGGTATTCACATATGTGGGTTTCAGAATGTGGAATGGAGACCTCCCAAGGCAGGCTCAAGGTATCCACCTTCATTCCAGTAAGCGGTCACAATTCATAGTCCAAGTTGTAAAGTTTTCTGTTCTCAAAGGTTTGTGCCAAGAGTTCTCTTCAGGATCGTCACGAAACCCAGGACAGCTTCCAACTGGAGTTCCTTTGCTATAATATTCCAAGGGATGGTTTTTGTGAGGTTCTTCGTCATTATTCCTCTTTTAGCTCTGACATGAGCCTTTAAAAAATAAATTAATCTTTAACTTGTCGAGGCTCGAATGAGAGCTAACACACAACGCACAGCAAGGGGGGCATGAGACAATAGGGGTGGGAGAGGGAAGGACAAAAGAGTGGGGAACAGAGACATGAGGAGATCTGTCGAATGGAGAAGGATGGGGTGGAGAACAAGGGGTACACAAGATGGACATTACAGGGACTTTCAGGAAGGAAAGCAGGGAATTTGAAGGTTGTGAGTTTGGGGTGGATTAACGGGGGTACAAAGGATCGAGGATTTGGATGGGGGAAGATAAGAGATGGTGGTGAACAGCTGTTTTGAAGACCTGGAAGGAAGAATGGGATTGAAAACGGTGTGGGAGGGAAAAAGCTTAATTCAATGTTTTGGAAGTTTATTTCAAACATGAGAAAAAAGAAGAATGAAAGAGTGAAGGTGAGCAGTGATTCCTGATTTTGGTAGGTTTACCAGAAGGGGGTTGCCAGCAGACCTTGAACGCCCTGTGAAAATATGGGGGGACATATCATCGATAGAGCAGGGAGATGGGAGCGAGACCGGAATGGACGGGAGAAGACAGAAAGACCACTGAACTGCCTGCGGTGAGAGAGTGAGAGGCCCAAAGACTCAGCCCTCACCGCAGGAGATATCAATGATCCAAAATGCCTTGGTTTCCACAGTGTGAAGCCGAGAAAGATGAGAGGCAGGAGCACCAGTACAGAGGGTAGAGCAGTACTCCATCAGGCTCCGGACGAAAGAAGCTTTGTAGGTGGTCAGGAGCTCAGGTGGGCCGAGAAGGACTTTGCATGACTGAGGATTCCCAGTCGGCGACTGGCTTTGGAGGCCAGGTCGGAAATGTGGCTTTCCCAGGAAAGATCATGGCAGATAGTAAGACCCAGAAGCTTGAATGAAAGGACTTCTTCCAGAGGATTGTTGCAAAAGTAGATCGGGGGTGGGGTAGGGAGGTTACAAACAGTCGTTTCGGGAGACTTGTCAGGATTGAGAGACATGTTCCATGTGTTGGACCAGTTTGTTAATTTACCCAGATCTGCAGAGAGCGAAGAAGCTGCTGCTTGCCGGTCTGAGGGATGGCAGATGGTACCGCAAAGGGTGGTGTCATCAGCAAAGGGTTTGAGAATATTTTTTAGAGAGTCAGAGAGATCATTGATGAAAACCAGAAAAAGAACAGGACCCAGAACGCTACCTTGAGGAACTCCAGCCTGGACAGGAAGAGGGGATGAGTGAACTCCATTTAGGACCACATGCTGGCTGTGACAGGAGAGGAAGTCATCCTCCACACACCTGAGCTCCTGACCACATACAAAGCTTTCGTCCGCAGCCTGATGGAGTACTGCTCTCGCCTTTCTCGGCTTCACGCTGTGGAAACCAAGGAATTTCGGATCATTAGCATTTCTCGCGATGAGGCTGAGTCTTTGGGCCTCTCACTCTCTCACCACAGGCAGGTCGGTGGTATTTCTGTCGTCTTCAGTCTCCTCTCCAGTCTCGCCCCCCGCTCTCTCTGTGATCTGTCCCCATCATATTTCCGCAGGGCGCTCAAGATCCGCCAACAACCCCCTTCTGGTAAAACTACCAAAATCATGAATCACTGCTCACCTTCCCTCTTTCATTCATCTTTTTTCCCACCTTTGGAATAAACTCCCTCACTCTATTCATTCCCATTCTTCCCTCCAGGCATTCAAAACAGTTGTTCACCACCACCTCGATCTTTTCTACCCCCTTTAATCAACCCCCGAACCCACCTCCTTCAAATTCCTTGTTTTCCTTTCTGAAAGTTCCTGTAATGTCCATCTTGTATACCCTGTTTCCTGCCTCATCCCTCTCCCTTCCATCAATCTCCTAATGTCTTTGTTCTCCACTGTTTTGTCCTTGCCTCTCCCACCCCTCTTGTCTCATGCCCCGCTTGATGTGCATTGTGTGTTCGCTCTCATATGAGCCTCGACAAGGTATACAAAACAAGGACAAATGTGTCCAAGAGCCGCGTCATAAGGGTTTTGTCTTCACCAGAAGAAGAACAACAACAACAACAACAACGCGGAGCTCTCTTCGAGCCGGCGTTCGCAACGCGACGCGGCTAAAAAAAATCACCAGTATTAACAGCTCAATAAGCAATGCCTTCTTCTCTCTTCTTTTTTGCACCGAAGTATGATATCTGGTCGTAAGTCGCAATGCTTTTTTTCGGTGTTCACGCCCTGTGAGATCATTAGGTCATACGTGAGCAGTACTTCAATGTTTTCGCTGATTGCTTTTGGTTCTTTTTTGTATAAACTTTCTGTAACTTGAATATAAAAGTTTTTGCAGATGTGCTGGCAGATTACTTTACAAACTCTGTTGTGTCATTGTGTGTACAGCTGTTCTGACTTTTTTTTTCTTCTTCGTGTTCCTTCATTAAGCGTCCCCTATCATTCTCTTTGCTAACCCCACGTCCAACACTCACCGATCTTTTTTTATTTTTCTTCCTCCACCCCACCTTTCTCTCTCACTCTCTGTCCCCTCCTCACTCCCTCCTAATAAAATGCAGCATTCCCCAACTACACCTCTGTCGCTCTCTTGCTGGTTTCTGCCTGTCTCTGTCTCTCTTTCTCCCCCCCACTTATTGTCCCCATCAGTGAAGCGACGTGTTGTATTTTCTGGAATACAATCAAGGGTATTGTTGTATCATTTGTGGTACTAAATATATTAACAACCAAAGTTGTGCAGGTCTTGATGGAACACCCTGTATATTACCCAGACTTCCCTTAAAAAGAAAAACCTGTGACATCTACAAGAAGTACATATATTGAAGGAATTAATATTTTATTCGGGAAATCCAACACGTCAGGAAAAGGAGTACACGCATGGAAAGTCATAAATACTGTGCTTACAGCACTGTTGGGGGTGCAGTCGGGATCAAATATTCTGCCATATATATATATATATATATATATATATATATATATATATATATATATATATATATATATATATATATATATATATCCCCCAACTTTTAATTCTGTTACTTTGTAGGAATTATTTTACCTATACAAATCAGAGAAACACAAATTTAAACCTAAATCTTTTATTTATTTTTTTCTGCCACACTTGAACACTGTGTGGTTGCCATGGTGGTGTCATTGGCAACAAGCCTGATGTAATTTGTTTTGTTTTCTTAACTTTGCAGCGTTTTTATGTTGGAGGGAATATAAATTGTATGTGGATGAAGCACAGGCATGATGGGCCGAATGGCCTCCTCTCGTCTCCAAGGTCCTTGTGCTGATGCATCGGGATTCGGAATATGCTGCACGGAAGCAGATGTGCTGGACAAGTTAATGTCATCCGGTATTGCTCTTCTTCGCTTGCTCGCCTAATAATATATAACAATATACACAGACTATTATATAGCCTTGCTTGGATTGGGTGGAGTACTTGCTTCTGCTTTTTGTAGTGGAACACACACAGTGTCTCTGTCTGTCTCTGTCTGTCTGTCTGTCATTCCCGAGGCATACATCATCTCAAGACATGTAAAGTCTCATTTGCTTTGTGTATCTCCATCAGTTGTAAGGAATATCTGATAATATTTACATCTGATAATATTTACATCTTATAACATCGATATTGTATCACAGATTTATTGTCGGTGTTTGGCAAAGTTGTGACAAAGTTGATGAATTGAACTGTTACGTTCGGATTTCCAGGACCGACGTCCAAGGAACGTTTGATTTTGAAGAGTCGCGAAGCGAGACCAGACGAGCGATCATGGAGTGTTGTTTGGCCGAGGAGATCCAGGCGTTCTCACACAAGTCTCTGAAACATCGCAACACCTTGGTGACGACGTTGTGCGGTCATCGTCACTCCGAGTTACCAGGAGGACTCGTCAAGCATGAACCGGACGCAACTTATGGTTTTGTCCCCGATCTGCAGCCCGACTTGAATGTTGCACAAGTAGAGCCGTGGCTTTTCTTTGGTGAGTGATTAAAGGTGTGGAGCCGTGGCTGCTCTGTGATTAGTGATTAAAGGTGTGGAGTTAGGGGTTCTCAATGATAAGGATCAAAGGTGTGGAGTTCGGGATGATCTGTGATCAGAATCAAAGGTGTAGATTTGGGGATTCTCTGTGATTTGTGATTAAAGGTGTACAGTTTGGGATTCTGTTTGATTGGTGATTAAAGGAGTAGAGTTGGGGATTCTCTGTGATTAGTGATTAAAGGAGTAGAGTTTGGGATTGTCTGTGATTCGTGATTAAAGTTGGGGATTCTCTGTGATTCGTGATTAAAGGTGTGGAGTTGGGGATTGTCTGTGATTAAAGTTGTGGAGTTGGGGATTCTCTGTGATTCGTGATTAAAGGAGTAGAGTTTGGGATTCTGTTTGGTGATTAAAGGAGTAGAGTTTGGGATTCTCTGTGATTAGTGATTAAAGGAGTAGAGTTGGAGATTCTCTGTGATTAAAGTCGTAGAGTTTGGGATTGTCTGTGATTCATGATTAACGTTGTGGAGTTGGGGATTCTCTGTGATTAGTGATTAAAGGAGTAGAGTTTGGGATTGTCTGTGATTCGTGATTAAAGTTGTGGAGTTGGGGATTCTCTGTGATTCGTGATTAAAGTTGTGGAGTTGGGGATTCTCTGTGATTAAAGTTGTGGAGTTGGGGATTCTCTGTGATTAGTGATTAAAGGAGTAGAGTTTGGGATTCTGTTTGATTGGTGATTAAAGGAGTGGAGTTGGGGATTCTCTGTGATTAGTGATTCAAGGAGTAGAGTTTGGGATTATCTGTGATTCGTGATTAAAGGTGTGGAGTTGGGGATTGTCTGGATTCGTGGTTAAAGGAGTAGAGTTGGGGATTCTCTGTGATTCGCGATTAAAGTAGTAGAGTTTCGGATTGTCTGTGACTCATGATTAAAGGTGTGGAGTTGGGGATTCTCTGTGATTAATGATTAAAGGAGTAGAGTTGGAGATTCTCTGTGATTCATGATTAAAGTAATAGAGTTTGGGATTGTCTGTGATTCATGATTAAAGGTGTGGAGTTGGGGATTGTCTGTGATTCGTGATTAAAGGAGTAGAGTTGGGGATTCTCTGTGATTGGTGATTAAAGGAGTGAAGTTGGAGATTCTCTGTGATTCGTGATTAAAGTAGTAGAGTTGGAGATTCTCTGTGATTCGTGATTAAAGTAGTAGAGTTTGGGATTGTCTGTGATTCGTGATTAAAGGTGTGGAGTTGGGGATTCTCTGTGATTCATGATTAAAGGAGTAGAGTTTGGGATTCTCTGTGATTGGTGATTAAAGGTGTGGAGTTAGGGATTGTCTGGATTCGTGATTAAAGGAGTGGAGTTGGGGATTCTCTGTGATTCGTGATTAAAGGAGTAGTTTGGGATTGTCTATGATTCGTGATTAAAGGTGCGGAGTTTGGGATTGTCTGAATTTGTGATTAAAGGAGTCGAGTTAGAGATTGTCTGTGATTAGTGATTAAAGGAGTAGAGTTGGGGATTCTCTGTGATTCGTAATTAAAGGTGTTGTCATGATGTGGGATGATAGTGTCTTCATTGAATGGGATTTGTGGATAAGTGTGGTACAGTCATGCGCCACTTTACGACGGGGTTATGTTCTGAGAAATGCGTCGTTAAGCGACGTCGTCGTTGTGCGAACATCATTTTTTTTTTCCGTTTTCGTTTTCGAACATCGTACTTTCACAAAACTACACACCGAGGCCATATGGTGTAGCCTATTGCTCCTCGGATACAAACCTGTACAGCATGTTACTGTAGTGAATACTGTCGGCAATTGTAACACACATCCAAGAGAGACAGAAGACATGTTAGTTTTACCTTTGTGCTGTTCATGCCGGCCATCGGTGTTGTTAGCAGCAGCTTACAATCTCCTCTCGCATCGATTATAGAAAGGTGAATAATTAGCGTTTGGATTCTATAAATATGTAATCATTGCATCGATGTTATAATTTACAAATGAAGAAACGAGCTCCTGTCAATTGTGATATATATTTTCGGAACAGTGCGATTGTTTTGACAACATAAAAAGCTTCACAAAAATAAATTCGTGTTTTAATGTCGACTAAGAACAACGATTTATTCACGGAATTCTTCAATTCAAAGGTAATTTACTTGCTAGAAGGTAAACGTGCAAACATTGGTTCAGTTTGAAAGCCGATTTCCTTGAATCCCGATTTAGCACGATCCTGTTTTTTTCGCGATGACATTTTATGGACCTCAACGATCGCATTATAACGGGGCCACACTGTCGTTTATTGTCATTATGAGGTATTATGTACTGTACAGTGTACATAATTGTATGTGCTATTTTTATACGAGGCGACATCACTCGGCGATTGGAATTTTTCAGTTACATTTTTTTTTTTTCAGAGCTGGCAGATCTGTCGTACATGGATCCGTCGTTGCCCGGAACGTCGTTAAGCGGCGCATGACTGTATTTATCCCTTCCCATCACGCCTGTATCCATCATGTCTGGATTGTATTTTGTCTGAATTTTACCCTTCAGTAACTGAAAAATCTCTAAATTGCAAAGATTCTATTTTACGGCTTCGTTTGGCAGGGTATTGTGACTCGATAATGGACCAACTTTTTTCCCTTCCAAGGGGAACTGCAATTCTACATTTTGTTTCTTTGATTGTTTGTCTGTTCTTCTACATATTACCCGAGTGGTTACCTGTGGTTTCTTTATCTTGCATTTTTACTCACACAATATCAGATGGGAAGCTGTGTAATCCAGCCAGATCAGGAGCAAACAACAAAAGACCAAAAGCTGTTGATATGCGAACTACTATGATGATACAGCCTTTGGGGCTAACTCCTTAAAATACTTTCAGGAAAATGCCAGTCAGTCGGTTTTGAATGGGGGCAGTATGCAATTGACACCACTTCCCCTGTGATAATGAGGCTCCATAATACAGTGTTTACAAAGAGAAACATGCATGGCAATTCGGAGGTGACCAAAAACAAAAGTGAGTTTCGAAAGTGATCGAACGGTGCGGTGATACTGTGCACGGAATCCTCATTGGTGGTGATGTGACCTTCGCTGGGGGAAAACTCATGACGTCAGAGCCAATTAACTTGAGGTATGCCTTGCATATCGGCAACAGGTCTATCAGTCTGTGTGTCAATCCTTGTGAGGGGAATGGAAGGGAAACATTGCATTTTTTAAATTGATCATACTTTCCACCCAAAATGGTTTTGACTAAAGTAAAACGGGTTTGGAGTTTTCAGAAACAAAACAGGTCAAAACCCATGAAATGTGCGTTACCTGCCATCTATGGCAAAGTAAAAACGAGCTGGTGTGAGTTCAAAATGAAAATGCTGTGCTTTTGTGCCGTCTTAAGGTGGTCTAATTGTGCTAACAAAGAAAAGCAGAGATCAATTAATTGCGTCCCAGGTATTATAACAAATCTGCTACTGGACCGGATGGCATCAGCTCACATGTCCTAAAAATCTGTTCTGCTGCTCTTGCATGTCCTCTCTCTGCTATGTTCACCCTGTAATTTACCATTGGTCATCTCTCATCTGCCTGGAAATCAGCCAACGTCACTGCATCACATAAAAAGTGGAAAAACTGATCACCTCGACGACAGACCTATTAGTACAGTCAAAATGTCAGATGACCTCCCACAAGTTGCAGCAAAAGCAAACTCAACAGATTTTGATTCCTGGATATGTCCTCAGTGACAGAAAAAAAAAAAGTCCAAAGGGATGCTCCAGGGGGGAAAGTCCTGAAATCATGTAAATCCAATATGGCCACCACCCGGCTTTGGGGAAAATGAGAAAATTGATATTTTAAAATGTAAATATATGTTTTTCTGCATTCTAATTGTTTCGAGTTATGGGCAGTCTATTGATATACAAGAATAATTATAAAAAAAGTGAAATGTATTGAGGGTAAAATAAATTATAGCTTTTTTGTCCAAAAATGTCAATTTTTTGTCCTGAAAAAAAAATATGTACCTGATACTGATTTTGGCTCCTGGACCAAAAAAAATAAGAAATGTTGAAGACTCAAGATGAAATCAAGTCTATGGCAATACAATATAATGATGTGAATCATTGAAACATGACAAAATTCACAATTCCACTCGGGGCAATCACATCTGCCTGACGAAGGTTTCGAAATGAAAATGAAAATTCACATTAAACTCAGAAACTACATCCATTATAAACTTACTATACATGTTGAGAAAAATCAAGCGTATTAAAGTTAGAACTCGAGGATGTCGTCATCATCCTCATCATTGTCACATGGAGTGTTTGTGCAGCCAGAGCCCCTGCAGTTTCCATAAGCTGGAGTGCACTCAATGTTGTGCTTCTTGCATGTGCATCTCATGGTGCTACATTCAGCCTGGCAGTTGCACCTAATGACACGTAACATATTTTCAGGAGCTGGAGCTATTGATGTCTGAAGTTGCACAAAATCCTCGTCACACTACTGCCAACCCCAGTCTGTCGGAAGAAGTTCATCTGCACATCCCTTCCATTTTAGACTTGCAGATACACGCGCAGGCTGTGATACTTTGTTGCTTCTGATGTTGGTGGTAACGTCTGTGATTGCACGTGAGAGGAGCTCGAAGCCACCTTGTCCCAGTACCGCTGATACAGGAGGTGTCCAGGATATCAGTTGACTTTCCGTTGTAGATTATCACCAATGTTTTTTCTCCTGCATCTGCCACATCACATACAGAAGCTAGATATGTATCAAAAACCTTGGCCTGCTCACGGAATGTGTTGTTTGCTTTGAACTTTTTGAGGGAAGCTCCCTTTCCAATCCCATGAAGAGGAGATGTCATGTCGCACCCAAGAACTGCATGTAAAAACAGTATGTGCTTGCATATGTCTGTACCAATCATTTTCTTTGTAGCCTTGATGTTCCAGATGCGAGGCTTCTTCGTGTTCTTCTTTGGCTCGGGACAAAAGAAGAGGTCATGGGATTCTAAGCTTGCATGGTAGCATAGGAGGACGAGGATGTCTGTGTCATCACCAACTAAAACAGTGTTGGTGACAGTAGCAGACTGCAAGGCCTTCAGTACAATCAGGAGATCAGCATCCCCTGAGGCATGGTGTGTCTCACAGTTCTTCTTCTGAAGCTCTTCACTCAACATAAAAATGGATCGCTGTTTATTCTGCCTTTTGGCAATAAACTGTTCCTTCTTCATTGTGAGACGCATGTCAGCTGTAAATGTCACAGTAGTGCCAGCATTCCCTTTAGACCGTCTCTGATGTGTCATGTCCTTCGTGTTGGTACTCTCATAACCATCAAACACGACTATGGCATCTCCGTACTTCTTCGTTACATAATCAGTGTACTGGTGGCATATGTCTCTGTATGTAGATCCACGAGACCATGGAATGCGTTGACCAAGTGCCCCGCCATCCAAAACATACTGTTGCCCATCATTGGGGATATCGGCTGGGACATCGGATCCAAGAAGATCCCAGATGGCATCAGCAAAGACTGGCTTGTGTGCTTGTCGGAGCTGAAGAGAGCAATCAAAGAGGGCTGGTGGATAGCTGCACAGTTCATATTTGAAGGCCGACTCCAGTTCTTCTGCTGTCTGTGCAACAGTGATCAGTCTCTGGAAGAGGAGTTGTGGGTCAACCTGGTCTTGCTCGCCATCAATCTTGACAGATGACTTCATGCCGAGGGTGACAACTTGATCTTTCCTCTTAAATGTGTCCTCAGCAGTTGTTTTCCCATCTATAGATTTCAATATTTTGGCTCCTACAGCATATGCTGTATCGACGTTGATGGTGGGGTGGGGTGTGCATGAACTCCAGTGGCAATGTTCCTCAGACGTGGATCACTACTGAATGGATTCCGTTCCTGTAAATACTGAAGAGCTGATAGTGTGTCCTTCCAGTCACGAGATTGTCTTGCCTTGGTCATGTCCTTCTTCTGCTCTCCAGTGTTGTAGTTCACACCTGTGAGCTCCTGCATTGCCTGGTTTATTTCTGCACAAACAGGCATTGATAGTAGCCATACCAGCCATTGTTGCTCTGTCATACCTCGCCCTCGTGTGAGCCCCCCCCCGCTGGTCTTCAAACTTCTCATCAGAACTTGTTTGATGATCAGGTCAGATGAAAGACCTGCCCACAGGCGATCACTTCGTCGAACCACATGGAACCCCTCATCAAAACGTTGTTGGATATTGGGATGTTGAGTTTTGAGGTTGGACATCTGCTGCAGATACACCCTCGCAGATTTGGCATACAGGTTGTGGCCCGAGGCTGCCAGGTAAGGCAGCATTTCCTGGATGGCCTGAAGATGTAGTGCCCAGTTCCCAGTGCGCTCTGCCTGGATGTATTTGCGTAGAATGTCTAGCATGTCCATATACTGAACCCAGAGTGCTGAAGTTCTAGAAGATATCTTTGCAGACTTGGCATGCTTCTGAAGGTGGTCTTTGATTCGTTTAAAGACATCAGACTTGCATACTTCTTTCACAGACTGGGGTTGACAGAAGTGTGATGAGGGTTTTGTGCCACTTCAGACATCAATCGCTCCAGCTCCTGAAAAGATGTTACGTGTCATTAGGTGCAACTGCCAGGCTGAATGTAGCACCATGAGATGCACATGCAAGAAGCACAACATTGAGTGCACTCCAGCTTGTGGAAACTGCAGGGGCTCTGGCTGCACAAACACTCCATGTGACAATGATGAGGATGATGACGACATTGTCGAGTTCTAACTTTAATACGATTAATTTTTCTCAACATGTATAGTAAGCTTATAATGGATGTAGTTTCTGAGTTTAATGCGAATTTTCATTTTCATTTCGAAACCTTCGTCAGGCAGATGTGATTGCCCCGAGTGGAATTATGAATTTTGTCATGTTTCAATGATTTACATAATTATATTGTATTGCCATAGACTTGATTTCATCTTGTGTCTTCAACGTTTCTTTTTTTTTGTCCAGGAGCCAAAATCAGTATCAGGTAAATAATTTTTTTCGGGACAAAAAAGCTATAATTTTTTATTTTACCCTCAATACATTTCACTTTTTTTATAAATATTCTTGTATATCAATATACTGATCATAACAAAACAATTATAATGCAGAAAAACATATTTACATATTACAATATCAATTTTCTCATTTTCCCTGAAGCCGGGTGGTGGCCATATTGGATTTCCATGATTTCAGGACCTTCCCCCCCGGAGGATCCCTTTGGACTTTTTTCTGTCACTGAGGACATATCCATGAATCAAAATCTGTTTAGTTTGCTTTTGTTGCAATTTGTGGGAGGTTGACCAAATATTTCTGCTAAAATGCCTGTACTATGTCAGCTTACTTAGAATCATCCGCAAGGTCATGGAATCCATTATCACCGTTGAAAGGAAATCCTTACTTTTTTCCAATAACCTCATCTCAGATCACCAATTTGGTTTCAGACCAGGTCACTCCACCTTGGACATGCTGCTTCTACTCATCCAACAATGGATGGTGGCCATAAATGTGAAACATGAGATCAGGGCCGTCTCTGTGGGCATATCTCCTGATTTTGATACAATCTGGCATTCTGCCTTGCTCTCCACACTGTCTGCCTATGGCGTCCAAGACCATCTCCACACATGGCTTCCTGACCTCCACAACTATCGGAGCCAACATGTGGCTTTCAACGCATTCATTCAATCAAACGGAAGACCAAGAAGGAACCCAAAGAAGTTAAAAACAAAGATGGAGTCATCAGGAGGAACCTGGATAGGATTTGGGTTTCAGCCGCTACTCCACAACCCTCAAACCCATCCAGGCACAGCCACGTGAGCCTTACAGAAACACTTCTGCAAGAATTCACTTCTTAGAGAGAAATAGAGAGCCAAAGAGACGAAAGAGAAGAAAAAACAAGAATTAGAATGAATAAAGAGAATTGTGAAAGGACCAAAGAACAAAGACGTCGGGAAGAACCCGGATAGATAGATTTCAGCAGTTACTCCCCATGCTCAAACGCAGCAACATGTACAAGCTACCAGAGGTCCGTTAATCTCCTCTCGCTGTTAATGTTGGAGTGCCCCAAGGCGGTGTTCTGGGCCCCGTCCTATTCCTCATCTTCATCAAAGATCTATCTGACTCTGGAAAATCGTCAATCTATTTGCTGATAACTCCCTGCTGATAACCCTCTGCCATGACATCCCTCATTCTTCAGGCAGGATGCAGCCTCTTCCCTCTATTCTGACCTTGACAAAAATCTCAAGATGGTCAAACAATTGGAATATCTTTCAAAAACCTCACACTCACAATCTCTCTCTGAAAGGACCATCTGGTAACCCCACCCCCCTCTTGAGGGGAGGAAGTTCAGTCGTTGAAACTCCGAGGTCTCTTGGGCAAACCACATTTAAAAGTTGGCCTCTGAAGTCAGTCGCCGACTGGGCATCCTCCGTCATACAAAGTCCTTCCTTGGCACTCCTAAACTTCTATCCACCTAAAAGGCCTTCATGCACAGATTGATGGAATACTGCTCTTCCCTGTGGGCTGGATCCCATGCCTTACATTTGATTCTGCTTAATGCCATGGAAACCAAGAGCTTCAAGATCATGGGAATATCTGATGAAGCTGAGTCTATGGTCCTTTCACTTTCCCATCACAGACAGGTCAGTGGTCTCTGTCTTGTACCGCCTCCTTTCTGGTATTGCACCCGCTACTCTTTCCATGCTTTGTCCCTTACCCCCCCCCCCTCTCTCTCCCCCCAGGTTTCTGCAGGGCTCACACAGTCCACCATTAACCTCCTTCTGGTGAAACCCCCAAAATCCAGAACCACTGCTCACCTCCTCATGAGCTCTTCCATGAGCCTCGACTCTGTATACAAAAATAAAAAAATCAAGGAATGCAAACTGTGGATTACCAAAAAAATAGTGGGAAAAGCGAATCAACAACATTTCACTTGCAGGCCCAATTCCATATCCAGGCGATGCATGACCCCTTCCCAATTCCATATCCATGTGATGCATGACCCCTTCCCAATTACATATCCAGGCGATGCATGACCCCTTCCCAATTCCATATCCAGGCGATGCATGATCCCTTCCCAATTCCATATCCAGGCGATGCATGACCCCCTCCCAATTCCATTTCCAGGCAATGCATGACCCCTTTCCAATTCCATATCCATGCGATGCATGACTCCTTCCCAATTCCATATCCATGCGATGCATGACCCCCTCCCAATTCCATATCCAGGTGATGCATGACCCCTTCCCAATTCCATATCCAGGCGATGCATGACCCCTTCCCAATTCCATATCCAGGCGATGCATGACCCTTTCCCAATTCCATATCCAGGTGATTCATGACGTCATCGCTGGGCATTGAAGGAAGGCAGTATTCAGTTTTTACTCCATTTGTTTTTTTTGTTTTCTTTCTTTTTTTCTTGTTTGTCCAGGCGACATCTGATATTTGGAGACGGAAGTGAACAAGCGATTTGGCTATAAAGGGTATTTTTGATTTATTGATGAATCAATTAATTCTTCACTTTTTTTTATGAATCACGTAATTTTCAAAAAGTTAGATTCGGATGAAACGGTCGTGGTTTTGGTATGCTATGAGGCAACTGATCGAGAAATAAATTCGTTTACCAATGCTTGATTGGAGAAATCAATGATCGATAAATCAATCACTTTATTTATTTATTTTAATTGTGCAATTAAAAAAATCGATTATTGTACACAGCTCCCTCCCAATTCTGTCTGCATGTGCTACGCAGTGGTATCGCCAGCCACTGAAGGCACCCTGGCAGTGGCGTGCGCTGGAGGATTTGTCTACATGTTATTCTTGTTTTTATGGGGAGAGGGGCTTCGGGCTTCGAAGGTTTAAAGCTCAGTAGCGTACCTGAATGAACACATACACACACACACACACACACACACACACACACACACACACACACACACACACACACACACACACACACACACACACACACACACACACACACACACACACACACACACACATACACACACACACACACACACACACACATACACCAGATAAATAGCCACTGAGCTTGGGGGTGGTAGTGGGGGTGGGGGAGGGGGGTGAACAGGGGAGTGACATCACTTCCTTGAGCACTTCTGTTTCCCAGCAACACTGTTTTTTAAAGGTTTTCTGTCTTCACTCAATCGGGAAATCAAGGACGAATTTCCTCCTTCCCATGGATACCAAGGTATGGGGGTTAGAATTTGGACACTTTGTGTTAAATATTCAGACATCAATAAACATGGCAACCATGAGATAACAAACACATTAATTTTTTTTAAGAGATAAACGACTGTACTTTAAAAGTAAAGAAAAATTGGTCAAAAGCACGTGCCTGGTGGTGATGATAAAGAGAATATAACAACCTCGTCCTGCGTCACCATGTACATTGTACATCATGAAGTTATCCACATGTTTGTCTTCGTTATCAGGGTTATCAAAAAGAACTTGTTTAAACCAGTGAGCGACAAGATAGTGTGTCCTTTCTATCATTACAGTTATCTTTCACACACAAATCAGTTTCCATTTGAAAATTATCTCCAGCTGCTGCTGCTTCATCAATATCGTGTATCTCTTGCAGGATTATTATGTATTCGGATGAAAGGATGAAAAATAACATCAAGATTATTTGCATATCAATACTCGTGCCTTATTTGAGAAAGGTTTCATTTTTGTTCATGTTTAGCATTGTGTCGACACAAGTCCACATTAAGCTTTGTTTCACAGGATCCCAAGACTTGGCACAGGATTACAAGATTATGAAAGAACTGAAGGTATGAGGAACAAAAGGCATGACCAAAATAACTACAACGGCACTCGGTTGAGCACATACCTCCGCCAGGCTGAACAGTTTACGTTATGTATCCCACTGATAGGCCGGATCTGGATCTGGACCTGAACCAAAATCTAATCCGCTTATTCTCGGCACCAAACCAACTCATCCACAGAGTTTTGTCATAACTCACAAGGACATTAGACACAGGTGGAGGTCATTCAGCCCATCATGCCTGTTCCACATCAACACAAGATCAAAAGAAGAAAATGCAATGTTTTTTGTTTTTTTTTAAACTAAGTATTTGTGGGGTTTTTTTGAAAAATTTTCCCCCCTTTTCTGGAGAGGGGCATGGGCTTGGGTTAAAAAAGACCTCATCATCCACACAACACCCCTTGAGACCCACAAACCAACACTCCTTACACATGCACACAATCACCCATCAACACCCAAACTACCTAACAGTCCTCTCAACATCCCCGTACCTCTCGATCTCCATAACTTCCAGGTACCTATATAATTCCAATTTAAACTTATCTTCTGTTTCTGCTGCCACTACCTTTTCAGGGAGACCATTCCATGCATCAACTACTCTCAGAGTGAAGGTCCCCTACCTTACTACCATCTTAACTCTCCTCTTCTTTACTCTCAAGCTATGGCCCCTTGTCCTATCACTGTCTACTCTGTTGAATAATTCATCTTCACTTAATTTATCAATACCTTTCATTATGTTAAACATCTCTATCATATCTCCTTGTAACCGCCTCCTTTCTTGTGTATCAAGCCCTATCTCCTTCAGCCACTCCTCATAGCTGAGTCTAGTTAGGCCCGGAATCAATCTCGTAGCCCTGCGCTGAACCGTCTCTATGGCATCTATGTCCTTCCTGGGTTGTGGTGACCAGAACTGCACACAATATTTGAGATATGGCCCTCACTAAATTCCTGTGCAATGTTAACACCACCTCTTTTGATTTATAATTGATCCCCCTCCGAATACAACCTAAAACCTGATTTGCTTTCCCTATAGCTCCCTGGCACTGTGCTGCCTCCTTACCTCCCGTATCTATTACCATCCCCAGATCCTTCTCCTGTGTGACATGCTCCAAAATTACCCCTTACATAATGTAATCTCTATTTTCATTGTTATTTCCCATCCCCAACACCTTACACTTGTTCAGGTTAAATTACATCTGCCAATATTTTGCCCAATCTATGTAGGTATCGGTATTGTCGTGTCGAGTTCAGTGATGACCGACAGGAGACGGATGAGCCAAACTGGCGGTTTACTCCCTCAGACGACGTTCCAAATTATGGCGGACAACACGTGCGTGGGTCATGAGGAGAGACATGAAAACCTGACAGCTTTTCAACCCAATGGGTATATTTCCCGAACCACAATAATCCAAAGAACCAGGGATGACTTAATCGCGATAGAGGAGATGACAGCGGATTGGGATAGGAAAGAAAAAGGGGACACAAAATCTATAATAAAGAATTATATACAAATAGGTAAAATAAATCTTAATAAACGAAGGTGCCTCAAACTGGGCTCAGTTACAGAAGGGAAGGGAACAAAAACCGGGTGATTCAGCTCTGAAGCAGCGGGGACGAGTAGGTGATGAGGATGACAACGACAAGGCGAGCAGACGATGGCAGGACGATGAGGAGATGGGCAGGACAACGAACAGGCTTCATGCGACAAACACAGGCAGTAGCAGGCAGGCAGGACAACCTCCTCAACTCCTTCTCCTCGGTCTCCCTCAAACTTGCACACCCTCTTGAACATTCTTTCTCGACCAACTTCCTTTTTCCTTCTCGACCTCACCTCAGACTTCAACTTTCACCAACTCCCTTGATCGTAGTCTTTCACGCACCACTAGAGGATTAATGGGGTTTATGAGGCAACCATTCAAATGAATGGGGAAAATGGAAAAACTTTCTGACTCAACTCCCAAAAGCCCAAAATAGGAGACTGATTTCCTCCCCTTCCCATACAAGCAAATGTAAAATTGAGACTGATTCCCTTCCCTCCCATACAAGCAAATGTAAAATTGAGACTGACTCAAGCCCCAAAAGCCCAAAATAGGAGACTCATTTCCTCCCTCTCCCATACAAGCAAATGTAAAATTGAGACTTACTGATGAAAGCATTTCTTTCCTTTTATATTGTTGCGAATTCGCGCCCACCGGCGTGCGAACGGCTACGTAACTCGAATCACGGCACGTCGCCCACTGGACGGCCAATTCTGTCGTGACCCTCTCGGACCAACGCCGGGAGCTAGTCACGGGTGGGCCTTTCGACCTCACCACAATCGTGCCAATCGGCCACCCGCGTAGGATAGGGTTGTTCGCCAAACTCGACCTACCTAAGTACCCACGCGGATGGTTAACCGGGCGATCGTACCTCGCCACAGGTCTACTCCGGACACGAGCCGCTTGGGCGGCCCGTTCCGTACTATCGGGATAACCGAGCGGCGTTATCGTCGACCTGGACAGTTCAGATTAATTACCGGGATGTTGCACCCACTACGAACCCCTTACGTGATGAAAGATGGAGATTCAAATGGAGAAAAGACGAAGTAAAGCGAAACGGGCACAGTTCAACATGCAAGCATTTTATGACGCGACACACGGAAAGCACGTATATACAGCCATACAAAATGCACAAAAAGCAAAGGCAAGAAGAAAACAGTTGACACCGACCTAACGCGTACACACGGCAACACTTACACAGTTTTACTTCACAGACATTTTCACAAAAGCAAAAGAAGGAAGCCACCCTCACAGACAAGGAGGCAGACAGGCCCGTAGGCCAAATGTGCGTGGGACCTAGAGGAGCGGCCAGGTCCGCGAGACCGGGGAGGTCTTACCCGCGTCCTCGTGACGCGTTGGCGTGCAAGCCGCAAAATGTCCGCGCCGCTGTGCCCCGACTCCGTGCCCCTGGCGTGCTTGTTGGCACCACGTTTGGGGTGGGGGAGGAACGGGGCCCCCTTTGCACTATCTCAGCACTGGGAAAGGGGAAATTGTTGATGCCCTGGGGGAGGAGAGTGGCTGGCTGGCTTGGGTCCCGTGACGAGCGATTTTCCCCCACACCACAACCTCGTCGACGACCGCCGTCCTCCTTGCCTCGGACCCGAGCTTCCTTGCCCCGACCCGCCGCCTGCAGCTCCACCGCGCACACTCCCCTTCTTCCAGCTCAACTCTCAACTCCGCTCCCCAACGCTCAACGCTCCACGCTTCTCTCACCAGTTCCACATTCTCCCCCAGTTCCACACTCCGCACGAGTCGCCTTGCATCGTCTCTTTATAGCTCTCAGGAGGCGCTGATATGCAAATTCCCAGATCAGAATGGGATTGGAGGCGGGGCCACACCGCCCCCCCCCCCCCCGGTCAACCATTGGTCGGGCAAAAATGGGCGTGAACCTCCCCTGATCCTAAAATTTGCAAAGACGGACATGGACGGAATTCACCTACACGCACCTGGAGGCGGGGCCAAGCCACCTCGCGCTTGCCCATTGGACGGAGGAGAAGTGGGCGTGAAGCATTCCTGATCCGCGGATCGACGCGTTCGGCCTCCATGGCCGAACGGCTCCGGGAACACGACGTTTGGTGTTGACTGGTGGTGTTTGGGAATGGCCGTAGAAGTGATGATGTGGGATGAAGTCGTGAAGGTAAAGGCGTAGGTGGTGGTGTTTGCGAATGGTTGTGGTGGCGTAAGTGGTGGAGGTGGCGTCGTTGTAGTGTGGTTGGCACTGTGGTGGGGATGGCGTGGTTGTTGAGATGCTATTTCTTTGAAATAAAAGATAGAGAAAGAAAAACGACGAACTCAAAGCGTCACAGCCCGGATGGATCACATAAATTCCCTCTATACAACGGGTTTGGGCTAACTACACATGTACCTATGGAGATATCTCACCTGAGGGCCCTTTATGGTGTAATGCGAATTTCCACAACCGTAACAATATTTTCATTCCACTCAAAGTGAACCAATGAATATTTGTCCATGTTCTACTTTGAGGAATAACAATTTTCCTATTACATTCATCACCATTGAGTATATTCACAAAGATTACTTTGGAACTTCGTTCTTGGTTTAAATGTCTTTGTCGAGCAGAAATGAAATGATAAACTTCTCTTAATGCCCTTGTTTGACCACCTTCTGAGCCAAGTAAATTGTTTTTCCATTGTTCAATTGATAACCATCAAAGTTTTCAGTCCATTGAAGGATTTTTTTTTCTTTACATCCTCCAACTTATTTGTAATTAAATTTATCCACTTATTTGTTTTATCTACTTTTATCCCAGTTATTTCTTCAATAAGACTTGTTTGATATTTCTCACATTCTTTGTTTTCCATTTAAATACCAAGGCTGATTACATCTCCACTCTTTGCTTTGGTTATTGCTTGGTTCTATCATTTATAAATCAGTAAAAAGATGGTTGTAGCCTGCTAAAATTCCCAACCCAATATCTTAACACTTATACTTATAACCATAAGTGATACTATTGATTCCATCCTGTAAAATATATCTTTTATCATCAAAAGCTCCTAATGCTTTCTTATTTATCTCTTCTGTATATAATTGATGTTTATAACTTCTTATTGTATTCATTTTTCTATACTCTTCCTTCTTTAAGGTTAAACAGTTGTAATAATGTTTAAAGTTTATTGTTTCCTTGATTATATTTTTCGTTATTCCCTTTAGCTTCTTATCACACCTTTCAATGTTATTATAATCAATATACGTAAAATCATAAGACTTTGATCACAATCCTATAAATTCACTCATGACCTTCCCATCTAATTCATATTTAAAAACTTTCCAATAACCTTTTTATTCTTTGATGAAAACAACACATCACCTGATATAATTACTTGTAATATATATATATATATATATATATATATATATATATATATATATATATATATATATATATATATATATATATATATATATATATATATATATATATATATATTATCAATCATATCCTCATATACATCACCTGTCTTAATTTCTAAAATAAAACTATCTGTATCCATATACATCACACATTATCCTTATACTTTGATTTTAAATTATTATTGTAATAGTCGTACATTTACGACTTTGACAAGTCAAGAATTGATGTTCCTATATAAATAGGTTTATCCATTTCAATACTCTCTTTTTTCAAATGAATAGCACAAAAGTTCTCTGAAAACACCTCCACTCATTCAAAACTTGGTCTATTGATTAACTTTGAAGCCTGTTTCCAAGATGTAACAAGTCTTATGTTTTGTCGATTCCTAACATTTTTCCAGTCTTTCCAAATACAGCATTATTGATTAATTTATTAAAGTCCTTCTCAAAATCTGTTTTTGCTTCTGTTCTCCTTTTTGTATTAAAATCAATGTATTTTTTTAACCAATGACTTTGTTTAAATTTCAAAATTCGATGAATTTTCCTCACTCTCAACCCAGCAGATAAATATTGTCTCAAGTTCCTTTGATGCAAAACATAACTTTCTTTATCATTTAATGTAGTAAGTAGTTTTTTTGGAGATTTACCTTTTATACTGAACAAAAATATAAACGCACCAACCTAAATATCTAAGTCAAGATTGCCATTATGGGAAAATGGTCAAACCGATGATATGTTTGAGCAATGGTTCCTTTGTTTTGCTCAAGACAGATGTTCCCATTGAAATTGACCACTCTGAGTGTGTGGACTCACACGTTGAGTAATCCTTCCCATGAGCACCATGGGGCTTGACAGAGTGATGGTCAGTGAGCGTGACCAGGACACAAACACTCCCTATAGCTTGCCCGATAAAAGGCCTCCCCAAAATGTGGACTGGTGCCAAATGTCAACATGCCACAGATGTCACAAATCTTGAGGGAGCGTGCCATTGGCATGCTGAATGCTGGGACGTCAGTACGGGCCGTTGCAGCACACTTCAATGTCCACCACTCCACCATTAGCCGCCTGAGAACGCGCATCAAAGAGACTGGAAGCACCGTGAACCGCCCACATGCCCGGCGACCACGTGTGACCACCGCCGGTCAGGATCGTCACATGAGGCTGCAACATCTCCGGGATCGACTCCGACCGGCCACGAGGACTGCCGATGAGACTGTCGGGCTGCATAACAGGCGCATTTTAGCCCAGACGGTGCGTAACCGGTTGAGGGAGGCCAACCTCCGAGCCCGCCAACCACACCGGGGACTCGACCTCACTGCAGTCCGGCGTCAGACCCGACTGAACTGGGCCAATGTTCACTTGCGCTGGACCCTTGCACGATGGAGGACAGTGCTGTTCACCGATGAGTCGCGGTTCCAGCTGTATCGGGCTGATGACAGACTCCGCGTTTGGCGTCGGGCTGGGGAGCGCTACACTGACGCCAATGTCCTTCGTCGGGTGTCACACGGTGGTGCCAGTGTTATGGTGTGGGCAGGCATATGCCATGGAGAGCGCACTCGGCTTCATTTCATTGAAGGCAACTTGAACGGGCAGCGGTACAGGGATGAGATACTCAGACCCATCGTCGTGCCGTTTGTGCGCCTTCACCATGCGACGTTTCAGCACGACAATGCTCGCCCCCATGTTGCCAGGATCTGCATGGACTTCCTCGGTGAGGAGGACATTGATGTCCTCGACTGGCCTCCATATTCTCCCGACATGTCACCCATCGAGCACCTTTGGGACGTTCTTGATCGACGCGTACGACAACGTTACGCAGTCCCAGAGAACGTCCGCCAGCTCCGTGTGGCTCTCCAGGAGGAATGGGAAAACATCCCTTAGGCCACCATCGATAATCTGGTGATGTCCATGCGCCGGAGATGCACCGCTCTGCACAACGCTAACGGTGGACACACCCGTTACTGACTGTGTGAACTCTGACAGTGACACCTCGGTTGTGTCGGCTGTTGTAGCGCAAAGACTGTCGCCAGAATTCTCAAGGAACTCTTTGAAATTTAATGCTCAATTGTCATGGATTCTATAACCAAATTGTTGCGAAGATTTAGTATTAATGAGTTCGAGGTAAAATAGTAACAATCGCTTGGTGCGTTTATATTTTTGTTCAGTGTATATTAAATGACTGTTTGTAATCAATCACTGAACTATTCTTTTCTTGGACTTTCTTTATCAGGGGCATAAGGTTGGTCTTTATGTTTATGATGAAGTTCTTCTGGATATTTTAAATCAACCTCAAAATAATATCCAACTTCAGCTTCATCCAATCATTTTTGAGAGGCAATCAGTGTCCTATTTTGGGCTTTTGGGCCTTGAGTCAAAGTTTTCCCTTTTTCCCCATTCATTTGAATGGCTGCCTCAGAAGCCCCATTTATCCTCTACTCACATCCAACCACCCTTTTCTCTGGTCGAACTGGCTCCTCCCTCTCCTCTCCCTCGGCAAAACTCCGCCCCTTTGGGAGGCATCTATAACTCTGCCCCCCTTTTGGGGGCAACAAACCACTTCTCCCAGGCGATCTATCGCTCTGCCCCTTTCATGCCAGGTCTTCTGGTGCCCACCAGTAGAGGTTGGCAGGTTTTACACAATATCCTCAACCATAATCCCTACTTATTACATGCACCACCCTCTGTGTGGCACACATGCAAACAAGACAATTATTAAGCTGACATTTCCCCACTTGTACATCGAGATGGCGAACTACTCACACCCGGACCATGCTACTCTACACATTCCTATCTGCTCTCTGGAAATATATAACCCTTCCCTCCACAAATGTTACAACACTTTCCTGAATCTGATAGCCTCTTCTGCTATCCACCTTACCTCCAAGCTTTGTGCCATCTGCAAATTTGGAAAGCCTACTCTTCACACAATTATCCAAATAGTTGATGTAAATAATGAATAGTACTGATCTATAGTACTGAATAGGACTGATCCCTGAGGTACCCCACTACTTACATGCTCCCAGCAAGACATCCTCCCACTCACAGCCACTCTTTGCTTCCTACTACCAAGCCAGTTTGAAATCCAATTAGCTACCTGACCACCCATTCCACAAGCCCTCACTTTGGTTAACAACCTCCGATGTGGTACCTTATCAAATGCCTTCTTAAAGTCTAGCTATATACTATGTCCACTGCCTTTCCCTCATCCACCCAATCATACACTGCTTCATAGAACTCCAGAAGATTTGTGGAACAGGAACTACCTTTGGTAAACCCATGCTGACTACCTTTAATTAGTTTGTATTTATTTAAATGGATCCTCATCTGGTAAAACTCATCCACAACTGTTTGAAATACCATGCTGCATGTCATTTTTGGGCTCATCTCTCATTAGTAAAGAATCACTTTTAAAAACAAACAAACAGCAAAGATGAAGTCATCAGGAGGAAACTGGATCAGACATTTCAGCTGCGACTCCTCTACCCTGAAACCTATCCAGGCACAGCCAAGTGAGCCTTATTCCAAAAAAAATATATTATTCTGGCTGCCAGACCATATGTCCAATCAAATTGAAATATAAAACATGTATTCCCCATTATACTCGATCATAATTTTGAAGTTTCATGTCGATTGATGCAGCGGTTCAAGAGAGAGATTAATAAAAATAGTTTCCTTCAATCCAATATGGCTGCCAAACCATGTGACGTGACCTATGACATCATAGGTGGGGAACTTTGTTCCTTATGTATAGGTGGTCATACCGGTAAAGTTTCTCCTTGATCTGTTCAGCCACTTCGGAGAACATTTTGAAGGGTTTTTTTTTTAATATGGCTGCCGAACCACATGACCAATGACATCATAAAATAATTTCTGTTGACCATTTCATCCCGAGATGATCCTTAAACATTTTCATACTGATCGGATATAGCATTCGACATATGCAATTATGACATCATAACGAAGGCACCTATGACATCATAAAAAATACACACTCCCTATGGGGTGTACTTGACGTGCCAATTTTCAATTTTTCCCATGGAGCGGTTTAGGAGATAGAGGTCCAACGTTACACCTTTTTCCAAGGTGGCTGCCACACCACATGTCCTATGATATCACAATTATCATTAAAACATTCTACATAAGTAGTCACACCTATGATGAAAATTTAGTGTCAATCTGACACACGGTTCCAGAGAAAAGGGAATAGCAAAATACAGGCACGCACGTATGGGACTCATCGCTTTTCCCTGTTTAAGCTTCGCAAGCCCGGGCTCATTAAAAATTCTCACATCCGGATCTTCATCAAAATCAAATCGATTCTTCCTTGTTCACACTCCCCACTTGTCCACCAAGTTTTGTCTCAATCCGTTCACAACTTTTTGAGATATCCTGTTCACAGGCAGATTGATAAACAGGCAGGGGTGAAAACATAACCCCCGTCCCCCTCTGGTGGCGGAGATAAAATGGAGGAAATCCAATAAAAGGTTTTTCTCTCTGTCTATACATTTGAAAATGTAATGTTATTATTTTTCTGCTTTTAAAAAAGACTCCATGGCTTACCATGGCCTCAATGATACCTATGTCTAGCAAAATCAGATGATATTATTACACTTGTTATTCATGAAAATAACAACCTCACCTCCAGTATCTCTTTTACAATACATGGTATGTTGGAATTTTCATGCTCTTATTTATTTTCCTTTATTTTACTCCTGCAGGTAACACATATTCTAAATTTGGCTTATGGAGTAGAAAACACATTTTCTGAGCAGTTTGTTTACCGAAAAGTTCCCATGCTTGATATCCCTGAGGCTCGTCTGACCAGCTGTCTTCCTGAATGCTTTACCTTCATTTCTGCTGCCCATGAGCAGGTATGCTTGTTTTGTAAGTACAGTAAACCCTCAAATATCGGGGCGGTTGGGTTCCTGGAAAATGCTGTGATAGTTAAAACCACGATCGTGGAAACCAGAGGCCATTGGGAAAAGGGGGGTTCGGTTCCTGGGCTTCGAGAAAATGTCGATGAAGGTCGGTGGTAGCCAGAAATAAACACATCACAATTAATAAACATGTAAAACAAAATTGTGTGTGTATCTATATATATACACACACACACACACACACACACACACACACACACACACACACATTGAAATAAACATGGAAATTAAATAAATACAGTATAAAATAAACAAAAATGCAGAGTTTTACCTTTTCCATTATTATTATAATTCACGGACCGGTGTTTGTGTGTTTATTTGTGCGCTATTTGTTTGTTTGGTGCGCTGCTCCTCCTACAGTTCTGGGCCGATTACATCCAGACTTGCTGCATCGGATCAGTATGAATGCAATTAGTGAATAGGGGTGTTTTTTTTATCTTTGCTGATAATCTTGAGGGGGGGAGGGGGAGGGGACGCAAATTCTCCATGTAAATGTGTATCGTGTAGCACCACCTCCAGAATGGGGAAGGGTATTTCAAGTCTCCACCATTTACAGTGCAGTATTCCTGTCCCGTTTTCCAGTGCGGTGAGGTGTTTTGAATTATAAGCAGTTGGTATGTCTTTACTTCACGCACACAACCTGGGGTTTTGGGGTTCTTTTGCCGACACAGAGATGTCAATTGCCTATACACCGCCCAAATAAAGATTTGCGTCACAAGAATGTGTTGCATGCTTAGAACAAGATCGCCCGTAGAGTGGGTACTCAGCGAGTTCATTACAAAACAGCAAAGTGGGTGAGGGAAAGAACATTACGTACTCATACTGCACTCTGCCATAAATAGAAAACACAAGACTTGGCTTGGGATGATGATGCCAGAGGGGGGAGCAGGGAGGGGGATTCAGCGATCGGAAGAGCAGCAGAAACTAAACAACGAATTTGCCTTCAACATTGCTACATTGAACCACCTTACCTTGAACCCCGGAGTTGATATTTCTTGCTTGTAGAGGAAGGTACAAGATGGCTTCCTCTTCCAGAATAATCCTGTCTCGTTGGTGTTAAACCTGCTCCGGCATAAATCCCTTTTGCCTCTATTCGATCCAGAAGCTGCGGTAGGTAGTTTTTTTTGCAGTATCATGGTTGGCCGATGCTGCTTGCCCAACTCATGTAAAATGATAACTTTTTGAGATATCCTGTTCACAGGCAGATTGATAAACAGGCAGGGGTGAAAACATATGGGAATCCTCTTTTGACTTTCTCAAACCAGCATTTGCTGACGTGAAACATGTGGATAACTGTGGTTGAACTGGAGCCTTCGGCTTGGTGACCGCGTTTCGGGAAGCGCCTTTTTTTTTTTCTTTTTCTTTTTTGTATACACTGTCAAGGCTTGTATGAGAGCTAACACACAGAACGTACAACAAGGGGAGCAGGAGACAAGAGCGGCAGGAGGGGGAAGCAAAAACAGTGGGGAACACGACATGAGGAGATCTGTGGAAGGGAGACGGATGGGGTGGGGTACATAGGACAAACAAGACTGACACCACAGGGACTTTCAGATCCTTACACGACAGGGACTTTCAGGAAGGAAAAAGCAGGAAATTTGAAGGAGGTGGGTTTGGGGTGGATGAGTGGGGGTAGAAAAGAGTGGTTTTGGATGGGGGAAGATAAGAGATGGTGGTGAATGGCTGTTTTGAAGACCTGGAGGGAAGAGTGGGATTGAAGAGACTTGAAGTTTGTTGCAAAGGTGGGAGAAAAGAGGAATGAAAGAGTGAAGGTGAGCAGTGATTCTTGTTTTTGGGAATTTTACCAGAAGGTGGTGGCTGGCGGACCTTGAGCGCCCTGCGGAAATATGAGTGAGCCATATCTCAGACAGAGCAGGGGGGGGGGGTGGGGGGTGAGGCCGGGAAGGAGACGGTAGAAGACAGGCCACTGATCTGCCTGCGGTGGGAGAGTGAGACCCAAAAACTCAACCTCATCATGGGAGATGCCAATGATCCGAAATGCCTTGGTTTCCACAGCGTGAAGCCAAGAAAGGTGAGAGGCAGGGGCACCAGCCCAGAGGGGAGAGCAGTACTCCATCAGGCTGTGGGCAAAAGCTTTGTATGTGGTCAGGAGCTTCGGTGTGCCAGGTTGGAAATGTGGCTTCCCCAGGAAATATCCTGGCAGATAGTGAGACCCAGAAGCTTGAATGAAAGGGGTGGGGGGTTCCAGACGGTCCTTTCGGAGAGACATAGTGAGTGTGAGATTTGTTAGGGTTGAAAGACATGTTCCACGTGTTGGACCAGCTAGTGATTTTATCCAGATCTGTAGAGAGCGAAGAAGCTGCTGCTTGCTGTCTGAGGTATGACAGATGGTACGACAGAGGGTGGAGTCATCAGCAAAGAGATAAAGAGGATTTTCTAGAGTCGGGGAGATCATTGATGAAAACCAGAAAAACAACAGGGCCCAGAACTGATTTTTTTATTTTTTTAAGCTGATTTGACGCATGCTGGAATGGCAAAGAACCGTGACCATCAAAACAATAAAGTGGCAATTATTCAGTCTTAACACTATTGAGATGACGTGGTTTGAGAATGAAGCATGCATGAGAACAGGAGAATGAGCATGAGAAAGTCCGGATGTCAGAAAAGAATGGTTTGAGAATGCGTGTTTGAGAACGGTGATTCTAGTCCGAGTGTCGGAAAATAAGGGTTTGAGAATAGTGGTTTGAGTATGGGCGTCAGAAAGTGAGGGTTTGGAAATGAGGTTTGAATACGGAATTGGAAAAAGATGGTTTGTGAACAAGGTTTGAAGGATAATGAAGGTTTGGGAATGAGGTTTGAAGGATAATGAAGGTTTGGGAATGAGGAAGAGAACAATGGGGAAGGTTCTGCTGACAACCATTGACCCCGTAATAGTGGTCCACAGATGGTGCATTTTCACCTCAAGCCAACAAATCTAACAACTCAATCTTTTCGCACAACATCGTAACCTTTCTCTGCCTTTTTGCCTAACTTACTTTGTCCATCGCTTTAAGTTTGGGCAACATTAAAAGCCGTTCACGAGAAACAAGCCAAGGCTCAGAATGGGAGATAATTGTACCATATCTTCCCCCATCCAAAATCTTGATCTTTTCTACCCCCATTAATCCACCCCAAACCCACCCCCTTCAAATTCCATGTTTTCCTTCCAGAAAATCCCTGCAGTACCATCTTGTTTACCCTGTGTACCCCGCCACATCCCTCTCCCTTCCACAGATCTCCGCATGTCTCTGTTCCCCAAGATTTTGTGTTTCTTCCCCACTCTTATTTGCCTTAGCATATCTCTGCACAAACTTGTGAAATTCCTCATTTTATCCTTCTCAATCATCAAGAGCATAACTACATCATTTCGAAGATCAAGGGGTTGTTTAGTCATTTTTAACATAGCGCTCCAGGCTAGTCCTGGTGTGTGCCCCAGTTAGAATAGGTACCTTTAAAAGTACTACACTTCTTCTAACCAAAGTTGGTTCGCCTTGAGAAAGGTGTATCCCTGCGTGTCGTAAGAGGCGACTAAAAGGGTTGGCGTCAGGAAGGGCATCTGGCCATAAAAACATCGCCTAAAAAGGAAACCATGATAAGTACAACTGATGGGCAGGGTACATCCCGAAGTACCCCGTGGGGGTCCTCACCCCCTATCGTTAAAACTCAAGGTGGGGAACCTGATCTAAGCAAGGGAGGAATTTTTTCCATTTATGATGACCAATCGTCTGATGCCCCACGTGGAGATCGGTTTCTGAGGTTTGGTACATGGAATGTAGGGACAATGACAGGGAGATCTGGAGAAGTGGTTGAAACATTGGTCAGAAGAAGAGTGGACATATGTTGTGTGCAGGAGACACGATGGA
>NC_140963.1:2345399-2365399 GCF_056783735.1 Eptatretus burgeri
AAGAAGTTCCTCCAATGGGTTGTTCATAGGCGTTTAAAAAATGTGGATGGCAACTTTACCATTAATGTAAGCACCGTTACACATTGGGCAAAGCGTTTCAAGAGCAGAGAAACTGATATCGACGACAAGCCACTCAAAGTGGTTGGCCTGCAACCGCAAGAGTCGGATTGATGTGCTCATTAAAGTGCATTGCAGTTGTTGAAGACGATGTGTATAAATAACATTCTATTTGATGCAAATGTATGCACATTGATTGCACTTGGAATTATATGTAGGAAGAAATAAAATGAGGCATTACTTTTGGACCGATCCTCGTCTGATTATAAGCATAAAATGATTTGTCCTTTCACTATTTTGCTTCATGTTCTTTGTTTACTTGCAGGGTGGAATCGTGCTTGTGCACTGCAATGCTGGTGTTTCTCGAGCACCCACTGTGATACTTGCATTCCTCATGGCTGGCCAAGGACTATGTTTTTATCATTCAATGGAAAAGCTGAAGGAGGCAAAGCCAGCTGTTAACCCAAATGCTGGATTTCTTCACCAACTGAAAGAGAATGAGAAAGAAATCAAAGAACTTGGAAAAGTCCTTCTAATGAGCCCACCATGGGTCCAGTCTCCTTGTACACAATGCATTAAACTGAAAATATATTTTGCCTCATTTCTTGGAGCACTTTGGTTTCTATTATTTTGAGAAATGTTACAAAGTAGGGTTTCTTCATCTTCTTAAGTATCCTGTACGTTTCATTCGAGAGGTTTAAGTTGTTCACCCCTTTATGATGATGTGAGACTTCTCAAAATGATGTGACTTCAATCTTTCTTCCTTTTAAAGACATGTTTAGTATTAATTACACTGAACAACAAAAATTTTTTACTGGAGATGTGTAAAGTGATTTAGACTAATTTGCGTACGCTGATTTCAAAAATCATAACCGTTTTGCTGTATCACGTCAGAATTTTCAGTAACAGAAATATTCCCATTGCCTAGAAGTCAGGATTTCAATGAAATTTACAAAAATTCATTTATTCATTTATTTCATCATGAATGCTTCAAAATTATAGAAATTACAGAAAAACTCCACTAGAATGTAATTAAAAATGCTTTAGGCATTTGGCTTTGCGTTTGTGCTGCTCTGTGTCAGTTTCACGATGCAGGAACCAGCAGAAATCGCCCATCATGTTCGGGTTGTGCCGCCCTTGCTAACGCGTCTCCATGAGTGAAATCTCTTGGTGGAATCGCTCGCCGTGCTCGTCCGAGACTGCTCCCAAGTTGTCAGGGAAGAAGTTCAGGTGCTGGTGTAGGAAATGGATTTTCAGGGACATCCTGGAGCCAAGTTTCCTGAAGGACTCCAGCAGCTGCTGCACTATTTCTTCATAGTTGTCCGCGCGCTCGTTCCCCAAGAAGTTGTCCGTCACAGCTTTGAAGCTCCTCCACGCTGCCAGCTCTTTGGGGTTTAGAGTTGTCGGAAAAGTTTTCGTCCTTCATAATCTGTCAGTTTGCGGTCCAACAAAGACACCAGCCTTGATCTTGGCCTCCGACAAGGTGTTGCCAAACTTTTCCTTGAGGTATAAAAACCCACGCCCATTCAGATCCATTGCCCGTACAAAACTTTTCATCAAGCCGAGCTTTATGTGGATTGGTGGAAGGAAAACCTTGGCTGGGTCGACAAGGGCAACATGCTTCACGTTGTGTCGACCAGGTACATGCTCTTTTCGCTCTTCCCAATCTTTCTTCGTCCAGTGATTCTTGTCGTCTCTGCTATCCCAGAGACAAAGGAAGCACATGTATTTCGTGTAGCCTGACTGCAGCCTTAACAACAGCGCCACCACTTTCAAGTCTCCGCAGATGTGCCAGTTGAAGTCATTGTACTTGATGGAATCAAGCAGCTGCCGTATAGTCTCATAGGTCTCTGTCATGCCGAACGCATGAGCCAGTGGGACTGATGGTTTCTCGTTGCCATTGTGGAGCAAAACAGCCTTCAAGCTGTTCTTCCCGAGTCGATGAAGAAGGCGCCAGTCTGCAGGATCGTGATCACACCCAAGTTCTTTCAACAGACCGTTGATGTCACTGCAGAATGTCATCGTGTCTTCCATCTCAAAGAACTCAGCCATGTCTCTGTGACGTGCTCTGAACAAGGATATCTTGGTGTTAGGTTCAAGTAGATTCCACTGCTGCAGCCTTGATCCAAGCAGCTCTGCCTTCGCCTTTGACAGCGAGAGATCTCTTACAAGATCATTTAAGTCTCCCTGGTTCAGAAGGTGTGATTCTTGAGTGTCGGGTTCAAGGTTCATCATCACCATCCTCTTCACCACTGCTTACGGCTATGTTCTGATCAGCTGGAGGTGTTGGAACGGGGTTCTCGTCATCATGAGGCACAGGTTTACGAGCAGAGACGCAGTCAGCGTACTTGATGTGACCTTTATTCTTCTTGTTGAAGCCGGCGATGCTTGTGCAGCAGAAATAACAATCATCATGATGATTCTGCGGCTCACGCCATATCATGGGCACCGCAAATGGCATGCTCGCGCGCTTGCCCACCAACCACTGAGTCAAGGTTGTGTGATAGATTGTGCAGCAGATGTGTGGTGCCCAGCTCTGTTCTTGGTCCCCCACCTTACACCCGAAGTAGTGAAAGTAGGCGGCCTTCATTTTCACTGCTGTAGATATACTTCGCTGTTGATCTTTTTTGGTATACCGACCACAGACATAACAGAAGTTGTCAGGATGATTGGTACAGGAAAGCCTACTCATCTTTATCTGAAAGAAATAAATATAACACAAGTTAACAACAATTGTACGAAATAGACATGTTAAAGACATATGTAAATTTCATTGAAATCCTGACTTCTAGGCAATGGGAATATTTCTGTTCCTGAAAATCCTGACGTGATACAGCAAAACGGTTATGATTTTTGAAATCAGCGTACCCAAATTAGTCTTAATCACTTTACACATCTCCAGTAAAAAAAAATTTTTGAAATTTGTTGTTCAGTGTTATTCACATTTAATTTAAACCTACTGTCCCTTTTTTTACTCCAACAAAAACAATATACATTCACACATGAAACATTTGGGGGTGTTCCCTTCAGCCCAGACTTGGCTTGTACGTAGTACCTGGTGTTCCTTTTAATTACTACTTCTTTATCCGATGACATTGGGAAATGATTATGCATTACCACTTCTGGGATTGAGAGCTTACGGCCATCTCCATCTTGTTTGGCCCTGTGTCCTCATTGTCCCGTGCACTCATTCTTCCCCACATCCATTATTTCTCCAAGTTTCCTTAAATTTTGTCCTTCAACTCTGCTGTTTTTGTTTTCCCCCACCACCCCTACCCCATTCTCTACTGTTCTTTTCATTCTGCTATGTTCTGATCCATTGTGCTCCAGCTCCTCCACAAACCTTGGCACAGTGTACAAAAAAAAGGTAGCTGGAGAATAACATCATTTACTTCAGTGAATGAGAGTAGAAAATGTTTTTGTTATTTTCTTTTTTGTTAGGTTTTTGTTTTTATTACTTACAAAATCTAAAGATTTCGTAAGTATATTGATGACTTCCGTCCTCTGTTTGTGTGTTTGTTTGTTTGTGTGTTTATTTGTAGGCACGATAACTCGAGAACGGAAGAAGCTACCAATGTCAAATTACACCACGTGATTCAGGAGGGTGATGGCTAGGGTTGATTAGATTTTGCTCAAAATCGGTCAAAGGTCAAGGTCACAGTGAGGTCAAACATTCGATTTTTGATGGTTTGGTACAGAATCATCGTAGAAACTTCTGGTTTGCGTTGCTACCTTCTCTAGAGACAGCTTTTATTAGACAAGGTCAGAGGTCAAGTTGACGATTTCGTAAGTACCAGTCTATGACAGCTTGTTACTTACGAAATCTAAAGATTCTAAAGTTGAAATCTAAAGATTTCGTAAGTATATTGATGACTTCCATCCTCTGCTTGTGCGTTTGTTTGTAGGCACGATAACTCGAGAACAGAAGAAGCTACCAATGTCAAATTACACCACATGATTCAGGAGGGTGATGGCTAGCGCTGATTAGATTTTGGTCAAAATCGGTCAAAGGTCAAGGTCACAGTGAGGTCAAACATAATTCCGTAAATTCATGTGGAGAAATGGAGTATTTTTGCTTCGGTCGGTGTTACGAGTTCGTTTTAACTTCGATTTAAATTTTGTCTTTGGTTTTTGCGATCGCTAAGGACGCTAAACACTGGGTTGTCGAAATTCTGGTAAAAATCGGATGTTTTGGAGACGGTTTAAGATTGTATAAAAAAATATTTCACTCGCCGCGTCACGGCTCGTCACGTGGTGCAGCGCGCTCGAGCAGAGGCATAGTTGAGTCACGTAAAGGTTTTCCGTGTGCGCGCTGAAGGTGTTTTCAATAAAGATGGTGTTTAAAAGTCTTTTTTATCCCAATAAAGGTTATCGTCGCATGCCTGACTCACTAAGCCGTCAGATTATGTAAATATTGTTGGTGGATAGCCGAATATTACGGTTTTGTGACTTTGATAAAATAATATTAAATAATTGCGTGGAGAAATGGAGATTTTTTTTGTTTCGGTCAAACATTCGATTTTTGATGGTTTGGTACAGAATCATCGTAGAAACTTCTGGTTTGCGTCGCTACCTTCTCTAGAGACAGCTTTTATTAGACAAGGTCAGAGGTCAAGTTAACGATTTCGTAAGTACCAGTCTATGACTGCTTGTTTTTTTGTTCGTTTTTTTTTGTTGTTGATATTTTTGAGTGGATGTGGCATACAGTTGCACTGCAAGTCTTAACCTTGGATATTACATTGTACATATAAATAAAATGTGTAGCAGTCAGTATATAAAATAGCATGATGTGTTATTTCATTGTGAAAATGATACCTCATCTCTTCTGTTTTCCTTAATCTGGTGTGTTCAGTTCATGTGACCAACTTTCATTTAATGTCGAAATCCACAGACAAGTGCATCATCATCATTATGTCTGGAGGTTGTGTTTGTTTTTATTGCATTATATAAACCAAAATCTCTGACATTTGTATTACATAACACTTTAGATAGACTGTGCATTGTACATATTACCTTTTTTTCATCAATAATTTTCAATCACTACTCTCCAAATGTTTTAGTTTTAGATTTATTCAACACTGGAATTGCTCGCTATTTACACCTCTGATAAAAACAACTTTATTGATGCGAGTTTTAAAAAAAATTTTTTTAAATCTAGACTTTCCCAAAATTGCTTCAAATTGTATTTGAAGATTTACATCAAGATATGTCTCTTTTCCTTTGTGTGTCACTCATCAATTTCTAAAGAACATAATGCATGGAATGCTCTTATTATTGTTATTGACTGATTATCTTGTTAATCTGATAACAGCAATATTGCTTGAAAACGTCTGAGCATATAATAGTTGAAACACTCATAATGCCTTTATTGGAAGACAAATTGTTTTTGGTAAATCTTATTTCAATACACAAAACATATTCCAATATTTTGTCTGTTGTTAAGAATTCGTCACTCCAGAGAATTAATATTCAATAAAATACCCCCGAGCTGGAGTGCCGGTCATCTCTGCCAGAGGTCGAAAGTAATTCTGTGCCAGACTGGAATAGGCGCAGTTCATAAAGTACGTACGCTCTACTTCCGGGTTTCAAAACCACCCACCCCCCTCTGGATGCAGGCGAGTGACCACCCACCCACCCCCCTCATACATCGCTAATCGTTTGCAAAGCCAGCAGTTCCTTATGAACCGATGTTTGTGAGCCATGACAATACAGTCCCTAGCGGTGTAATTTACCTTTTTCTTTTAATATCACAGCACGTCATTTATGAAAATAAAAGTACAAATTGACATTCAAGAGAATGTTAATGTCATAAATGAAAGTAAGTGTGCATATAAACTTGTGTTCCATTGTTTTAGTTAAATCTGACAAAAGCTTCAAATGTAATATTTGTGTCTGAGAGTTCCGGTTCCTAATTTAATACTTATTTTTTGTATGTACTTTATGAACGGCCCATACGGGGAATCAGAGCGAAGTTTGAAGGGCTATAAAATCGGAACGAGAGCAAATTTTTAAAAAATGGCTCGTGTTGTTCTAGATAATAGTCCATAGTATCTGAATCACTAATAACATTTGATCTTTCTTGATAAATGAGGGAGGAGATACGATTTGAAATCGACGATTTTCGAAACTTTGACCTCGACCTTGGACGACCTTGAAAGTTATATCGTTGTGCATGTCTCATCGACCTCTATCCATTCCACTATTGTTTATTTGTCTCCACTCGGTTTGATTGTGGACGGACGGACAGACTTCGAGACTGTTATTATTAGGTCATCTCTACTGAGATGATAGAGATGACCTAATAATGGGCTCCTCACCAAATGATCTGCTGTGGATCGAGGGGTGGGGAGGGTTATACAGTACTCAAAGTCCATTTGACCTTCACGGCTTTCACGTACGATTTCCCATTGGTTCAAATGACCTTTGTGTGCCACATGGTGAGAATGGCTGATCATTTTCATCCTCTTAAGATCGAATAATCAAATTCACTTTATGCTATTTAAACACTCAAACGATGGCGATATATGGTTCATCGACTGTTCAGGACTGCTGAGCTGTTCACATATTAAGTACGCACATGCTGGTGTTGACAGATTGCATATGCGTGTACATAATGCGATCACAGAGGTCTGACTAATGCAGACACATTGCGCCGGAGGTCTAAGGTCACTGGGAACTCCCAAACCCGTTTCCGTATTCACTACGTTCAGAATTAATTTAATACAGGTACTGCGTTAATTTCATCATTTGCAATCCCCAAGGATTGTTCAATAAATAAACCAAATTGGTGCTTGCTTACATTTGGGAAGATGTTCCTCATAATTAAAAAGCGGATATTTATTATCACAAGAATACCAGGGATATTAAAGGATAGGACTTCAACTAATGAAACAGATATGGTGGCCAACAAACAAAATAGGGAAGAAAGGGGAGAAAACACAAGCTTCTAAACAAATGGAACAATACCCTGCTGTGGTGCCAAAATACTGGATTTAAACAATTAACAAAGGGGCAGGTGGGGAGTGAGCAGGCGAGCTGGTCTTTGCTGCCGGACTATGGTGTCATGCAGGCTGGTGTGGGAGAGCAGGCAAGATGAAGGTGCGGGGATGGTGATGAGGTGCAATGGCAGGAAGAAGGTGCTTGTGTCTTCTGATGTGGTCCTTCTCCTCTGGAGTAATAGAGCATAAAGAGAGATGGTATCCGATCTCCAAGAAGAAGCCAAAGTCCTCCGTTTATGTGCATGTGTGGGCGTTGCTTTAATACCACGTTATGGACTGCCCAATGGTCCCATTATTGGCAGCCCATTGCCAGTTGGTGGCACTGCCTTTTTGGCTATCCCACCCTTCTCCAGGGCTCAACAGTTCATCATACCACTGTGGCCCATTGTTTTTGGGCAAACATCCCATGTTGAGCATCCATAATATGCAAGACTTCTCTTCTTGTCTTGGTCAGTGAAGTGACCAAGAACCCAATGACCACTCTGACAGAACTACAGAGTTCATTGGCTGAGATGGGAGAACCTGCCGGAAAGACAACAGTCTCTGCAGCACTTCACAAATCTCGGCTTTATGGGAGAATGGCCAGACAGAAACCACTCCTGAGAAAAAGACACATGACAGAACGTCTGAAATGGTCTGATGAGAACGAGGCAAAATATTCTGTGGTCTAATTAGACGAAATTGAACTCTTTGGCCTGAATGCAAAGCGCTACGTCTGGCAGAAACCGAGCACAACTTTTATTTTTTAATTAACATCCGCCATCGAAGATGGATGGAGGTTACTGTTTTCACCCCTGTCTGTTTGTTTGTTTGTGAACAGTATTACGGAAAAACTCCTGGACGGATTTCGACGAAACTTGGTGGGCGGATTAGGTATGGTCCAAGGATCATGCCATTAGATTTTGGACTTGGTCCAAAGTCCAATATGGCCGCTATGGTGGCCATTTTGAAAAATATTTGAATTTTTGTTTTTGCATTTCTACATGTTTTAAGTGATTTCCAACCAAAAAAAAAAAGTAAATTTGTTAGAGAAAAAAAAAAGAACAGAAAATTTGGCAACTTTTTTGCATTTCTACATGTTTTAAGTGATTTCCACCTCCCCCCCCAAAAAAAAATTTGTTAGAGAAAAAAAAAAATTTGCACCTTTTTTTTGGCATTTCTACATGTGCGTCGATCTAGTTTAGTTTATTCAATCGTGGTTCAGTAGAGTCTGATCCGTTTTGACCTACAATGAATAGGATATCAGGTTCACTTAAGTGACCCAGCAGTATTGGCGGCGGAGGTTTTGCATTCTACCGACTGCTCCCCTCTAGTTTTCACTAAATTTGAAAAATTTCCAAAAACAGCTTTTCACTTTGTCATTATGGGGTATTTTGTATAAACCAGTTATAACATTTTTTTAGAAATTTAATCCATTTTGAATTCAGGCTTTAACACAACAAAATGTGAAAAAGTCGAGGGTGTGTATGTGTGTGTGTGTGTAAATAAATATAAATAGACTCCTTCCAGCTGAACAAGCTGCATAAAACAATCAAGAAACCCAACCAAGTTAAGCCCTTTATTGTTTCAAACCCTTTCCCAGAGTTCTTCCACAGCTATAAAGACATTCACAAATTGTACACACATGAGAATCCCAATGCAATGAATCTAAAAGGATCACACAGCAAATGGCTGCATATAAATCCATGAAAAGGAATATTTTATACAAGGGATCAAGCTTGGGCTATTGTGCCATGATGAGCCATATGGCAGGAGTCACCCCCTCCAGATATCGTCATGGCGATGTGGACATTCTCGTTTCGCTGAAGGTGATATTTACAAACCATGAACATGACCAAACCATTGCTGAAACACACCACATACACTGTAGCTAAAATGTCACCTGTGTTTTAATCAGGTAATCACAGTTTATGAAGGCACATCGAGATCATTCCACTCACCTTCCACATCGCAGCTCAGCTGGATCATTCATCAGGATTACCAAAGGAAGTGCAGACTGAATCCAACATGAAAGGGTGGTCTAAACATAGTAAGTGAACAATAAATTAAACTATAATAATGTGATCCTGCTGTGTTGGATGAAACTTTAATTCAAGTAATTTCCCATTTCCTTCTCATGCTTTGAAAGTATGCCTACCATTGGGATTTATGGTTATGAGTCTGAGATATTACATGGTAGCCAACTGGTAATTGGTATCGGTAGATAATTCATTAAACACTGGTGCGAAGGTGTGTTTTGTTTCATTGGTAATATTTGTCCACATATATAATGGTAAAACAAACAAAAAAAAAACTGCCGAGCAATCAGCAACATCACTACATGGAATTAAAGTTTGACAATAACAGCAGCAACGTGACGAATAAACCAGAAGCACACAACAAATTAGAGAGTTCATAGAACACCTTACCCCATGCACACTTGACAAACAAGGACATGGGCGGGGTCTTCGAGCGGAAAATTTGATTGGTCGTGATGCCGTAATATTTTGTCCAATTACTGCTAAACTGAAGGGTACTGAAAGTGTCAAAAAGGTGATTTGTATACAGTGTTCAAATGTATAATTAAATTGGGTGATGTATACGCTCGAATAGGGGTGAAAAGCAAGACAACGCCCAAGTCGGACCAGCACGTTTATTCCTCGGTATGCACACATTGTGCATGCGTGCCTGGGTCCTTTACACACGTCAACCTCCGCTCCCTCCCCTCAAAAGAACTGTAAATCAGTGCAAGGTATGATCACCACAAGTTCAACCATTCAGGTGTCTTGTGAGTGTGAGCAGAGCGTTAGTTGTTACTGTTACATCCGCATACTGGTATGTTACAGCGGCGCTGTGAGCTCATGGTTGTTCACACTGTTGCTTTACGACAATTGGACTGGTTTATAGTGCCCCTCCTGTTTTACGGCGCTCCCCAATTTTTTGAAGAACCGACGATTAAAAGACATGAGTTTGATTACACTGACCTACATAGTCGTGTCTTGTCTCTCACACAACAGTAATAAATTATATCAGAGTATAGGTGTTTGCCTATACCAGTGTTTCTCAACCGGGGTTCCCCGGAACCCTAGGGTTCCGCAAGAGGTTGCTAGGGGTTCCGCTAGAAACAGTAATAAATAGGCTCATGTATTTTTGAGTAGTTTTTGTTTGATTTAATATTCGTAATTTTACTATACACATACGGCATATTGTTGGAAACTCCTTGGTTATTATAATAGAGGCTTCAACCTCTTATATTATTTACAATTACAACAAACATAGGGAATGTTATATTATAACAACCATAACAACCACGAAGCGCGATGGACGCCTGGAATAGCGACTCGTCATTGAACACGGCACACGGCCTGCACGTGATGACGTCACCCACTCAAAGCACGATGCGCGATGGACGCCCGGAATAACGACTCGTCATTGAACACGGCACACGGCCTGTACGTGATGACGTCACCACTGACGACGTGGTCTGTGTCATTGCCAATAAATTTGACAAAAAGGGGGTAATTTTTTCCTTAAACCAGGTATCCGAAATAAAATATTATATTTACCATGTGAAGTACGATAAATATATAAAAGAGCTAGATATTAATAATGGTATATAATAATTTTATGCAGGGGTTCCCTCAGACATGAAAACTATTTCAAGGGTTCCACAAGGGTAAAAAGGTTGAGAAACGCTGACCTATACAGTGGTGACCCCAGAATCCCAATTTCATTCATTCCAGGAGGCTGTTCGAATTGCAAAAAGTTCAGATTCCAAAAATATTTTCCCAATAAGAAATAATGGAAAGTGAATTAATCCGTTTGTGGACCCAAAGAAAACCTACTTTCAAGACACTTTAAACTGAAATTCCCCATGTTTTAGGTAAAATAAGATGAGTAAATGACCTTCGGTGGTGGTGTATTGTCTGTAAACTGGGAAAATCACCAATTCAAAGGTCCACACAGGCTCGAGCTCCGTCCTGGGTTCCGATCGCTCGCGCACTCTGCGAGAGCGCTGCCCCCGGGGCAGCTCATCAAACATGATGCCCACAGAACCACAATAACTTTCATCAAGCACATGGGGCTGATGTAATCATGGATATTCCAAATTACAACCGGTTTTGCTGTCAAATTCAATCCTTGCCCGACAGTCCGTCACACCACGTGATCGGATTGCTTTTTTTGTTATTAATTAAAACACAAGATGAGTAAAAAAACAAACATCACAAATGAAGGTGAAAACACGAGGTAAGGCCTAAGTCACATTTGGCTCGGCGGTCGGAGGGTCTACAAAATGTACGGGCACTAGCAATTATAAAGCGGCCGCAGTATTTCCACGGTCACACAATGTAGCAGTCACATCTTATATATTATTTCCGAGTTTGTGGTTTCGTGTCGCGCTATCTTCGACTTTGTTCTGCGCTCGAGTAACGTGATATTTGGCTTACATTATCTCAAAGACCATATGAGGTGCATGGTACAAAAAAGGTAAATAAAATGGTTCTGAAACAGTGAAATCGTATTCCACTTACTGCATTAAAGTAAAATTACTACTGATACTCTGCATCAGTTCCTTTCTCAAACACACCCACCCCAACATGTCGCGCAGAGCGTGGGTTATGCTAGTACAGTAAAACCCCGCTTTCTGAACACCCCGCATACGAACGCGTTTTTTGCCAGTCCCGAATTTTTAGAGAGGAAATCCTGTACATAGTGCCCCCGATAATCTGAACACCCCGAAAATCTGAACACCCCACATATGAACATGCTTTTTACCAGTCCTAAACCAGTTTTTACCCCGCACTGTGAACGCTACTCCAACCTTTGAAGGCATCAGTGCGAAACATGGCCATTGTTCAGCCGCGGCTGCATGGCCAACACCATACAAACAAACGCCGTTGCGAATTACCACCCATCGCGCAGTTCGTTTTACTGGATGCAATGGTGTGGATAGAAAATGCAGCGGGGTGTGAAGAGATACAGTGACTTAATTAGAACCTGTTTCTAAATTAATCAATGGTAATCAACCAATAAGCATCAATAATTACAATTTCGTCCAATCAGCAGAGGCCTCCCCCTGGGGGAGGGGCACAAGAAGGCCCTGCACATCTCGATTTCCATCAATCTTCACTTGCTATTGAAGTTCACGCAGTACGATACACCAAAATGCCGAAAACGCATCACCATCTGCCGTTGGAAGATAAAGTCCGTCTGGTAAAGGAAGCGGAATCCAAGTCGCAACGCAAACTCGCTGCTGATTTCGGAATTTCGCTGGGCGCAGTGAACGGTATTTTACGTCGTAAATAGTCAATATTGAAGGAATTCGAAGACGGGGCCCTATCTTCGCGAAGTTGACGAAAAGGATGCAGTTTCATAGACATTGACAACCACGTGCACACATGGTTCCATGCTGCTCGTTCAAAGAGGATCCCTGTCAGCGGACTTATGGGAAAAGCGAAGGCCTTAGAAATCGTGACTGCCATTGGTGAGGTGGATTTCAAGGCATCCAACGGCTGGCTTGCCCGATTTCAAGCTCGAAACAAGATCTCGGCACGTGCAGTTAGCGGCGAGAGTGGTGGCGATGGCGAGAAACTTCCAGAAGAATAGACGACGTGACCCCCGAGGAATACGTTCGGTGCGACGATACGGTGCGCGTTCATGACTGCTAGGACGACGACTGGGAGAACGATTTAATGCGGAAAGACGATGACGAAGAGAATGTGGACAAAGAGGATGGGGACCAAGAGGAAGTGGAAGACATGCAGGTGATGGTACAAGATGGACTCAGTTGTGTGCAAAAGCATAAAACTCTTTTTCTGAATCAAGGATGGGCAGAGTTGCTCGCTCCTTTGGAAAGAATCGAACATTCAGTTCAAGTTCATGTCCTGGAGAATTCCAAATCAAAACCACAGAGTTTTATAACATCTTGGCTGAGAGACAAGTAATTGTACAAATTTCAAATTTTGATTCTCGTGCTGTCAATTTTGCGTTGCATTTTTGATCTTATCAATTTTCTATCTTTCCGTGGCAAATAATTCAAATAATTGTATTATTACTACTGAATGCCAATAATTGTGTGCTCATTTTGTCTGTGGAATGTGTATTTAGATGTGTATGTATTGATTAAACGACTTTTGTGATCTGTCGAATACAGATGGCGCGTTCATGGTCGGTTGATACCCTAATCCCCGATAATGTGAACACCCCACATATGAACGCATTTTCGTCCAGTCCCATTAGTGTTCAGAATAGCAGGGTTTTACTGTATGTTTTTATTTTTCGAGTAGACGCATGGGGTATTTATAAATTGTGGAGACCGAAAACGTGGGGGTGCCGTATGGTCTTTGATTTGATGTCGCACGGTGACCTTAGGGCATCGCTGCGGCGGCCATAGAATTTTCAAGGCAGACGCAAGTTCGCCTCAAGGTGCCCGCAATGCGACCGCAGGGGGGCCCCTAAGGCCACCGTACGGCGACCGTGGAAATAGTGCGGCCGCCATAATTTTTTGGGGGTTGCGAAAATTCATTTTTCATGGAGAAGAGCTTACTGCAGCCGCACGAATAACGCAAGCCCACCGTACGCCCTACGTTTGATCGAAGTGGAACACATCTACGTCAGAGCTTGGCTTTGTCGAATTGCTTCGGTGACGTAGAAATGAAAAAAAAAGTTATAACTCTGCGCTATAATTCCACGGCGCCCTTACGACCTGTAAAATAAAGCCATACGGCGTAGGGCCTCCCTGAGGCCACCTCAGTTTCTCTGCGGCCGCCACATGTTTCTGTCAATTCAGAGGGCGTACGGCCGCCGTATCCTCGTCGTAGAGCAAATGTGACTGAGGCCTAAAGTATCGATCGACACACGAGTACTTCCACCGACGAACTGAATGAACAAAGCGCGGAGATGCGGCTCGAACAGGTGGGGGAGACACGTGAACAAACATGAACGCTACGTTGTGTTTGGATTTTTTAAAATGTATTAGGTTTTTAGGGCAAAATTTTGTCGAAAAAATTGTTCGGATTCCAATTTGTTCAAACAATGGGGCGTTCCGATTCTGGGGGCATCACGGTATATTATAGTTATAGTACATTCAGTTATATATACCGGTATATTTTTATTTCAGTAAAAAAAAAGAACTGGTATATATACCCACTCGTTACCGTCCGTCTGGCCGGACGTTCGCCTTAGGGTCCCCCTGTGGTCGCCTTGCGGTCGCCTTGCGGGCACCTTGAGGCTACCTTGAGGCTACCTTGCGTCTGCCTTGAAAATTCTATGGCCGCCGCAGCGACGCCCTAAGGTCACCGTGCGACATCAAATCAAAGACCGTATGGCACCACCACGTTTTCTCAATACACCGTGCGGCTCCCCGAAAAATAAAAACATATGTGACTGCTACATTGTGTGACCGTGGAAATACTGCGGCCACCGTATAATTGCGAGTGGCCGTAGATTTTGAAGACCCCACGGCCGCCGTGGCAAACGTGACCTCGGCCTTACTGCTCTGGACTACCACAACAGCACTAAACTTTGAGATGATTTTTTAACCTTCGTTTAAAAAAAAAATCATAATTTTATTATAATGGAAGTAATACTGCGTGGGGTGTCATGTTCTATGAACGCTCGAGTTTTGATTGTGCAATTGGAATGGTAGATTACAAAATGAAACGGAAGATCAAGAAGGAACCCGAAGAAGTAAAGAACAAAGATGGAGTCATCAGGAGGAACCCGGATAGGATTCGGGTTTCAGCCGCGACTCCACAACCCTCAAACCCATCCAGATGCAGCCAAGTGAGCCTTACAGAAAGATTTCTGCAAAAATTCACTTCTCCTTTGAGGGATAGATAAAGAGAGGAATAGAGAGTAAAAGAGAAGAAAAAGCAAGAATTACAATGACTAAAGAGAATTAAGAAAAAATAAAAAAATTAGAAAGAAATGTGAAAAGAACAAACATGTCAGGAAGAACCCGGACAGATAGATTTCAGCAGTTCGTCCCCAGGCTCAAACGCAGCAACATGTACAAGCTACCAGCGGTCCGTAACAAAAAATAACGTAAATACCCTGCTGTTTCCAATACAAGCATTTTTAAGCGTAAATATATTTTTCTTTCCACTAATTGGTGTGGTGATACCATACAAATCTCTCTGTAAAATACCCCTACCACCGAATAAAATGACTGCGACCATTCTTTATATTGTTACGGATCTGGAAACCATGTGCATTCAACATAGAAGTCCCAAAAGTTAGTTATTCCGTTAAGTACATGTAAGATAGAACCCCTCCTTTTGTCGAGTGGGAGAATCAAAGGTGTGCGTTGCGAGGTTCTTTTTGCGAGGTTATTACATCTAACAAACCACATATCCTCCAACAAAACATCCAACGGTACCATCGCACTTGCAGCCCTCAGTTCCTGGGCCACAGCGCACCATTGCCTGAGGCGGAATTCTGATGATGGTCGAGGCAGTTGCACCACGTCCACCTTCCTCAAACACGCGTGGAGTGGAGGGCGGCTTTCTCCGGGTATGGCCGAAACCGTGCCCAGAAAGTGTGGGCCCGTGGGAACCCTGTCCAATCAAGGCGGACAGTGACGTGTGCTTCACAGAGCCCCACCACGGACGGGGGGCCCTTTTGTTGCCTTTCGTTCGTTCTGAGGATATTGGGGGAAGAGGGGAGTGCGTCTGAGGGGATTAGAGAAGAAATGAGCACGTTGGTTGGGTGCGTCGTGTCGTGTTGTTGGTGGTTTGTGGTTCGTTCGTGGAGTTGGCTGGTTCTTTTGCTGGCGTTCGTGGAGCCTTCGTGGGTCCCGTCCACGACCCTGATCTCCGCCAGGGGACTCCGACTGCTCCACACGGGTTCCTCCATGGGCACGAGCCCCGCGCATGTGACTGTGGGCCAAGCCGGACCACCATTGACAGGTGCCGCACCGCGGAGCACCCCCTACCTCCAGCGTGCAGGTACCCCGCTGAACTGCGACCCCCCCAGCTCGTGTCTCCTTCTCTGGCTGCGGGGGTCTTCAATAAAATATCTGTGTGTGTGTCCATCTTTGAAGTAGAATTGTTTAAGTGTTTGATCATTGAAAAAAAGGCTGCCCTGTGTCCTTTTTCCTCTTGTAAATTATTTCTAAATAAATGATTGGAGAAATGTTCCCAGTTTGTTTCCGTCTTTTCCTTCATTGGTCCAGCATGGTTCGGATCTGAGTTTTAGCCAGGTTTTTATACCCGATAATCCGTTCATCCTTGCCGGCACGGCTTTGCCAGTTTCCGCTCGACTGCACCCGAACCGAAATTGGTAGTCGGTAGTTGGAACTCTACCGCAGCTGGTAGAGTGACCCGGTTTGAGCAAGAAGTACCGAGGGCGTGGTTCCCCGGTAGTCAAAATCACGCAGTTAATTAGGTAAATTGGTTCAAGACAAAAAGACCCTACGCTACGCGGTTGAGATATTGGCGTCCACGGTCGGTTCAGCGACCCGCCGTGTCACGGAATTATCCGGAGCAACGGCCTACAATTCCGGGGAGTCTGGTGGGAGGCGACGTAACCTCCCCCACCGAATGGTCGTTCTCGCCACCGACCCCCGGCCTGCAACAATATATTGAACAGCAAATACAGCCCGTCGCTTCGCTGATGGAAATATGATGGAAAGTAGAGGGGAGGCAGGGAGGGGAGGGGGGAAAGGTAGAGAGGGGAGGGAGGAAAGGTAGAGAGGGGAGGGAAGGAAGGTAGAGAGGGGAGGGAGTGTGGACAGAGTGGAGGGAGGGAGGACACAAAGATGAAACAAAGTGCTGTTGTCCAAAAATGAATGTTAAGGTTAAGAGATTTGAGAAGTTATTGTACGTGCAGAAATAAAATAAAGTCACGGACCCTGCGGCATCTCCGGGCGTTTATAAGTGATTCAAAGGTATGAAAATGAGTGAGGAAAGTGAAAAAACATTCTTGAGAGCTTTTATCATTAAGAAATCGTTGCGGCCCCGTTCAATTGTTGCGGCCCTGGGCACATACCATATAGCCCTGTTTATTGCACAGCCTGCGAGCCCCTGGTGGCCCTTGGTGACCTAAAGGGTTGCCGTCAACACACAGATGTGAAAACACCCCATCATAATCCGCCATAAATGCTAACAAATTAACCTCGTGGTTTCAAGTGAGTGTTACAACGTGAAGCATAAAAGTAACACAACTACATCAGGATATGTTTGCAGTATAAAAACAATTCCGCTTGCAGCCCGGTTAACCACAAGGAAGAGTAGCAAGTGGAGGCAGGGCCGAACAGCAGCCATGATGGAGTCCTGCAGGCGGTGGTGACTCTCACACCGATGTCTTCTCGGAAAAAGTGTCCCCCCCCCCCTAAAGAAAATCGTGAAGATCACCGACATGAAGGATAACTTTAATTTTAAAGCCGGTCCTCACGGTGCACGCAGCGGTTAAAGAAGTGAAAGGAATTCTTCAAATAATCACTTTCTCCACAAAAGAGTTGCAGCTTATTGTAGAACAACCCTGGAGACATCGCAAAGTTCAATCGCCCATGAAATGAACATTGCAGATAATCCGCCATGTTGCCTTATCGTCTGTGTGCACGACTGTTAAACGATCTTTGCGACTGTGAAAAGTGAAAAGAGAAATTGAATTAAAGTTCAAATAAAGACGTGAGGCCGTTTGAAGCAAACACCTCCATTCTCAAGAGAAATCCTTTCCAACAACGACAAACACGATTTTTAAAGCATCCATGTACAAATCTTACATAATCTAACAGCTTACAACATCAGGCATGTGATGAAATACATAAGTTGTGTGAAAAAAATTAATTTCGACACCTTTATGAGGAAAAAAAGCGGCGTGGCCTAGCATCTATCCGAGGCCTCACTTGCGAGGCCCCAGCTAGGCCCGATGTTAACACATTAACTCGATCATTATAAATGATATAAAAACACACAACTTACCTTCTTCGCAAGACACCCTTTGTCTCTGTAAACATGCAGTTGTCTCATGACGGTCTAAACCCAGGTGGCGTTCCCTGTGAGGGGTGAACAACCCAAACACAGGACGAATTGTGGTGCTTCAAAATGGCAAACGCAGACAGCTTTGAGAGAGACAGGTAGAGCAACGTATCCGAGGATGCATCTGATAAAGGGTATAATTAAATAATGCCATTAATTACCACGGGTGTGTTAATTAACCAAAAATATTAATTTTCACTCTTGCATTTCTCTAAGGGAGCTTGGCGTTGTTGTTGTTCTTCTTCTTCTTATTCTTCCTCTTCTTCTTCTTCAGACAAAACCTTTATATTCGGACTCGGCTCCTTTATAAACACCATCCGGATCTCCTTAAATACTAAGCACTTGTACGCATCCTCGCATTGATGGTGCCTTTTGTGAGCGTCGATGATGAACTTTAATATATTCGGACATTTGCTTTAAAGTTTCGAAAAGTTCACGTTACTATTTAAAGATTATTCCATTTAATAATAATATATTGTAATTTAGTAAATACATTATTTATTTCGTAAATACGTAAATACACTATGACGGGTCTCGCTATTGGCTTAATCAAGGCACATGACAAAATATCGGAAGTTGTTGTTGTTGTTTTTTTGTTGTTTTTTTTAGCCGACAAAACCTTGAGGACGCTGCTCTTTTTGTCACATTTGTTCTTGTTTTGACATCAGATCCAAGATGGCCGACTGGCGGCCATTTGAGTTGCAAAAAAATCTGATGTTGAACACGTCCTCAACAATTTCTTGGACAAGTATTTACCGATGTTGTTCAAACTTGGGAACGCAGATATCAAATGATTACTTACATATGCGCATCATTTTTTTTTTAGATCAGATCCAAGATGGCCAACTGACAGCCATTTTGTTACTGAAATGTGTCCCCAATCATTTCTCAGACATGCATGGTCCGATTTTGTTTAAACTTGGTACAAGCACAGTACATGATGACATACACTTGCATCTAACTTTATTTTGCAATCTGATCAAAGATGACTGACTGGTAGACTGGCAGCCATTTTCATTGTCCATCAATGTGGGCTCGTTCTTTCACTCCGTCCAGTGAGTCCACTTTCACGATGACGTTTTGTCTTTTTTACTTGTTTACCACTAAAATGGCCACCAATCGTCCATCTTTGATCGCATCACGAAACAAAATGATGTGCATATGTATACCATCATGTGTTGTCTTTTTGCCAAGTACAAATAAAATCGGTTCATCCATGTCCGAGATTATGGTTGCGGATGTACGCACAGACATGACAAGAAAATCAAGACCAACTCCATAAAACGGAGGCTAATAATCAGAATCACTACAATTTAACACAAGTGGTTGCCAATTAACTGGGTATGTGATTTTTGAAGGTGATTGGTTACACCTGAGTTAATTTACAATTCCTATTAGAAGGGGGGTGGACACTTATCCAACCAAGATATTCCAGTTTTGTATTTTAAATTAATTTTCCAAAATGTGTGGAATTTGTTTTTCACCTGGAAGTTGTGGGTTAAGATATTGTTGCGGATTTCGCGCCCGCCGGCGTGCTGACGGCCACGTAACTCGAATCGCGGCACGTCGCCCACCGGACGGACAATCCAGTCGTGACCCTCTCGGACTAACGCCGGGAACCAGTCACGGGTGGACCTTTCGGTCTCACCGCGATCGAGCCAATCAGCCCCCGCGTGGGATAGGGTTGCTCGCCAAATTCGACCTACCTAAGTACCCACGGGGAGGGTAGACCGGGCGATCGCACCTCGCCGCAGGTCGACTTCGGACACGGGCCACTTAAGCGACCCGTTCCGTACTATCAGAATAACCGAGCGGTGTTATCGTCGACCTCGACGGTTCGATTAATTATCGGGCGTATTCAGCCCACTACCAACCCTTTACGTGAAGCAAGATGAGGATTCAACGAAAGAAATGACGAAGCGAAGCGGGAAACAGTTCAACAATAAAGCACATTTATTCGCGGCACACGGGAAGCACACATATT
>NC_140963.1:2380399-2395399 GCF_056783735.1 Eptatretus burgeri
GCCAAACCGTGTGACCCATGATGTCATCGGTGGAGAACTTTTTGGTCATCATGGATAGGCGATCATACCTGTTAAGTTTCGCCTCGATCTGTTCACCTGTTTCTCAGAAGATTTTTGAAGGTTTGCATGTTAAAAACAATATGGCTGCAGAACCACGTGACCGATGATGTCATTAATTTTTTCCCCCATACAACTTCGCCCGAGATGACCCGAAAAAAAATTCCGACTGATCAGATTAAGCTTTAGACGCATGCAATTATGACGTCATAACAAAGCCCCCTATGACATCATCAAAAAGCATGCTCGTTTCCCATTGGGGAATACTTCACATGTGCCGAGTTGAAAAATTTTTGCATGTCGCAGTTTCGGAGCAACAGAGGTCCAAAGTTTTCCATTTTTTTCCAACATGGCTACCACCCAACATGACCTACAACATTATAATTATCATTAAAAACATTCGACATGAGAAGTCACCCTTATGGTGAAAATTTTGTTTCAATCCAATAAGCAGAGAAAACGGAGCAAATTAGCACGGACGAACGTACGGACAAGCCGAAAACATCATGCCGCCAGCGACTACGTCAGTGTCCATAAAAAAATGTGAAAACATGGAGGGATGAAGTCTCATAAAAACAACCAAACAAGGAAGGAATGACACCACGTTACAAAACCCCAACACGACACCACAACCATCTCATGGATTCCCATCATGACATCTTTTGACATTTTACTATTGTTGTGGGATTGTGATGGAACAACGTCAAAAGATGTCGTGATGGTAATCCGTAAGAGAGTTGTGGTGTCATACTGGGCCATATCGTAATGTGGTGACATTCCCACCTTGTTTTTTAATTTTTTTTTTTGAGATTTCATCCCTTTATGTTCTTGCATTTTGTTTTTGAATGTTTTTTTTTTCTTGTGAGATACACACACACATACAAAAACCCAGGGTTTGGAAATGTATTTCTATGTACACACATATATCATAGCTCCTACCTCCCCCTCTTGTGTACATAATAAACAGACCACCTGGAACTGACTGAAAGAAGAACTACACCACCCTCTTCACGATCTCCCTTCACTATTCTGCATGAAGCATGATAAGTATGTGTCATCAAGGCAAACATGTTAACCAGACTCGATGATGTCATGTTTAAAGTGTCTGCTCTGAGTCTGGAAGATTCGGGGTCAAATCCTGCCCGAGTCACACCAAAGACTAAAAATGTCACCTGCTGCTTCCTTATGTGACAGTCAGCATTTAAAAAGATAAGAGCACGGGCAAACAACCGTAAGTTGGCAATCATAGTGCAGGCTTTGATGGACCCAATGGCCGAGCTGGTTTTGCGTTTAAGTTCCTTGTAAGGGAACGCATGTACTTTACTATTTGCAACTATTGGGGACACCTCTTTCATGGTGGTTGTACCCCCAACACATGTTGGGGGGGGGCAAATTTTCCCCATTCTTCCCTGCTGCCGGGATTTGTCAGGGTAGCATGGTTATGGTTAGTGCCAATCGGTCCCCATGGATTAGACCATTCTCTCTTGTCTGTATCTCTCTCTCTCTCTCTCTCTCTCTCTCTCTCTCTCTCTCTCTCTCTCTCTCTCTCTCTCTCTCTCTCTCTCTCTCTCTCTCTCTCTCTCTCTCTCTCTCTCTGTGTCTCTCTCTCTCTCTCTCTCTCTCTCTCTCTCTCTCTCTCTCTCTCTCTCTCTCTCTCTCTCTCTCTCTCTCTCTCTCTTGGCCCTGACTTTGTGAAGGCGGGGGTACACCATCCTGGATGTGGAGGATCTCTGTAGCATTCCTGGGAGATTGATTGGCTGTCTCCCTGCCACGGGCTTGTTCGAGAGAACTAAAAGGCTAAAATACAACAACAATAATATTATATAATATACAGTAATGACTAATGACCTCACAAAGCTACACAGTTGTCTCCATAGCATCAACAATCTCAGATGTCAAGTTTGATTTGTTAACGTCCGAATACTCCTCCTTCATATTAATAATTTGGACCTCGTCTGAATCTATCAGAACGTCTGGCAGGGATCCTTGAAGGCCCGAGTCTCTGGAAGGCGAGGACGGCGGTGAGAGGTGGCCACGGAGGAGTTGTGGCAGTTCTTTAGGCCAGTTACCTATTACCGTGCACTCTGCAAAGCCACCATCTAGCAGCAGGTATGAAGCAGGCCAGCCAGGAGAGAGCAGGAACCGCTGCACAAAGCACACACGTCCATTAACTCGGCGAAGCTTGAACCCCTCTATATAGCCACTGACGAGGTGGTCTGCTCCACATTTCAAAGATTGTTGGGTGGGGTCGGCAGCCACCCTCGTGTTCTCTGGCGGAATGGCTGTGTGTGGCAACTGTTGTACTGGAGTCATGCTCTGGTACACATACCGACCTGCACACAGTATATGGAGCACAGGTAACATACACCTGAGTCAAATCACAGAACATTCGTTTGAGCTCCTACATTCCCGTTATGGAAGTATACATGGTTCGTGTTCCCACATTCCCGTTATGGAGATATGGCTGGTTCGGGTTCCTACATTCCCATAGTGGAGGTTTCGCTGGCTCGTGTTCCAACATTCCCGTTATGGAGGACAAAGTGGTTAGTGTTCTCACATTCCCATTATGGAGGTATACATGGTTAGTGTTCCCACATTCCTGGAAAAGAGATACAGCTGGTTCAAGTTCCTACATTCCCATTTCTGGAGGGATAGGTGGTTCGTGTTCCTGCAATCCCGTTATGGAGGTTATAGGTGGTGTGATGCACTGGTCTTTGTGCATCGAACCACCGATACCTCCATCATGGGAATGGAGGAACATTCTCGGGATGCTCTGGTTTTTGAAGAACATTTTGCGGACGGGAAGGAGTTTTCTTGTTTTGATGTCTAACTTACTGATTTCTGATTGAACTTATTGATTTCTGATTAAACTTATTGATTTGTAATTGGGGCTGGTTTATTATTCCACAGCTGAATTGGAACACTGGTACTGCGAGTTGGTTTATGGCTTTGGTATTGTTTCTTGGGGAGAGTTACGTTTTCAGGATCAGCTTCGTTCTCCGTAGGTATTGTTTTGTGATTGTTTTGAGTATTTGTTTGTGACATGTGTGATGGCCCTCTTCTACTCCGAGGTATTTGTATGATGTTTCGTTTTCTAACTGCTGTATTGATGTATCAAGATCAATTTTTATGTTGTCTGTTTTTGTTGTACAAATATCTTGTTCAAATGCCTTGCACAAACCGAGTACAAATGTGCACTTCAGCCATGTATAGTCGGTGTGTCACCTTTCCTGTTTCTTTGTATGCTCTTCTATTGGTTGTTAGGGTGTATCTGTGTCCTTGTTTGTTGATGATGTTATTCAGTGGGTCCAGAGGCAGGCAAGACAAGAGGGGGGGGGGGGGGACTGTATCCCTGGAAGATCCCACGCTGTGTCTTCACATCTGATATTTCCTTCTGAGTATCAATCTGGTATTCCAGAGCTTCATTGCTTTCTCAATCAGTTTGATTATTTGGGGGTTGATTTTGTATATTTCCATGCATTTTATCATCCACGAATGTGGGACACTGTTGAAAGCTTTGTTCTCGTCTATCCAGGCGGTGGACAATTTGGTTCTTCGCATTTTGCAATTTTCAAGTACGGCCTTGTTCAGTAGTAGGTGGTCAACTGTTCCATAACGACCTCTCACATCCCTTTTGTTCCACCTCCAAACCTCTTCCTTGTGTTTGGTGATGGCACATCATTTCTGTAATGATTCCTGTTCGAAGTTTGTATGTTGTTGGAAGGCATGTTACTGGCCAGTATTTGCGAGGAAGTTGAGTTTCTTTAAATTTTGGGATGAGAAATGTGTTTGCTTCGACGAGCCACTCATCCACTGCCTTTTCCTCTTGGATCAGTTCATTGAGTGTCCTGGTGTCGTGATTGTGGAGAGCATTAAGTTGTTTTAGCCAGAAGTTTGGAATTCCATCTGGACCTGGGCTTTCAATGTTTGGTGGCATTTTTTGGAGTTGTTTTCTAATTCTTATTTTTTCATCAATAATAATCACTGTGGACATTTCCTCAAGATGTTGCTTCTTCTTTTCCAGTCTGAGATCCATTCTGCTTCCTTGCTACGTTCCTTTCAATCTTCAAAAAAAAATTCCTTTAAAGGATTTGTCCAGCTTTTCTTTTTCAGGGGGAGTTCACACATTCTGATTTTGTTTCCCTAATTTGTGGTGCAATCTCTTCGGGTTACTCTCAAACATGTGGTTTTGTTTTCTCCAGTTGTTTGCTTCCTCATATATTTTTAAATCTTCCTTCCCATCATTTCTATTTTGAGTTTGTTTGTAGCACACAAGCACTCGAGGTCTTTGTTTTTTTATTCTTTAGGTTCTTTCTTTTGTTTTTGGCTTCTGTTTCTATTCCTGAACTGTTGTATCTGACATACTTCTCTGTTCCTCTCTGTTGCTCTCCTTGGTCTTGAATCTATTTCCAAGGTGGGGTTTGACTTATAGTTGTAGGGCCTGGGATTTTTCCCCACTTCTGGCATTGTTTGCCCGTTATTTTATTTTATTTTTTTGAATGAATAGTGCCACTGTGAAACACATGATATTGATTTCTTTCAAGGTGGATGATTTTGATATCATTTTTCGAATTTAATGGTTGATCCACCTCATGAATATTTTTCTCCGTTTGTTGTTTTCTATGTGATGGAGTTTTGATCTCTCTTAGTTTTAACAGTTTTATCTTTTCTATTTTGTTGGCCAACTATTGCTCCAACCTATCCTGCTCTTTATCATCTTCACCCTGCTCCTCTCCCTCATTCTGCTGCTCTCCCTCGTCTTTCTGCCCATCACAATCCATCTTTTCCATTCTTTTCCCTTTCATTTGTGCCTGTCACCTGGTCATGGTCTCTGAATCAGTCTTGCCCCTCTTTCATGGGGACACCCTCGTTCTCTCATTTTGCAACACTCTTTCTTTTCCGCCTTTGGCGGAAATGTCGGGGTTTGGGTCCCTGTCTCGTTGAATAGCCAAAACTTCCTATCGTGCCATCTCGGCCAAACGTCTGCCATCCCTTTCTTCACTTTCAAGTGGGCACTTAGGTAAGGTCAGGTCAGGTATGGGAGCATGCACTGGAGCAGACCGTAGCTGTGTCCACTTTCCGCCGGTACTCTAGGGGCCTCCGTCTGGCCATCCCCCAGGCAGATGCCTGGCCCATCCCCATCTCCTTGAGATGTCGATGAACCTGCTGCAAACACGAGGCAGGTGGTCGGCCCACTGGCCTCCTCCACTCATGAGACTTCCTCGCTGAGAGAATCTGGTGAGCAGGATCAGCGTCAGGAAAACGAGCCACATCTCCATACAGCCACAGCTGACGCTCATGGACTATGCAGGGAACAAATATCATTTGAGTCTCTCTCAGAAACTGCTCATTGGCCACAAAGTCTGACGAGCGAGAACCAATGATTCTCTGAAGAGACCTGGTACCAAAGGAATTAAGTCTCCGTCTCAGATCCCTGTTCAGAGTCCAAGTCTCACATCCATAGAGCAAGACTGGAAGCACCAAGGACCTGAAGACTCGGACTTTCGTCCTCCCACACAGGTACCGACAGCGCCACACCCCATGATCCAGTGAATCCATGACTCCCCAGGCCCGACCCAGATGTCTGTTGACCTCTGGCTCACAGCCAGCAGAGACATGAATATCACTGCCAAGGTAAGTGAATCTCTCCGTGACCTCAACATCCTCACCACAAACAGGTACAGACAGGATAGCAGCATCCAAGATGTCAATGAAAGCCTGGATCTTAGTTTTCACCCAGGAAACCCGTAATCCCAGCAGCTCCGACTCCTCATTCAGCACCTCGAGGGCCCCCAAAAGGATATCCAGAGTCTCCGCAAAGATGACTGCATCATCTGCGAAATCAACGTCAGAGATCTTGACATTCCCAAACGGTGCACCACAGCTTGACCTCTCCGACATCCTCCCTAGAATCCAGTCCATACAAATGCTGAAAAGTGTGGGGGCCAGTACACACCCTTGACAAACTCCAGTAACAACTGGAAACAAGTCAGAGATGGCATCACCACACCTCACATCACTCTCAGGACTAGAGTATATTTCAGACATCAGATCGATCAGTTTTGGTGGCACCCCACGAAGACCAAGAATCCTCCAGAGGGCATCCCGATTCACTGAATGGAACGCTTTACAGAGATCAACACAAGATGCAAGCAGCCCCTGCCGACACTCTTGTCTGCATTCGGTGAGGACCCGAAGAGCAAGGATATGGTCAATCGTTGACCTCTTTGGTGTAAAGCTTGACTGCTGGATGCTGGTGCTCAAGCAGATGGTGGCGAACCCTATAAAGAATTATCCGAGCAAAGACCTTGCCCGGCATTGAGAACAGCGCCACCTCTCGCAAGTTGTTGCAGTCTTGGTGATCACCCTTCCCTTTCCAGAGAGGGACAACAAGGCCCCTCTTCCAGTCAGTTGGGATGATGCCTGTGTTCCAGGCAGAGCAGAGAAATGCATGCAATGACACGAGTGCAGCATTTCCACCAGCCTTGAGAAGTTCAGCATGGATGCCGCAGATCCCTGGAGCTTCACCCCCACTTCAACCAGTTCACCGCAGCCTGTGTTTCCACAAATGAAGGTGGACCACAATTGATTGGAGGGTCATCAACACCGATTGAAACACCCCTGACGTCCAACTCGACAGCTGATGGATCAGCCTGGTACAACCGCTCAAATAACCGGCCCAGCGGGCCTTCACTTCGGACTCCTCTGTCAAGAGCCTACCACTCTCTGCTCGAACTGCAGTGCTCCGAGGGATGGGCTTGGATGAACGCAATGTGTGAATTTCTCTGTAAGCAGGACGAGAATCACTTGTCCACAGGTGATGCTCTACCCCCTCACAGATTCCTCGCACATAGGCCTCCTTGTCCACCCTAAGTACAAGTACAGTTTTATGCATCAGCTCCCTGAACAGCTCAGCTCTGCCATTCAGCCTGGCCCTGCGAATCTGGGCAATGGTATCCAGTGTCCCTTGAGAGACAAAATTATTATTCGCCCTCTGGTGGGTTCCAAAACATCTACCGGCAACATCAAGGATGGTGGTCTTGAAGGCGCTCCACAACTCTTCAGGACCTCCCAAAGCATCCAGACCCCTCAAATCTCCATTCAGCCTATTCGCAAACTCCTCAGCTACCCTCTCATCCTTGAGCTTGCCAACATCCAGCCAAGGCTGGGATGGTACCATCCTCCTCGATTTCAGCTGCAACATCAGAGTTGCTACAACAAGCCTGTGGTCAGTATTGAGGAACTGAGCACTCCGGTAGACCCTGCAGTTCTGGATCATCCTCCAGCGACCGTCAATGAGGACATGGTCAATCTCCTTTACCACACCACCAATTTGGAATACCAAGTCCAGTGATGAGCTTGTGGGTGCTGAAACCATGAACCAGCCACCCTCAGTCCATGACTTCTTGCAAATTCAAGAAACTTAGTGCTATTCTACTTCACAATTCTAGACCCATTGGGACCAACACACGTCTCATAACCATCCCTATCAGTTTCAGTCGATGCATTGAAATACCCCATGACAAGAAGAGTATCTCGTCTGGGGCACTGGTCAACCACAGAATCGAGCACGGCATAGAATGCGTCCTTCACGGTGAGATCACTTGCCTCAGTCAGCACACATTCAGAGACCAGGGAAATGACACCCAAGGAGTGAAGAATCCTTCATCTCATAATACGCTCATTGACCGGTGTTACCTCAGTTGTCATTGGAGTCAGATTATTGGACACAGCTACAGCAACTCCTTGGGCATGGTTACCATCAGAGCAACCAGACCATTTGTCGGTGTCACCACCTGCCATGATCTCGCCGCAATCAAGGCCTCTGAACATCAAAGAGTGCTGCAATATTGATGTATAAACGCTTGAGCTCAAATGATAAGAGACAGGTGATCATCCTCTCTTTGGAATAGGACATTCCAGGCACCCACCCGAAGGGACCACCTCAGGTTAACCCAAGGAGACCGCCGTCTGGTGGATGACACCTCAGCAACACTCCGACACACACGCCCACAATCTGACCCGGGAGTGTTACCCCGTGGTTTCCCTCCTATCATCAAAGATTGGGGGTGCCGAAGGCTTTGCGCCAATCCCATCATCCGGTGAGCTGCCCTGCGAAGGGCAGCTACACAAGGGGTACTCCCACAGAGTGGGTTTTCATATTTTTTGATGCTTTTCATATGTTTTGTGGAATGAAGTGTTTTACGGTGGCCGGAATGCAAATCCTGCCACCAACCTCCTGATAAAAAGGAACCCAACTGCAGGAGGACGTCCGCAGACACAGTTGGGCACCAGATATTGATGGCCTTGGCTCACAAGGAGCTCCTCCACCATTTGACAGGTTTTGTTCTTCATCCTGCTGGGTGTTCATTTCACTTGGTGGGGGAGACGGTTTAGTCACCGACAACGTGACCATGGAACAGGTTTGTACAGGTTTACATGGTTCCTGGAGCAAGTCATAGATCTAATCTGACCTGACCTGACACTTCGCTCCCCTCTCTTTAATGTTTCCTGCCACTTGTTGCCTTGCCGAAGATGTAATTTCTTCTATTCTACTGTATCTTTATCTCGATATCTTTTAATTGCTTTCAAAAAAACCTCAAATTTATCAAGGGGACTCCCACTGCCAGAGTAGCCAACATGGGGTTTTTTTTTAGCTGTTCCCTGAACCGCTCACCCTGACCTTTCCTCCCCCAAGCCTCATGTATTGAATACATTCTGGAATGGAGGATGATCTCCTTCTCCTCAACACTCCAAGTTTCCGTTTGTAATTTTCTTCTCTCGAGTGTTGCCTTTGATGGTGGAGAGACAGTTAACACCCTTACAGCTTCTTGCTTTGGTGCATCATCATGTCTCTTTGCAAGGTGATGTTTTTCCTCACTTGAGAATGCGCAGTCATTATTTTTTACAGCACACTTCCCTGCTGCGTGCGTGCGTGCGTGTGTGTGTGTGTGCGTGTGCATGCGTGTGTGTGCGTTCCTCCATAACTCCAAAACCATGAAATCTTGCAGCCTGGAACTTTGCATGCATACTGAAGGAACGACTCGGAAGGGCATGAGTGAAAAATGGGTGTTTGGGTTTATTAAAACACCCCTTTTAAAGATAATTAACTGTCTTGTTTAATTATAATTTATCAAGGCTCATCCCTCAGTCACCTCGCTGTCCCTCGCTTGGGTCTTAATTTGCCATTTTGGTTTTTTTGGCCTGCTCAACAATGCCTTGACTTGGAACAGGATACAACGGTTTCTTTACGATAGTTTTTTTTTCTTCACTTTCTGCACTCGTCTCATTGAAGGCCTGTTCATGATAGCTATGAATCACTGGATAAAGTGTAATGCTTATAAACACCCCGAGACGCTAGCGTTCGTGGCTATATTTCATTTTCACGCTTGACATAACCTCTAGAATCTCTTAAACCAAGCTGAATTACAAAATTTAAACTTCTTTATTGACTTCAGCAGTAGTTCCGACTAAAAAAGAAAGTGTTCATTTGTCCATTTCGGACATCACTTGGTATTGTGGGCATCTCCTGGAGGTGTTTAATATGACGGATCGGTGATCACTAATCGCTTGCCAAGCCAGCCGTTCCTTAGAACTCATTTCGTTGAAGTTCTTGTCTGAGTGCTTTAAGGTCCTATGACAAGCAAAACCACTGAAATTTCATTTATATATGTCCTATAGCAGTTTTTCAGCGTGATTTCAGATCTGACAATGTTTATTCACAATACTCATTCTGTAAAATGTAAAATTAAAAAAACAAACCTCTTCGGGAACGCCCCTAAAAATTCTCCTGAAAGGGGCGTAACCCACATGACGTCATGTTCAGGATTACAAAGGCTGCGCGTAAATTACTCGGGTTGGTGATCTACGTGATTCTATTGGCTTTCTGTGTGTTTCCACATTTGATTGGTCGACTCAATCGCTTCGTTCATTTCTGCTTTAAAAAAATCGAACATTTGGTTTTGAATAATGGATGATATGGACTTTCATTTGTCTGGTAACGACAGTGAGTGTGAGAGAAATGAAGGATTTTGGTCTGAATCACATGGAGAATTGTCGGATAACGTAGTCGCGGGAGGTGAAGTTCAGGCAGCCGGGAATGAAATACGGCCTTCACAGTTCAAGCCCGAAGCAGGACAAACAGAGAAAAATGGCGATGAAATTACCGGAGTTCATGATGATCGAGAGGACATCGAAGGAAGACTTGGCAATAACAACTGGTTAGACAAAATCCTATTCGTAATTCAATAATGTAAATTCGACTTGCATACTGCTCGATATCAGAAATATTTTAGTGAGGTGACGTGACCAGCACAGCTTAGTGGACATGTTTCTCCGCGGTGAATGAATCACAAGCAAGGCCAGCGCATGTCATCGGCCGTATCTCTCCGCGCATAAAACGAAGCAATCTGACTGTCCGGATACGATGAAAACTTGTGTGCAGAACACACCTTGCGACACAATTGTTGAGAGTAGTCCGATAAATCTGACGTTCTGTTGCATTTTTATTTATTTTATTCCGACTGTCGTCATGTAGCGCCAGTAGAAAACAATGAAGAAGAGAGAATAATAAAAGAAAGCTACAGCACGTCAGATTTATCGGCCGAGTCGGACGGACGACGGATTTATCAGACTAGTCGAGAATCTAGACTCTAGAGATCTCGAGTCAATCCACTCTGTGCGAGTTTCTGTACATGACGTCAACGCTGCGATTCGCTGAAGTCAACTTTTTTAAGGGCGGGGCATTGCAAGTTGTGAAAAGCAGCAGAAATGATCGAAATATTGCTCTAATTATCCCATTTTTTATAAAAAAAAAAAACATGGGTGATTTCTTCACAAGGAAGGTCAAGTTAATATATAAATAATATATAAATAACCAGAAAGTTTTGCATGTCATGGAACCTTTAAGCCACTTGGCGAGTGCTTTACAATATTCGCACCGTCACTGAATATATCGATCGACTTAAACAAAGTTCAGAGCCCATTCACCTGCATTTAGCCATGCAGTGCCTCGGGTGGTGCATCAGCGGTGGTTCGGTCGCTGAAAATGTGCAATTATATTTTACATGGCGTTTCCCCTTTTTGTACGATCTTCTTTCATTCCACGACCCATCACTCCGACATAAATAGATACATATAAAAAAAGTTTAAACGTTTAGTTTTTAAAAGTTTCTTCAAACATTTCATTGGAGTGCTTGCTTGAGTTGTTAAGCCACTCAGGTGAGCACTCTTCTCTCACCCCGACGATATGACTGCAATGAGTTAAAAAATGTTTTCAGTTGTGACAAAGCGATGAATCGCCACATCACAGACAAACACAAATAAAAACTAGAAGGGCACTCAGTGCATCATATACCTCCGCCACGTAATGCCTGATCCACGAGAACACACTGGGTCCAATACATTTTTGAAATATCATGCCACACAGTACTCCATCGTTTTTGGCCCAATCTCTCAATAGTGAAGAATCACTGAAAAAAATTATAGTAGTCGGATCTGGATCCGGATGTTCACCAAAATCGAATCAATTCTTCCTTGTCACAACACCCAACCTGTCCACTAAGTTTCATCCGAATCCGTCCACAAGTTTTTGAGATATCGTGCTCTACATCGGTTTCACCCGATCTCTCAATGGTGAAGAAGCACTTAAAAATTATCAGATCTGGATCCGGATTCGGATCTTCACCAAAATTGAATCAATTCTTCCTCGTTACACACGCAATGTGTCCACGAAATTTCGTCCGAATCCATCGACAACTTTTTGAGATATCCTGTACATAGACAAACACAGATAAACAGACAGAAAGGGGAGAAAACGTAACCTCCTTCACCTTCGGTGGCGATGGCGGAGAACAAAACTTTTCGTTAACGTCATGACAAATTACTGAGAGATTTGCATGCTCGCACGAAGCTGTCTACCCTGAGTTTGAATCTCGACCCAGCTATAAACTGTCATCCCAGTGTTTCACAAGAAGGGGGATTCATCAATGTGTGCACCGTCTCTCGGATGGACGATAAACTGGGAATCACATTTGTCAGAATCCCTCACTCCTCTCCCTCCCTCACCCCTACAGTTCCTCTCACCCCTACTGTGACTCTCTCTCTCTCTCTCTCACACCCATACCATACCTCTCTCTCTCTCACCTCAACTGTGCCACTCTCTCTCACCCCTACTCTGCCCCTCTCTCTCTCTCATCCCTACTCTGCCTCTCTCTCTCTCACCCCGACTGTGTCTCTCTCTCTCTCTCTCTCTCTCTCTCTCTCTCTCTCTCTCTCTCTCTCTCTCTCTCTCTCTCTCTCTCTCTCTCTCTCTCTCTCACACTGCTACTCTGCCTCTCTCTCACACCCCTACTCTGCCTCTCTCTCACCCCCTACTCTTCCTCTCTCCCACAACTACTCTGCCTCTCTCACACCCCTACTCTGCCAATCACCCCCTGCCCTTCTCACCCCTCTGTCTTCTCACCCCTCTGCCTCTCTCCCACCCTTTCCCTCTCCCACCCCTTCCCTCTCCCACTCCACCCCTCTCCCTCTCTCTCCCACTGCTATCCCCTCACGCTGCCTTACCTTCCTATCACCCAACCTTCCCTCCTCTCATCTCACCTCCTTCCAAACCCCCTCCCCTCCCCCCATGAACATCTCCAGGTGGTCTCTCTATTGACATGCTGTTTTAATGTACCCCATTTCGTTCAATCCTGCACTAAACCCTGCCCCCACTTCTGACAAGTCATTCCCAAATGCAAGTCGAGAACTACTCCCCTTCGTACATTCCAGTTATGGAGGTACAGGTGATTCGTGTTCCCACATTCTCGTTATGGAGGTGGAGGTAGTTCGACTTCCTACATTCCCGTTGTGGAGGTACAGCTGATTGTCGTTCCTGCAATCTCATTATGGAGGTACAGGTGGTTCATGTTCCTCCATTCCCATTATGGAGGTACAGGTGGTCCATGTTCCTGCATTCCCGTTATGGATGTATCGGTGGTTCGCTGCACTGGTTTTTGTCCCTCGGATGCACGTTAAACAGATGGACGTCCCGTCTGCTGACATTAGTTGGTGGATGTTTAACATGTCACCGTGTTATTCGTGAAGAGGCGGCGTGTTGTCGCCGGCATCCTTGCTAAATGGAAACATCTACTCCCTTTGGTGGATCGTCAGGCCTGGCCAGGAGGTTGTGAACGATCTGGACTAAACTTTGTCTGGCAGAATCCACAAGAAGATGGCAATAATTGGGGCCGTTAAAGAAGTATAATGGTCGTGGTGGTAGTCGTGGTGTCAGTGTTAGTAGTAGCAGCAGTCGTTGCAGTCGAATATAAATGATTACTTTGAATTTGTCCGATTGGAACATGACGTCATGGGCTAGGATACCCACACTTTTTGTTCGACTCTTGGGCACAACAGGACGGTGATTTGGATTTTGAAAGCTGAACACGCAAACGGATACTCAGACAGTGCGTACGCGAGACACTTTGGGACGGGTTCGGGTGAAATGGGTGTTTGAACATGTCACCATTTACGTGCAAACACGTTCATTGTCCGTGAATGCGCGTGTGCGTCGTGCGTGGATAGAGGCTACTCACAGTGGCACCAACCCATGTGACAGCACCAATGCAGCCGGCAGCACTTGCCATGATTGTGGATGGCACACGTCGCCAGTTCCCGATCGCACGGCTGGAAGTCCAGACCACCGGCGCAGCTTCGAGCCAGGGCTTGTGCCTCGTCCACCTTGCAGCTCCGCCGGGGCGTACGCCTTGCCATCCTCCAGGTCTAGCTTGGCTCTGGCTCGCCGCTCACATCTCACAATTACACCTGCGGATGAGCGTGGGGAGCAGTGTGCAGGTAAGGTTCAGGCAGCAATGTGCGCAGCTCGCTGTTCGAAGGTTGTGAGCTGTGCGCGAGTGCCTTCGGTTCAAATGAGGGTGGGCCGTGCAGAAATGCTCATCTCCCGCCCATCGTGCCTCAACTCAACCTCAACCGATGTGTGCGAAGTGAGCAAATTGAAAGCAAAGCGCGGAGATTGCTCAAAGACGAGGAAACCAGCCGGAGCAGACACGTGGTGCTCGGCATCCCCCGGAGATTGCTCAAAGACAAGGAAACCAACCAGAGGAGACACATAGTGCTCCGCATCCCCTGGAGATTGCTCAAAGACAAGGAAGCCTGCTGGAGGAGACACGTGGTGCTGCATCGCTCGGAGATTGCCCAAAGACAAGGAAACCAACCGGAAGAGACACATAGTATTCCGCATCCCCTGGAGATTGCTCAAAGACAAGGAATCCTGCTGGAGGAGACACATGGTGCTCCTCATCCCCCAGAGATTGCCCAAACACAAGGAAACCAACCGGAGGAGACACATAGTATTCCGCATCCCCTGGAGATTGCTCAAAGACAAGGAATCCTGCTGGAGGAGACACATGGTGCTCCTCATCCCCCAGAGATTGCCCAAACACAAGGAAACCAACCGGAGGAGACACATGGTGCTCCTCATCCTCCAGAGATTGCTCAAATACAAGGAATCCTGCTGGAGGAGACACATGGTGCTCCTCATCCCCCAGAGATTGCCCAAAGACAAGGAAACCAGCCGGAGGAGACACGTGGTGCTCAGCATCCCCTGGAGATTGCTCAAAGACAAGGAACCTGGCTGGAGGAGATACGTGGCGCCCCGCTTCCCCCAAACGCAGCCACAGGTGACATGCCCCGATGCTCCGCATCCCTCAGAGATCGCTGAAAGATGCGGAACTCGGCCGGAGGAGACACGTGGTGGCCCGCATCCCCCGAGATCGCTCAAGGACACGGAACGCAGCCCGAGGAGCTACGTGGTGGCCCGCATCCCCCGAGATCGCTCAAAGACATGGAACCCTGCCAGGGGAGACGTGGTGGCCCGCATCCCCCGAGATCACTCAAAGATATGGAACCCAGCCCGAGGAGAAATGTGGTGGGCCGCATCCCCCG
>NC_140963.1:2400399-2405399 GCF_056783735.1 Eptatretus burgeri
CGTACAAGGTGTACAAGAAGTGTTGAAGGCTGTTACGAGTATTGTGGTCGCTGCTTGGAGTTGTTTGGAGGAAACAACTGATACCGGAATGTTTGTGTTTGGCAAATGGGATTTATATCCCCAAAGAAGAGGACTCGAAGGAGGTAAAGGTAAAGTGAAAGAGGTTAATTTTGTGGTGTCTGGGGATAGAATCCCCACATTGAATGAACAGCCAGTTAAGAGTCTTGGCAGATGGTATGCACAACCGTTAACGGATAGGCATCGAGGAATGCAGGTGCAGAAGCAACCTGTGCAGGGTCTGTCTACAATTGATGGTTGTGGCTTGTCAGGGAGGTATAAGATATGGTGCAACCAATTTGGGTGGTTGCCTCGTGTCTTATGGCCTCTCCAAATATATGATATTGCTTTAACATGAGTGGAGAGGATGGAGAAGATGGTAAATTCATACATGCGCAAATGGTTGGGTTTGCCAAAAATGTTGGCTAGTTTGGTGTTATACAGCAGAAGTTCAAAGATAAAGCTTCCATTTAAGTCACCAGCTGAAGAATATAAGATTGGGCAAGCCAGATTCCAAATGATGCTTCGAGATTCAAAAGACCCAGTGATCAGTGAACTGGGGCCAAAGATAAGCACGGGAACTAAGTGGGATGTTCAGAGGATGGTTGAGGATGCGGAGAGTGGGTTGCAAATGAAGGAAATCATTGGGGCAGTGCAGAAAGATAGGAAAGGATCTGGTTGGAAAGAACAGAAACGGTGGCCACAAGTGAGTGCAGGTGGGAGACGAGAGATGGTTATCAAAGAGATTAAATGTATGGAAGAGGAGAGAAGAACGGTTCAAGCTTTGTCAACCTCAGCAAGGAGCATGGACAGCAAGGGAGATGGTTGTGCAGAAGAAGGTTAACTGGGCATCGCTGTGGAAGATGGAGCGACAGCGACTAATATTTGCACTTAAATCGATGTGACCAGATGCCAACTGCAGTGAATCTGGCAAAATGGAAATTGGCTGAGTCAGTAGAATGTGTCAAATGTGGTAGAAGAGAGACATTAGAGCATGTACTGTCTGGTTGCCGGAAATCTCAAGCCAGGTATACTTGGCAACATAACCAGGTTTTGTGAGTGATTGTCGAGGTTACCTAAAGGCTATGTGATGAGGCCGAACAAATGAGACATAAAAGAAAAGACCATTATCACGTTCATAAAGGAGGGTGAGAAGGTAAGGTTAAGCAACATCAAGGGGGCAGCATGCATTTTGAACCCAGGTGTGGTCTTGGCAGGTAGATGCGGATTTGGACAGAGTCATCCAACACATTGCATCTCATATTGCAGTCATCCAACAAACACCTGATTTAATTATTTGGTCTGATGTGGTAAAAAGGGTTATCATCGTTGAGCTGTCAGTACCATGGGAATGAAATATGGAATGGTCATATGAAAGAAAGTTGTGTCGGTATGAAGAGGTAAGAGAAGTGTGTGATGACCGTGGGCGGATGTGTGATGTGTTACCTGTGGAAGTGGGTTGTTGGGATTTTGTGGCAAAGTCTATGCTGAAGTACCTCAAGATGATTGGAGCGTCATCAAAGCAAGTCAGGAATACTGTGACACAATTACAGGAGGCAGGAGAGATAACCTCATTGTGGATTTGGAGTCAGAGGCGAGTGCAGTGATTCCATTCACATGTAAAGGCAGGTCTGTGGGGATCTATATCTGGTCATTGATATCTGGTGGTGAGCATGTGAGCTGATGTCGCTTGGTGGTGCGTGTGCTGCACTGCTGGGGCAGCCCATGAGGAGCTGCACTGGAGTAGGCCCCGAAACAGTGATGATACATGGGTTCCAGCTGAGGAGAGCGATATCGAGCAGTGTCTTGACACTGTATGTCCTGTTCATATATATATATATATATATATATATATATATATATATATATATATATATATATATATATATATATATATATATATATATATATATATATATATATATATATATATAACAACAACAACAAAAAAACTTTCCACATGGAATCAAACCTCGTGTTCGAAATTCCACCATGATGGTGTCACCAGGCAAGGCCTTGACACACATGTTCGTGTGCTCCTGTGGGAATTGAATTTTGTGAATTTTTTAAACTTGAATTCCACTTTTTAAATATACCATCAGAGATGGGGAATCCCCCACCATTGAATGAAAAAGGTCATTCATATTCCAGATAATGAGGGAGGTGAATTGGAAACAAGACACCATTTGGTCATCATCTCGAAAAAGTTCCCCAGGGGTGAGGAACATAGAAACCAAAAATAATTGAAATCAGATAAGTGTTTTCCATTTATTACAAAAAACTTTTTTTCAAGATGGCCGCCCCAGTCGGCCATCTTGGATCCGGCCACACCCAAAATCAATAGGGTTCTTCCTTTTCAGGTGGTACATGTGTGACCCAAATTTCAAATCGATATGGCGAACAGTTTATGAGTTATCGCACTCACAGCTATAAATGTTGACGGCCGGACGGAAAGCCGGATGGACAGCCGGACGACCTGGGTGACAACAATATCCCCCTACGGCCACGCGGCGGGGGATAAAAAAAAACTTTATTTAAAAGGTCAGCCTTCGTGGTTCTCCTTTCCGTGTCCTTTATCCGTGCAGAACTTGGTAAAGAACCTGTGAATCGATACTTTTTAAATCCCTTCTCCAATCGATTGGTGCATCGAACGGCATAGCATCCTGCCATCTTTAAACGGATGATGAGCGACCGACTGTGTGCTCATTCGATGAGATATTGAGGGATTGTAACATATGCATTTGTGCTACATTATCATTGTTGTTGCATAATTATTATTATTATTGTTGTTGTTGTTGTTGTTTTCTGATTTGTCGATTGCATACGTGAAGATGTCATCACGGAAATAAACGTGCTCTCGCTTGCGGCGTAATGGAGTCTGTGTGAGCTCATTCTAGAGATATAAAATAAAGCGTTTCATACTTGTCTGGTCGTGTAGAAAAACAAGTTTTCCACAAAATACAGGACAGGGAGCCCCCAGGTTTGGAACAATCGTTCATCCAGGAAGTAAATTGAACCAGATGTGCTTTACAAAGGTTGTATGGTTTCTCTTTGTGAGTTTCAAAGCAAAATATATTTGACGAGCAACGTACCCATTGTACACGATGGGGCTGGACAGCTGGTTTGTGAAGGATTTGGGGAAAAGAAACTTCAACAGAAGTAATGTGGGTTCAATTTTTTGGTCACTATATGCCAAATCCACAAATGTCACCGGTGGAAACCGATCGCATTATTTCCTCAATCTCTATATTTTCATTCCAAACAGCATAATTCCAATCACTAAATAATACTATGCAATTAATATAACAAAACGCAATGTTACAAACACTCAAGAAGGTGGTCAATGAAGAGAAACACCATTCTGACGTTTCATCCAGATAGGGAGCAGCTTTTTACAGATCGAAAGTCAAAATTATCATTGTATTGAGGTGTTTATGAAAACTTCCACCCACCTTCGGACATCTGCTGGGACCCCAAAACGTTCCAAATAAGGTTTGACGGAGGCAGTCCCAAAACTGAGGGAGTAGTTCAGGGTCGGACGGACAGACAGAAACTCCTGCTTTTAATAAAGATAACACCCAATTTCCGAGCTGTTCACTGTCTTAACATGTTTTCTCAATTACAAAGCGAAATTTTTTCCACCTGTCGCATGACGTGTGTATGTGTGTGTGTGTGTGTGTGTGTGTGTGTGTGTCTGTGTGTGTCTGTGTGTGTCTGTGTGTGTGTGTGTGTGTGTGTCTTCCCTTGCCCTCCCCTCACATTGCCTTCACTTTCCGCACCCCTCCTCACTCCCCCTCCTTCCTCGCTCCCCCACTCCTCCTCACTCCCCCTCCTTCCTCACTCCCCCTCCTTCCTCACTCCCCCTCCTTCCTCACTCCCCTCCCCGCTCCTTCCTTGCTCCCCCACCCCACCTCACTCTCCCTCCCTCCTTCCTCGCTCTCCCACCCTACCCTCACTCTCCCTCCCCTCCTTCCTCGCTCTCCCACCCTACCCTCACTCTCCCTCCCCTCCTTCCTCGCTCTCTCACCCTCCTCACCCCCTCCTTCCTCGCTCTCCCACCCCTCACTCCCCCACCTCACTCTCTCTCCCTCCTCACTCTCCCTCTCTTCATCCTCTCCCTCACCCTACCCTCCCTCCTCTCCTTAATGTTCCCGTTAGCAAAGCGACGGGTTGTATTTGCTAGTACATAATGGAGGACTTACCGTCCAATGAACTTCAACACAGAAAGAGACAATTCAACCCATGAAGCCTGCACAATGTTTGCCAACCAATGACAGTTTTTTGGAATACAGTCAAAGCTCGTGGAAGAGCGAGAACACTGAATGAAGCACGACATAACAGGACAAAAGGATCAGTAGAGAGAGAGAGAGAGGGGGTGGGGGACACCACCAGTGGAGTTGAAGGATAAACATTATATATATATATATATATATATATATATATATATATATATATATATATATATATATATATATATATATATATATATATAAATTCAAATGTCTTAAGCACATTGAAAACAAACATTTTTATGTTTACATTGGCATATTTTGAGTGTTCTAATGTCATGTTTTATTGAACAAACAAATTTTTATCGTATTTTACAATATTAATGCATGAAATTTCAATATTTGGTGTGACCATGTTTTCATGGAAAACAAGAGATATCCGTTTTGGAATACATCAAATAAATAAAGATTGAACTTACACAAGAACTGGCCCAGACATCAGGGATTCAAGTGGACTAATGTAGTCAGGAGGTCTCTTTTTTCAAAAGTGGTCTCCAAGGACGAGTTTCTGTCAAAAAGTCCTTTCTGTGTAAAGGTAACAAAGTGAGAAGATGAAAACATGTCCAAGAACATCCGGGTTGGGATGCTAGTCAGTGGGAAAAGGTACTTTGGAGTGATGAGTCAAAGTTTGAAATCTTTGAATGAAACACAAAT
>NC_140963.1:2410399-2637899 GCF_056783735.1 Eptatretus burgeri
ATAATCTCACTCCCTCTTACAGCAAGCATTCCATGAGCTGTGATGTAATGGTTACAGGAGTTCTCTAACATTCTTGAATTCCAATGACATCCAATGAAAGTAAAAATGAATGATTGTTTCCACAGTTCCAACACTGACATCCAATTATTTCAAAATTTTGCATACACAGTATGGGGAGCAGTAACCCAGACATTGTACAAACTCAGCTGGTTAACACTTTTTTTCTGGTTGCTTGAGGAATAGCTATTGGTTGTGAGTGAGAATGTTCAATCGTTGCTCATCAATTCAAAGTCGTTTTTGAACTCGCTGTGCCATTTAAAAACAAATAGCTACATGAAACACCTGATTCGTCAATTTGAGCACAGTATCCTCAGAATTCTAGGGTCGCCAGATAATATGGTTGCACAAAGTTTCAACATTTAATTATCACTTTTACCTTTTATAAGAAAAAGTCAAAATCAATATTTAATCATCAGAATAAAACACTCAAACAATACAAGAGAGGAATAAAAGTCACTGCTGAAATGCGGAAGTTTCTTCTCCACTCATTCAGTAAATCGTACATTTTCCTCAACCACATATAATAACACCAAGTGCACTGAACAATTTTACATTAGTCGGGTGTTACATCAATGGATGAGTCATCTCACCTTTCAAACAGATGTGATCCTGTGTGTTTTGTATGCAACCATTTGCTGGTGGATGTTAAACAGATGAACGAGTCTTTTGCAAGAGTAAACCAAAGTGTGTGACATTATTGGTCAAATTACAAATTTATGTCCTAACTGCTGCTGGGAAAAGCATCAGAAAACTATCAAGGGTATTCTCTGGCTTTAGACTTGTTACATCTGGGGTCCTTGCATGGTCCCAGATGTCCAATTGACTTTCATGAAGGAATTATTCATGAGATGGAGTAAAAGTGGTCCAAACGTCATTCTCGTTGACATCCAATCACAGACATTAGCTGAGCAATATTGCTCTTGCAATTGTTACCATTAACTTACTTTAACTTCAGACTCGTACCATGGATGAAAAATGAAGAAAGAATGGACACATCACTTTTACAGTAATAATAATCTCTTATTTAACTACAGTGAATACAATTACAATTTCCATGAACTTACCAAAGTTATAACATGTAAATGTAATATTTTACAATTAGCACAAATCATGTAATTAAACAGGTATGAAGAGATTTGAAATCATTCACTGTAAAATCATGATAATCATAAAATGAAATTCAGTGCAACTCTCATCAGCTGCACAGTCACGGCCCCCAGCAAATGATGCAACCCACAGCCATGTGTTAACTATGAAGAAGAAGTGCAAATCCAAATGTCTGCACTCATAAATGCACTTGTAAACATAAAACGGGAAAAAAATCACATGAAAACACACAAACAGTGATGTTGGCCGTTTCCGACATTTTTTTTCTTCTTCTTCTTCTTTCCTCTCTCTTCTTCTCTCCCTCCATATCTACATATCTATATATATACATATATATATATATATATATATATATATATATATATATATATATATATATATATATCTATATATATACATACATATGTGGAATGTGACAAGCATTCCCCCGATCCCCATTGGACACAGTCCTACACCAAAGGATCACGCCAATAAAGAAGCCTCAGCCCGGTGACTGTCAAACAGACAAAGATTACATGGTCAACATCAGTTAAACGTCAGACGGAGCCACCGATCTGGATTTTGGGCTCATTTACCCTCAACAGGATGGCATACCGATATATATCTAACCAATGATGACGACATTCATCGTTTATCCATCAAAAGCCCCTCCTGACTCTTATGGTGAACATCGCCATGGATTGTCTCACACGGTAAAACCGCATAACCCACACAGAGTATTTGTTCGCAATAATGACAATATATATATATATATATATATATATATATATATATATATATATATATATATATATATATATATATATACATCTCTCTCTCTCTCTCTCTATATATATATATATATATATATATATATATATATATATATATATATATATATATATATATATATATATATATATATACATGTACATATATACGAGGTGTGTTCAAAAAGTATCCAACTTTAATTTTTCGTGCGAAAACAAATGAAGCTAAGGAGGCGTGGTGTTTGATGCACGTATGTAGGTGATCCTAATTCCGTATGCGTGAATATTTTCCTGCCTGCAGAAGCTGTCAGTCGCCGACAGACCGCCGATGAGTGAGGAAGTGTAAGTGAGCGCCGTCGGATTTTCGTTTTTGACAAAATGACGGATCACTGTGATCTCATCGCCAGTGATCAGTGTTGAAGAAGTTGGGATCTCTGTTCACAGTCTCCAGCATGTCCTGTGCGATCTCCAAACGGAGTTGCTTCTGCTCGATTGTTGGCAGCTTTGGCACGAACTTCGCTGAGATTCTCCTTAAGCCCAAATCCTCAGTCACAAAGGAATGAACGGATCCAATGCTGACGCCCGCCTTGTCTGCAAGTTCTCTGATCATGATTCGACGATCCTGCATCAGCAGGGTACTCACTTGGTCAATGACAATCTCATTTCGGGATGTTGAGGGCCTACCAGAACGTGCTTCACTTTCAACTGATGTGCGACCATCTTTGAAGCGGTTGTACCACTCTTATGTATATGTATATATATATATATATATATATATATATATATATATATATATATATATATATATATATATATATATATATATATTCTTCTTCTTCTTTCGGCTGCTCCTGTACGGGGTCGACACAGCGGATCATCCGTATGATCCGCAGAGTGATTTGGCACATGTTTTACGCCGGATGCCCTTCCTGACGCAACCCTGGTGCCTCTTACAACACAGGGATATGGTACACCTATTTTAACCGGGATGCACACCGGCCCAGTATACTGGGACTCATTTCGCCGACCTCGGAAGGATGACAGGCTGAGTCAACCCCCTGGTGTATTAATTCAGTGGCCCAATGGGGCTTGAACTCAGGACCTTTTGGATCCCAAGCCGCTGCCCCAACCACCTTCACTCTTGCAGCTACCTTTCTGTCACAAATCACTCCTGCAACTCTTCTCCACCCACTCCATCCTGCCTGCACTCTCTTTTTCACTTCTCTCCCACACTCTCCGTAACTTTGGACAGTTGATCCCAAGTATTTAAACCCATCCACCTTCCCCACCTCAACTCCTTGCAACCACACCATACCACCACCCTCCCTCTCATTTACGCACATGTTCTTCGTCCTACTCTGACTGACTATCATTCCCCTTCTCTCCAGTGCGTACCTCCACCTCTCGAGGCTCGCCTCAGCCTGCTCCCTACTCTCCCTACAGATCATGATGTCATCCGCGAACATCATAGTCCATGGGGACTCCAGTCTGATCTCGTCCATCAACCTGTCCATCACCATTGCAAACAGGAAAGGGCTCAGAGTCGATCCTTGGTGCAATCCCACTTTAACCTTAAACCGGTCCGTCATTCCTACCGCACACCTCACCGCTGTCACACTGTCCTCATACATATCCTGCACGAACCTCACATACTTCTCCACCACTCCCGACTTCCTCATACAATGCCACAACTCCTCTCTTGGCACCCTATCATAAGCTTTCTCTAAATCCACAAACACACAATGTAACTCCTTCTGGCCTTCCCTATACTTCTCCATCAGCATTATCAAAGCAAACAACGCATCAGTGGTGCTCTTTCCTGGCATAAACCCATATTGCTGCTCACAGATCATCTGCTGCTCACAGCTCACCCATACCCTAATTTTTCAATCAATGGAATTACAAACTATTAGAATATTTCGTCTCATTTACCAAATACCACTATCATCTCTGCCTCTATTGCTGTCTCCACTCCCGCCTGAACTTATTTCTAGCCGGCCCAACATCCAGTGTTTTAGATTCAATGATTCACGAAAAATGTTAGTTATTTATTTAGTTTTTATTATATTAAATCAGGGTAGAGTGAGATGCGAATCCATACACTTCTGAACTTCCTCGGTGAAAATGGACTGCATTTTCAAACTCTGTGGGGTCGATTTACTCTAAGAAATGTTTAGACGGACAACAAATTAATTATAGATTAGAAAATATCGAAATGAGTAGGATTAGTTAAACTCCAGTGAGGGTAAATCTTGTTTTAGGTCATATTTTCGAAATGGTGGTGAATTCAATGTCGGTGCAGTCATTTCTTAGAGTAAATCGACCCCATAGAGTTCGAGAATGCACTCCATTTCCACCTCGGACATCCAGAAGTACCCGTAATCGTACCTGACCATACCCTAATTTTTTCAAGTCATGAGACTAAAAGTCGTCATATGGAGCGACCTCTAAATCACGTCCGATCAAGCTAAAAAGATTTATGCGCGTTATTGGATCATATTAGAATAATTTAAAGCTTGTGGAGCAACATTCTATTTTTTTCAACTTTTTTGGACCACCCTAATATATATATATATATATATATATATATATATATATATATATATATATATATATATATACATACAGTAAATATATATATATATATATATATATATACAGTAAAAATATATATATATATATATATATATATATATATATATATATACATAGAGTAAATATATATATATATATATACATAGAGTATATATATATATATATATATACATAGAGTAAATATATATATATATATATATATATATATATATATATATATATATATATATATATATATATATATATATATATATATATATATATATATATATATATATATATATATATATATATATATATATATATATATATATATATATATATATATATATATATATATATATATATATATATATATATTTATATATATATATATTTATATATATATATATATATATATATATATATATATATATATATATATATATATATATATATATATATATATATATATATATATATATATATATATATATATATATTGTTACGAATTCGCGCCCGCCGGCGTGCGAACGGCCACGTAACTCGAATCGTGGCACGTCGCCCACCGGACGGACAATTCTGTCGTGACCCTCTCGGACCAACGCCGGGAGCTAGTCACGGGTGGGCCTTTCGGCCTCACCACGATCGAGCTAATCGGCCGCCCGCGTGGGATAGGGTTGTTCGCCAAACTCGACCTACCTAAGTACCCACGCGGAGGGTAGACCGGGCGATCGCACCTCGCCGCAGGTCGACTCCGGACACGGGCCACTTAAGCGATCCGTTCCATACTATGGGGATAACCGGGCGGTGTTATCGTCGGCCTCGACGGTTCCGATTAATTATCGGGCGTATTAAGCCCACTACCAACCCTTTACGTGAAGCAAGATGGAGATTCAATTAAAGAAAAGACGAAGCGAAACGGGAAAACAGTTCAACATGATGCACATTTATTCCGCGGCACACGGAGAGCACACATCTTACAATTACAACAATTATGCACCTAAAGCAATTGCAACAAAAGAAACACAACAATGCAGATCTACAACCGACTACGTGTGCACACGGCAACACTTACAGTTTTACTTTACAGATGGCACCAACAACACATTTACTCAAAAGTAAAAGAAAAGGGGGGCAGACGGGGCCTGTGGGCCAATATTTGCGCGGGACCTGAAAGAGCGGTTAGGTCCGTGAGACCGGGTGGATCCTACCTGTGTCTTTGTGATGAGCCGCAAATGTGGCGGCGCGGCGCTGCCCCGACTTCTTGCTCCTTCGCGGGTTTCATTGGCACTGCTTGGAGTAGGGTGGGAACGGGGCCCCCTTTTCGCACTATCTCAGCGCGGGGGAAAAGGGGGGGGGGAATTGTTGATGCTCTGGGGAAAGAGGATAGCTGGCTTGCTTGGGTCCCGCGACGAGCGATTCCACCGCGAGCTCGTCGCCGACCGCCGTCTTCCTTGCCTCGGACCCGAGCTGCTCGGACTCTTCCCCAATTCTCCTCAGTCGACTGCAGCAAACCACCTGTACGCCCTCGCCTCCCGACTCCACTCCACGCTCCAAGCTCCAGGCTTTCTCTCTCTGCAGCTCCCCGACAGACTCCGAACCCCGACAGACTGCTTAAATTCGCCCCGCGCTCGGCACTTTATAGGCCGGCAGGAGAACCCATATGCAAATTTCTGGATCAGAACGAGCAAGGGGGTGGAGCCACGCTCGCCCATTGGATGGAGAAAAAGGGGCGTGAGTCTCCCCTGATCCTAGAATTTGCATATATCGATTCTACACCGACGCGCCTGGAGGTGGGGCCAAACCGCCCCGCCCTTGCTGATTGGACGGATCAGAAGTGGGCGTGTAGCATTCCTGATTCGAATTCTACTCGGAAAGGCTGCATTTTGCACTCGCGGTTCGGCGCGCGTCCCGTACGAGCCCAGGACAGCCCAACGCTCGGTGTTCACAGGTGGTGCGGGAATGGCGGTAGAAGGAGAGGTGAAGGTGGTGGAGGGTTTATGGTGGAGGGTTTATGGTGGTGGTTTATGGCCATGGCGACGTTTGGAATGGCGGTGATGCGATGTTTGCGGGAGCGAGTTGTGAAGGTAAAGGTCGTGGCTGTTGGCGTTGTTGTTGTTGTGAAGCGGCGTTGCGGTCGGTGGTTGTTGTGTGATGACGGTTGAGACGTGGTTGGTTCAAAATAAAGATAGAACAGAAAAACGACTATCTCAAAGGGTCGCAGCCCGAATGAATCACATTTATTCCCTCTCAACAACGGGTTTGGGGCTAACTACACATGTACTTATAGAGATATCTCACCTACGGGACCTGAATGGTGGTTTGCGAATTTCCTCAACCGCAACACTATATATATATATATATATATATATATATATATATATATATATATATATATATATATATATATATATATATATATATATATATATATATATATATATATATATATATATATATATATATATTATAATACCAAGCTTGCACACTAAAAACTCGGCTCGCCATCACACGATCCTTCTGAAATTGCTGTGGCACTTAGCGGACATGCCGACAATGTTTGGGAAGTCTTGGCGTTCCATAGTACCACTTGCATTTTGCACAATGCGTATTTTTGTCATTCCCCGTGTACGGTCTGTCGTCTGCTACCAGCTATGTTGTACTGCTATCCCGTGCATGTGCACGGGTATCGCTCGTGTATATATATATATATATATATATATATATATATATATATATATATATATATATATATATATATATATATATATATATATATATATATATATATATATATATATATATATATATATATATATATATATATATATATATATATATATATATATATATATATATATATATATATATATATATATATATGAAGCCTGGTGTTGGCGCAGTGGTTAGGGCAGCGGCTTGGGATCCAAAAGGTCCTGAGTTCAAGCCCCGTTGAGCCACTGAATTAATACACCAGGGGGTTGACTCAGCCTGTCATCCTTCCGAGGTCGGCGAAGTGAGTACCAGTATACTGGGCCGGTGTATACCCCGGTTAAAATAGGTGTACCATATCCCTGTGTCGTAAGAGGCGACCAGGGTTGCTTCAGGAAGGGCATCCGGCGTAAAACATGTGCCAAATCACTATGCGGATCATCCGTATGATCCGCTGTGGCGACCCCTAATGGGAGCAGCCGAAAGAAGAAGAAGAAGAAGAAGATATAGGTATATGTATATATATATATTTATATAAATATATATATATATCTATATATATATATGTGTGTATGTATTTAGATATGTATGTATATCTGTACGTATGTATGTATGTATATGTGTATGTGTGTGTGTGTATGTATATATATATATATATATATATATATATATATATATATATATATATATATATATATATATATATATATATATATATATATATATATGTATGTATGAATGTGTATATATGTATATATATATATATATATATATATATATATATATATATATATATATATATATATATATATATATATATATATTTATATAAATATATATATATATATATACGTCTATATATATATATATATATATATATATATGTGTGTGTGTGTGTGTGTGTGTGTGTGTGTGTGTGTGTGTGTGTGTGTGTGTGTGTGTGTGTGCGTGTGTGTGTGTGTGTGTATGCATGTACGTTTATGTACAGGTTGTCATCGACTTACGTCCGGGATCGGTTCCGACCGATCGATCGTAAGTCGATTTGGTTTTAAGTCGGCCAACCTTTATTTTTGGCATGCAGCAATTTGCACCAAATTGAAGCATGCAGTTTTTGGATCTGATCTTCCATCCAAACATGCAGCAATTTCTTCATTTCGTGGATGGGCCCGGTCCGTTGTGTTGTTATAATTGTCGATCACATGGGTGCAGAACCTTTCACAGCTTCATGAATCCTTTCTTTGTCTTTCAAAATGGTCGACAAAGTAGTGTGTGATCACTTTAGATCACGTGCGATCGCATTCACTTTCTTTCCTCCTTCATATTGTTTGATCACCTGCATTTTCGTGGCGAGATCAATGGCCTTTCTTTCCTTCTTGACAGGTTGAGGAGTAAACAAAGATAATTTCCTCTTAGTAGACATCTTGGGGATGACATCTTGAGGCATCTTGAGACTCCCCTAACACGCTCGCAATGGCAGGCGCTGGGGCGGAAATTGAGCAGTCTGAGTGGGCGGAGACGCGGAGCATTCTGATCGTAAAGTCGTAAAGTGGTCGTGGTCGTAAAGTCGAACAGTCGTAAGTCACATAGGTCGTAAGTCGACGACTACCTGTATATATGTATATATATATATATATATATATATATATATATATATATATATATATGTATGTATATATATATACATATATATATATATATGTATATATATATATATATATATATATATATATATATATATATATATATATATATATATATATATATATATATATATATATATGTATATATATATATATATATATATATATATATATATATATATATATATACGTATATATATATATATATATATATATATATATATATATATATATATATATATATATATATATATATATATATATATATATATATATATATATATATATACATACATATCTCCAGCGAAACGTAGTGACGTTTTCATACCTGAGACTGAGACTTCCCACTTCCTGTCATCCCACATGATTTATTTTTCTCCAGGTTTATTCAGATGCTGATGGATACGGTGATTTTCCACATCCAGTCCCTCTTGAGCTGCATGGAGTATTTGTTGTGACTCGCAAGGCCAATACTGTTTGCAAAATACAGATATTCCATCAAGTTTATGCACTGATATGCTGATCCTTGGCTCTTCATCTCTTCAACACTAATATACTGATCCTTGACTCTTCATTCCTTCAACACTAAAATGTTGATCCTCGGCTCTTCATCTCTTCAACACTAATATGCTGATCATTTGTGTTACGTCTCTTCAAGACAACATGCTGATCCTTGACTCTTCATCGCTTCAAGACTAACATGCTGAGAAAGTTAAAGTTGGGGATCATCACCTGATTGCTGCTACTTTATCTCCAACTTGGGCTTCACGGTGGACCAACTCTTTCCTTTATTCTGTACATCGCTAAAATTTGCAAATCCATTATTCCATTTGCACAATTTTACCTAAATCCACTTGTGCTTGTACCAGAGGAGTTGCTCTGAAACTTTGAGTCACACTCTCACAACATCACATTTGAATCATTGCAATTTTCAGCTGGCAGGCTTGCCTGCTTCTTCTCTCCTTGGCCCTTATAACTCATGCATAACGCAGCAGGCAGATTCATAGCACAGGCTCGGAAATTTGATCAAATTATTCAAATTCTCACGAAACATCACTGCCTTCAAGATAACCAACGTGTAAAGAGAAAAACCGTTTAAGTTTACATAAATTGGTTCCTGTCTATATATGACCTTATTACATGTTACACCCAATGGTGCAAGAAAGCTATGTGGTCCAGCAATGGGAATTTCCTTGTTGTTCCCCACACCAAGATGCCAACTTTCGTTGATCGCACATTCTTCAGTGAAGATCCACAACTGTGGAACCTGCTTTCTTTTAAAATCTGCACTGCCTGATCATCCATCACATTAAAAAAAAAAAAACAATTAAACACGTCCCTGTCTGTTTCATGCGAATCTCACGATTCTTCCATCTCTTCCCTGCATGATCATCCATCACATCGTTAAGAAATAGTTGCGGCCTGTTCCACGAGTCAAGGCATGGTTGAGCAAGCCAAAAACATGGCAGCTTCAAACCGCAGCAAGGTAGCTCAGGATGTGCTTTAAGATCACACCGAGAGCAAGGTGACCGAATATGCACCCGATAAAGTGTATAATTAAATAAGGACGTTAATTATGTTCAAAAGGGGTGTTTTAATTAGCCCAAACACCCTATTTCACTCTGGCACTTCCTTGGAGTTGCCTTAGTGTGCCTGCAAAGTTTCAAGCTGATAAGTTTCATGGTTTTAGAGTTACAGAGGAGACACACTGACTGACATTTGTTCATAAAGACAACCAAATACCACCCGTTGCTTTGCTGACAGGAATACTAGGTGGGGAGGGATAAAGAGGGGGGAGAGAGAGGGGGGAGAGTGAGGTGGGAAAATGGATGAGGGAGAGGGAGCGAGGAGGGAGCGTGAGAAGGGGTTGGGGAAGGGAAGACAGTGCGAGTGGAAGGGAAGGGAATAAAAGACGCCCAAACAGCAACATTTTCTTTTTAACTGCTGGGGTCGATATAAAACCAGGCAGGAGCATTTAGAACCCACGCTATCTGCATAGCAAAGGGCTGCCTGCATGCATACATGCTCGTACATTGCACCCCTTTGGTCAGCTCACTCCGAATCTGATTCATACATGCTACACTCTGTGGAAACCGTTTTAAATTCAAAACTAAATCGTCAGTCCAAAATAGTCCCTTTAACAGATGGGGATGGGTTTCGATGAGGGGGAGGGGAAGGTGAGAGAGTGAGGAGGAGGGGGGAAGGTGGGAGAGAGAGAGAGAGAGAGAGAGAGAGAGAGAGAGAGAGAGAGAGAGAGAGAGAGAGAGAGAGAGAGAGAGAGAGAGAGAGAGAGAGACAGAGACAGAGAGAGAGACAGACAGAGACAGAGACAGAAACAGAGAAAGAGAGAGGAGGTAGAGGGAGCAAGGACGGAGGAGGGGTGGTGGAGCAAGGAGGCGTGAGGAAGGGGGGCTAGGAAGGAGAGAAGAGCAAGGAAGGGGGTAAGGAGAGCGATGCCTCACCAAACATCGCTATACACTCCAGGAGGGTGGGTGGGAGTGAGGAGGAGAAGGGGAAGTATGGAAGTGGAGGGGATTTGGGAGGGAAGCATGAGGGGAAGCAAATGCAGTGCGAGAGGAGTGGAAGGGAAAGCAGCAAGAGGGGGTGGGGGCAGCCTGAGGGAAAGGGGAGACAGCCTGAGGGAAAGGGGAAGCAGCCTGAGGGAAAGGGGAGGCAGCCTGAGGGAAAGGGGAGGCAGCCTGAGGGAAAGGGGAGGCAGCCTGAGGGAAAGGGGAGGCAGCCTGAGGGAAAGGGGAGGCAGCCTGAGGGAAAGGGGAGGCAGCCTGAGGGAAAGGGGAGGCAGCCTGAGGGAAAGGGGAGGCAGCGTGAGGGAAGGGGGAGGCAGCGGGAGGGAAGGGGGAGGCGGCGGGAGGGAAGGGGGAGACAGCGTGAGGGAAAGGGGAGGCAGCGTGAGGGAAAGGGGAGGCAGCGTGAGGGAAAGGGGAGGCAGCGTGAGGGAAAGGGGAGGCAGCGTGAGGGAAAGGGGAGGCAGCGTGAGGGAAAAGGGAGGCAGCGTGAGGGAAAGGGGAGGCAGCGTGAGGGAAAGGGGAGGCAGCATGAGGGGAAGGAAGCGTGAGGGGCGAGGCAGTATTAAGGAAAGGGGAGGCAGTGGGAATGCAGTGTGAGGGGAGGGGAAGGTAGCATGGGGGAGAGGGAATGGGAAGGCAGCATGAGGGGGGGAGGCAGTATGAGAGGAAGGGAAAAAGGCAGCGTGAGTGGAGGGGAAAGAAGGCAGCGTGAGGGTACGGTAAGCAGTGTGAGGGTAGGGCAAGCAGTATGAAGGGAGAGGAAGGGAAAAAGGCAGCGTGAGTGGAGGGGAAAGAAGGCAGCATGAGGGGAGGAAAGGCAGCGTGAGGGTAGGGTAAGCAGTGTGAGGGGAGAGGAAGGCAGCATAAGGGGAATGAAGGCTGTGTAAGGGCAAGGGAAGGAAGCACGAGGGGAGGAAAGGCAGCATTAGGGGAATGAAGGCTGTGTAAGGGCAAGGGAAGGAAGCATGAGGGGTGGGTAGACAGCATACCAGAGCATCACCGGGGTGATAAAACGCACCCAGACAGCAATGTTGTCTTTTTAACCGGCATGTTCCAAATAAAACAAGGCAGAAAATCTCTCTCCTTCATCTTCTTCTCCACTAATAATAATATATCTCATTCATTCCCATTTCTTAGATCGATTAGATTCAGAAAACGCTCATTATACAATGCCTTTTAAAGCATCACAAAGCAGGTTGTTCTACTTGCAACACAGGTGAGAAAAGCATATGAAAAAACAGCTGATATTTCAATAATTTATTCGCACGATTTTTTAAAGGGTGAAAGTTATTTATTCCGGTTTATTTTCGGCAATTAGGCAAAAACTGGTCTTCCCATCAGTGAAGCGATGGGTCTGGTGGCTTTGAAATGAACAACCAAGCAGTTCGGTGAGCGCTCACCAAGTGGCTTAAGCACTCAAGCAAGCACTCCAATGGAACGCCTGGTTTGGCAAGCGATTACCAGTCATATAAACCCGTGCACCTGAAAACGCCTAAACAATTGCCGAATTGGACAAATGAATACTTTTGTTTTTTAGCAGTCGGAGCTGCTGCTAAGTTCAATTCTGGAGCTTAAAATTTGTAATTCAGCTTAGTTTAAGAGATTCTAGAGGTTATGACGTGCAGAAATGAAATAAAGCCACGTATGCTGGCGTCTCCGAGCGTTTATAACCATTGCAATGTTTGAAACGATTCGTAGTATGATGAGCTGTTATAAAATAAAATTTATTATTATTTTTTTTCTACAAGTAACATTCGACGATATAAGTGAGAAAAGTGGAAAAAAATTAATCATTAAAAAATCGTGGACTGTTCCAAATCAAGGTATGGTTGAGCAGGCCAAAAAACATGGTGGCTTCAGACCCCAGCATGGTTACCCAGGATGCGCCTTAAGATCCCATGGAGGGAGAGGTGGCCGAGGGTACGCTTGATGAAGGATATAATTAAATAAGGTCATTAATTATCTTCAAAAGGGGAGTTTTAATGAACACAAACACCCAATTTTCAGTCATGCACTTCCTTGGTGTTGCCTTCGTATGCACAGAAATTTCAGGCTGCTGGGTTTTATAGTTTTGGAGTTATGGAGGACACACACCACATACACACACCCACACACACACTAGTGTAGATACACCTAAGATGTACGCAATTTCTTGCTTCATGTATGTACATCGGGTTATTAGCCCTCATTGGGACATGGTCCAAATTGGGGGCTTGTGGATTTGGTCTCAATTTTTGTGTCCGTGTGTGCATTCGCAACCATATCTCGGACAGGTGTGGACCAATTTTATTCGTACTTGGCAGAACGCTGACACATGATGGTGTACAGATGCACATCACTGCTTTTCAACATCAGCTCCAAGATGGCCGACTGGTGGCCATTTTAGTTGCAAAAAAAAACCCAGTGTCGAACATATCCTCAACCACTTGTTGGACAAGCATTTACTGATATTGTTCAAACTTGGCACACAGATAAAGAATGACGGCTTACATACACACGTCATATTTTTTCAAGATCAGATCCAAGATGGCTGACTGGCAGCCATTTTAGTTGTTAAAAAAAACCCCGACGTTGAACACGGCCTCAAACATTTCTCGGAAATGCATTTACCAATGTTGTTCAAACCTGCCAAATAGATAAAGAATAATGGTTTACATAATCACGTCATTTGTTTTCCAGATCAGATGCAAGATGGCCGACCGGCAGCTATTTTGTTACTTAAAAGTTTCCCCAACTACTTTTCTGACATGCATGGTCCGATTTTGTCCAAACTTGGCAAAAGCACAGTACACTATGGCATACACTTGCACCAACCTTTATTTTGTGATCTGATCAAAGATGGATGACTGGAAGACTGGCAGCCATTTTAGTTGTCAAAAAAACCCGATGTTGAACGCGTCCTCAACCATTTCTCGGACATGCATTTGCCGATGTTGTTCAAACTTGGCAACCAGATATAGAATGATTGCTTACATAAGCCTGTCATTTTTTTCCGAGAGCAGATCCAAGATGGTTGACTGGTGGCCATTTTGTTACTTAAATGTGTCCCCAACAATTTCTCAGACTTGATGATCTGATTTTGTTCAAACTTGGCAAAAGTACAGTCCATGATGACATACACATGCACCTCACATTATTTTGCGATCTGATTAAAGATGGCTGACTGGTAGACTGGCAGCCATTTTAGTTGTACATGCATCTGGGCCAGCCCTTTAATTCTGAACAGAAAAATTAATAAAACAGTGGGGGCATGACATTTTATGTCTTTTTTTTGCTTGGTTTTTAAAGAAATTATTATTTTCACCACTGAACACGCCATTATACGCACCCAAGTAAAGGGATGTGTTTACTGGTGTGATGAGTTTGGCTAAAACCGAAATTATGCACAAAAAACCCTTCATTTATTTCGCTTTTGTGTGAATAGTATAATTAAAGGGTGTCAGTGGATGATGGCCTGCAGTTAAGCACATTTGCCTCTCTTTGTAACCGGAGTTCAAATCCCGATCCAGCTATGAACTGTCACCCTGATCACATGTGTGTTTTTATTTCATGTATGTACATCAGGTTATTTAAAATATCACATCTGTCGGGGACATGTATTGCAAAGCAATTCTCACTCTTGTTCACAGTGTTTTTCCTTTCCTTACACCAGAAATTCCTCATTTTGATTTGTCAATGTCTCGGTTATGTGGAGGAGATGGCTTCCTGAATCTTCTTCAGCCTCTCATTTCAATAACTGACAAGTGTGAGTGTGTATGATAAACAGCTTTTTCTTTTGTCAAGGTGACCACCTTTTAGTAAATCCATGCCTATTGACTTTAATTAGTTGAAATTTATGCAAATGATTCTGCATCTGTCTCAATTAAAATCTCTTACATCTTCCCGACTTCAGATGTTAAACTAAAAGGCCTACAGTTCTCCGATTCCTGCGTGGATCCTTTCTTAAATAAGGGTGTTACATTTGCTATTTTCCAATTCTCCAGTTCCTATGATGCTGATACGAATGAACTGATGAAGATGTCGGCTAACTTCACGCTTATCTGCTCTGCCACCATCAATACTACCCGATGCATAATATCACACCCTGTTTATCTTCTTAGATTTCCAATATGCTTCTTTACTTCCTTGATTACTACATCTTACTTTCATCAAAAACAATCTCCCAATGCTCTCAGACAAAGGGATGCACACTTGTCTTAACCAGTACTTTACCCCTGATGTACTTCGAAAAATGCCTAGCTGTATTTTTAATATTTTTGGCCATATCCTTGTCAAATTATCTTTTAGTTTGCTTCGTTATTCTCCGAATGAGCTTGTTTCTTCCGATACCAATCTGAGTCTGACTTCAATCCTGTTGTTTTATACCTCATATATGCCTTCTGTTTATCAGTAATAGAACTCCTTACATCCCTGCTCAACCAGCATGTGGCTCTCAATGGAATCCTTTCAACTCCTCTCCCTGTTATGAATGCCATGTCCTCAAGGCAGTGTTCTGGGCCCAGTCCTATTCTTGATCTTCATCAATGATCTCTCTGATTCAGGAAAATCTACTTTATCTGTTTGCTGATGACACAATCCTCTGCCATGACATCTCTCATCATTCAGACAGGCAGGCTGCAGACTCTTCCCTCTCTTCAGAGCTTGAAAAAAAAAATCACAGACTGGTGAAACACCTGGAATATCTCTTTCAAGCCTGACAAATCTCACACTCTCACTATCTCTCTGAAAGGACTGTCTGGCAAACCCTCCGATCCCATTTCTTAACAATCCTCTTGAGGAAGTTCAATCATTCAAAATCCTGGGTCTCACTAACAGCCGTGATCTTTCTTGGGCAAACCACATTTCAAAATTGGCCTCCAAAGCCAGTCGCCAACTGGGCATCCTTCATCATGCAAAGTCCTTCCTTGGCACACCTGAGCTCCTATCCACCCACAAGGCCTTCATCCGCAGCTTAATGAAGTACTGCACTCCCCTCCGGGCTGGTTCCCTGCCTCATGTCTTGCTTCGATTGATGCCGTGGAAACCAAGGCCTTCAAGATCATTGTAATCTCCCACGATGAAGGTGAGTCAAGGGCCTATCACTTTCCCATGCAGACAGGTCAGTGATATCTCTGTTTTTTCCACTTCCTTTCTGGTCTTGCACCTTCTGCTCTTTCTGTGCTTTGCCATCCCCCTCCCGCTAGGTTTCTGCTGGGGGCACAAGCACCACCATCAACCCCCTTCTGGTGAAACCACCTAAATCCAGGATCATTGCTCACCTCCACTCATTCGATCTTTTTCCCCACCCGGAGAACCAACTTTCAGATCTCATTCTTCCGTCCAGGTCTTCAAGAGAGCTGTTCAGCACCATCTCAGATCATCCCCCATCCAAAACTATGTTCCTTTCCTCCCCCGTTAACACCCCACCACACCCGAAGCACACACACATCCTTCCAATTTTCAAGTTTTTTCTAACCTGAGAGTTTGCTTCTGTACATTTATCTTGTCCACCTCATGCGACCTCTTCCTCATTTTTCCTCACAGATATTATTTGTCCAAATCTCCCTACATTTTGTCCTTCATTGCTGCTGTTATTGTCGCTCCCCTCCCACTCACTTTGGTTCCTTTCGTCCTGTTGCATCCTGATCCGTTCAGTGTTCTAGATCTTACACGACCCTTGACTGTATATAACAAAGGCGACTGTCGATCTGCATTTAGCGGACAGGTAGAACAACAGATGAAATCAACAAAACATTGATACTGCCCTGGTAAGGAAGATTAAACTGATGTTTTGGGCATTGGTTAACACCTGAAACATCAGCTTCTTCTTGCTTCCCATGGCGGTTGGCATATATCAATCAACGTTTTATTGATTTCATCCATTGGATTATCTGCAATCGGGCTGAAAAAGCAATCCTGGACTATATCTATAAATTCCTCATCTGCTCTGCCTTGTCCAAGTTCCTGGATCCAATATATCCCTCCGTAGTAAATTTAAAAAAATTCAATAGCACATGGCTTTCTGAATTATTCATCAACCCTTCTATCCCTCTCTTCACTCACACCAGGAGCCACGTAAAAGCATCCGATGAGTACATTACTATTCCAAAGATCTCAGTGGCATAATTGGCACAATGGCTTAACATCGCCTTAAAATTCCCACAAGACTCGTTGGCATAATGGCTTGAGAATCTGCTCTGGGTCCAGGAGGTTGGCGGTTGGATTCATACATTGGCCAAGTCACACCAAAGACCTTAAAAATGATGTGTGCCGCTTCCTTGCTTGACGCTCAGTATCGAAAGGAGAGAGCATGGATACACGCTTTAGTTGGTTGGTTGGCATTCATGGAGAGGAGGAACTTTCTTTTTCATTTATATGTGGAGTGTGGAGACAAAAGCGACATCATAAAATGGCATTGCCAGCACCCAGAGTGCTCAAGGAAATGACATAACCTCCCCCCAAACACAGTGACTGTGTTTGTCTGAAGTCAAGTTCCAGTGTTGTCTCATGTGTTTGTCTACACACACATTTGTGATTTGTGTTGGAGCTCCGCCATTTGCCTTCATAACTTTAATTTATTTTAGAAATCTCGAACCTCTATCCAGTCCGGTCCTCATTAAACCATGTCTTGCTTACTGTTGTCTCGCCTAACCCTGACCCTATAGTGTTACGAATCTGGAAGCCTTTTGCACACAAACAGACGGCAGTCCCTAAGCTTAGTTATTTCAATAAGTATGTGTATAGTTAGATTCCTCCCTGTGTTTAATGGGAATTTCATGTGTGCGCTGCAGGTTATTTTATAGTCAGGTCTTTTTACATCTTAAATCCACCAACAACCCTCCAAAGGAGTCGACGGCAACAGCCCCCCTCTGCTTTCGGAACAATTCACATTATTTGCATGCTGGCGTGCTGAACACGTGCGTAGGTGGGGTTTCATCGGTCGCTGGCGCTCTGGTTTTCACTCCAAAAAAAGGACCTGGAGTCCCTCTTGTCCATTCAGCGAGGAGCGAGCATCGGCCAACACTCGCCAGCCAATGGGAAGCCAGAACACCATATACTATTTGCGCAGCCTCTTCGAGGGGCGGGCCTCTTCGGGGGGAGGGGGGGGTTGAGACATCGACACTCCCTCCGCCCAATGAAGGCAGGCCACCGACACGCCCCCCCCTGTCCAATGAGGGATGAGGTGACGTCAGAGGCGGTCCCTCTGGCCCCCTTGCGTGAGGGAGAGTGTTCGGCGCATTCTGCCTGCGCTGGGGCCGGTTGGTGATCCATTCGTCTGATCTGGTTTTCTGGTCATCCTCGCAGCGCAAGGGTTCCTCTCGTCTCGTCCGCCTTCCTGCTGGCTGGCGTCTGTCGCATATCCCTCGCCACTGGTGCTTGGTGCTGTGTCAAAGCTGTGGGTTCGAGTCCCACTGAAAAAGACCGACCAAACCGCACGAGGTGGACAGGTGCACAGCCGGACTCTGACCCCCCAGCTGACCTATCCTTCTCAGCTGGAGGGTCCAATAAAGACCCGATGGGGTCCATTTCGTTTGGGTGTGTGTGTGTGTCTGTGTGTGTGTGGCACCAGTCTGTTAAGTAGAAATTGTATAAGTGTTGATTGCTCATTGTACACTGCATTATATTCATGATTAAGTCTGCTATGTGTCTCCCTCCCTATTGTAAATAAATATCTGTTTAATGTTTCAGCTCGTTGCCTGTCGTTTCTATCTTTGACCCAGCACGGTGTGGGCTTGAGAAATAGTGAGGCCGTTTGGGCCGTAAGTTGTCATTGGGACCGGCGCGGCTCTGGTAACTCCCGCTCGGTTACGTCGGACCCGAGTCGGTACATGCGACTCGGTTCGGACAGAGTCGGCCGAGGGTGTGGCTTCCCCGGTAGCTAGATGGCGTGAGTACTTAGGTAAATTGTAATAGACAAGTGGACCCGACCTCACGCCGTCAAAATATCGGTGACCATGGTCCTTTAAGTGACCCGTCGACTCCAGAGTTATCCGGGGTGACGACCTTTTAATTCCGGATGTTCGGTGGGAGACGGCCCGATTGCTCCGTTTAGCGGTCGTTCCTCACCACCGAACCCGGCACCACAACAATATAACGCTCATCGCTATCTACTTTCCCTTCAAGCTCTACTAGCTTATTATTTAAACTTATGCCATTGGTCTGGAATATATTGAACTATTCACATCCTGTAATGATTTTTTCCCTGCCAGCCAATACTAACCATCTTATCAGTTTCAGTTCCTCTCGTTTTAGCTTTTCCATCCTCCTTCAGTTTAAACCTGAAATAACCTTTAATTTATTCCTCATTACCCTCTCGAGAGGTAGAGCTGTGATGAATCTGAGAAGGAGCGATATTAAAGGAGGGACCCCTCCCCCCACCCCCCCCCCCCCAGTAGAACAAATCACATCACAGTTTGTTTATAAAGGTTATTATATGGGATGACAGTAAAGTGATGGTGTAGTTGCCGGAACTGGTGGCAGCTGTGTTTTTCAGGATGGTTTCCATGGGAACCCCCTGAAAATTCCTGTATTCATCTAATTAATATAAAATGACCACAAATTTCTTAATTTTCAAGATAAAGAAGAAAATTTGGTATCAAATTGATCAGCATTGAAGGGGTCACACAATTATGATGTCACATATGCGAATTACCTTATTTGCATGTTCATTATTTGATGGAAGTTGCATTTTTCTGTGAAAATTTAGTTATACCTAACAGAACAAATCTCATCAAAAGAGCCCAATCATCTTTATAACAACAAACGTTGCATTTTTGGAAGGATATACATATTATTTTTATTCCAAAAATACTTTTTGACCTTGAATAAAACGATCAAAAACTCCCATTTTAACCGCGTTTCTATGGTAGCTATTATTAAAATAATCATAATGATCCGATTGAACGAAATGTGTGCAACCACCGTACTATTTGAGATAGAAACGCTAAATTAGTGTCAAATTGATCAGCATGGAAGGGGTCACTCGTTTATGACATCACGTATGCTAATAATTACCTCATTTGTAATCATTATTTGATGGAATTTGCATTTTTCCATGAAAATAGTTATACCTAAAGGCCCAGTCACACCTTGACGTTTTAGCCAGTTTATGCCGATTTTTGGAAAATTTGTCTAAAGCACTGGTACACGTCGAATACGTAATGGGTAAGTTTTGATAACATTGAGAGCATGCTGAAAAACACTGCCATACGTCGTTGTACGCTGGCTTTAAACGTTGTACTTTTCGGTTGTCCTCAAATTTTCCATGCTTGAAATTTTAAGACTTATGCCAGTGTATGACTCACACGTTCCGCATAACGCTGGCCATAAGTTGTAGGCACGTTATGCGATCATTGACACACATCGACACGCGTAACTTGTAAGTTACTCATAAGTCGAAACACGTCGAGGTAATGTTTAGCGTACCCGAAACTTATTTCTAACCGATGAGTTACGTGTTGTACTCACGTTACGCGATCGGTGACACACGTCGACACACGTTACTTATAAGGTGCTCAGAAGTCGAAACACATCAAGGTAATGGTTAGCGTCAGTGTTCCAGACTCCCTGGTTTTATTTTATTATTATTTTTTTCTTCCTTCCTTCGGTATGATGGTGATTTTGACACTTCGATTTCTAGTGCGGTTATAATATAATATAATTAATAGGCGGCCGCTCAACGATTTAAATCATAGCCGCACTGTACACTGAACACCGTCATGCCGAAGAAAAAAAAACAAAAAACAGGAGTCTGGAACACTGACGCTAACCATTACCTTGACGTGTTTCGACTTATGAGCACCTTATAAATAACGTGTGTCGATGTGTGTCAATGATCGCGTAACGTGCGTACAACTTATTCCCATCGCATGTGGAGCGTGTGTCATATGGCAAGTACGTCGCAAAATTTTCAACATGTTTAAAATTACAAGACGTACTCCATTTAATACGACGTACGATAGCGTACTTTAGCGTTCTATTCACGCATACCAAACTTACCCACACCGTATTTGACGTGCGCCAGCATTTTAGACGCATTTTTCAGAGGTCGGCATATGCTGGCAAGATCGCCAAGGTGTGGCTGCGATGTTGACACTTCCATTTCTGCGGCAGTTATGATTTGAATCGTTGTGCGGCAGCCTTTTAATAGGCTACTTCACGTCATCGTCGGCGATGCGTGCAGCGCGCTATGCCTAAGTTAGACTATCGTTGGGCATAGGTTGTGAAGGCTGACAACAGGTTCAGCATTCGTTGGTATAAGTTATCGATAACACAACGAAACGTTCTGTGTCCATTACTAATACGTTATGCATAAGACCAAGTCGTTATGAATACGTCCGAATCCTTAAAAAAAAAAACATCAAAAGTTCAACGTAAGCCAGCGTTTTACATACATTTTAATACGTTGCCATTGCTGGCTAAAACGTCAAGGTGTGACTGGGCCTAAACAGAACAAATCTCACTAGAGGAGCCAAATCATCTTCATAACAACAAACATTGCATTTTTGGTAGTGCACACCTCCGCCAGGCTGAACAGTTTATGCTGTGTATCCTACTGATATGTGGTATCTACATCCAGACCTGAACCAAAATCTAATCAGCTTGTTCTTGTCGCACACCCAACTGCTCCACCATGTTTCGTCCGAATCTGTCCACAACTTTTTGAGACATCGTGCAATATATAATTTTTGGTCCAATCTTTCAATGGTGAAGAATCACTTTTAAAATATTGGATCCCTTCCTATCCAGATTTTCACCAAAATCTAATCAATTCGTCCTTGTCACACGACTTGAAACCACCTGTCCCCCGAGTTTTGTCCGAATCCGTCCATAACTTTTTTCAGATATCCTGTTCATAGACAGACAGACAGACAGACAGACAGACAGACAGGGGTGGAAGTATAACCTATTTACAGAGAGACGGACAGACGGACAAGGTCCACCTTCGGTGATGGAGGTAACAACCGCATGCATCCCAAGCCATAATGCATGATCATATGATAAATGGAAAACCAGTCCTCTGAAGAGAAATGTCTTTTTAGTTTCAAACATTTAGTTTCAACATTCAAACATTTAAACAGAGCTTGGGACGTGCAATTGTCTATGCTGGGAGTGGTTTCAAGTCGCAGCCAGGCAGGTAAACGTGACTGGACCAATGCTGAAGGAAAAGGTGTCACAGTTTGCTGCTGAATTAGACCTGACAATATTTAAGCATCGAATGGATGGCTGGAATCATTTTTGAGAAGATACAGAATAGTGTTCAGAAAAGAACGTTGTGTCTTGACTGGAAATGGAAGTTGTTGCACATGGCATTTTTAACATGGGGGGGGGGGAAGAGAGAGAGAGAGAGAGAGAGAGAGAGAGAGAGAGAGAGAGAGAGAGAGAGAGAGAGAGAGAGAGAGAGAGAGAGAGAGAGAGAGAGACAGAGAGACAGAGAGAGAGAGAGAGAGAGAGAGAGAGAGAGAGAGAGAGAGAGAGAGAGAGAGAGAGAGAGAGAGAGAGAGAGAGAGAGAGAGAGAGAGAGAGAGAGAGAGAGAGAGAGAGACAGAGAGACAGAGAGAGAGACAGAGAGAGAGAGAGAGAGAGAGAGAGAGAGAGAGAGAGAGAGAGAGAGAGAGAGAGAGAGAGAGAGAGAGAGAGAGAGAGAGAGAGAGAGAGAGAGAGGCACTGAGACTGTTCTTTCATAACCAACTCAAGGACATGTTCAATGTGAAAGGAAAGGACTGTGACACTGGTAAGCACTCCAGGCAGAGATTGACAGTCAGCAGGTGTGCCAGTTTAATCGGCGATATTTTTATGACCACTCATGATGGGTACATCAAAGCCATGATGTTTTGCAATGGCTGAGCTCAACTTTTCTCATGACTTAGGATGCAAAAACAAAGCAGAGTTGACTCGTGAGTGTTTTGTGTTTTGTTTGAGGAATGACTCAGAGACTTACATTTAAAGATGTAACATCATAACCAGCATGTTTTGCTATTCAACGATAAGCTCCATCTTAGCTGGAGCTAAGAATGAATAACGTGACATTTCAGTTTCCTGGTGAACACAACATCAACATCCCATCCCATGGATCAGGCCATTATTTCAACGATAAAAATATCAAGTTTTGAAGGTGGCAACTATACTCTCTCTCTCTCTCTCTCTTATGAGAGATGGAGAAAGATAAAAAAGAAATCTGGCAATGAACTTCTCAAGGACATATCAATCCTTGATTCCATTTACTGGATTTACCGTTCATGGGAAGAGGTGGAAGTTTCTCCCATTGATAAATGTTTTGCCAAGTACTTTGTCACCAATGTGACAACGACAGACCATGATGACCACTTTGTCACCACACTCAGTGGATAAATTCGCAAATGAACTGTTTGGCTAAAGCTTCCTGGACTCAGTTGAGCTTGATAGTGATTTGCAAGCCTGTTGTGACAATCAAATGAAACATTGGTCACAGCCTGGATCGGCCATTTTGAAAGACTTACCTGAATTAAAAAAAAAATACCACTACGCCAAAAAAGACAATGATCCACAATTCGGGCTGTTCGGGTTCACCCTGAACCCAAATTTGTGTCCACAGTCGACGCATAGATTTACATCTCGAAGATGAAGGCTTTTTTCCTTAACGCAGGGACACAAAGCAATGCCGATCTGTCATGAGTCTTCAAGAGAAGGCAACATCAGGAAGGTGGAGTTGGAGCACCATCTCACACTCTCTGGTGAACTCTCCCTAGATCTGTGCTCTGGTCCACGCTGCTCTCGACCCTCTAGAAAACGACCACTCAAATTGTCTCCCAGTGCACTCTGCCACTATATCAAGCTGCATCAAGGAGAGAAAAAAAATCAGTCTGTGCCCCCTTTTCGCTGCATGATCCATCCACCAAAACCTAGTACCTCGGCCTTTGCGAGAGGGAGGGACTGTGCTTGTGCCGTGTGGCCCTCCTACTTGGTGGATAAGACCCGAGTTGAATCATATCACGTTTTGACATCGACCTGTGTCTGACAGTAAAAATGGTCAAGTTGAAGTGTGATGGATAATGTTATGTGAAAGGTCAACATAAGGCCGCCGCCACCTTATTCCAGTTACATAATTAAGGATGGCTCTCGCAAGGATATCCCACAAGCGTTTGGTCGGGGAGAATTCTGGCAATGTGATAAATCGTGGCAGAACACTTGACAACACCATTGGCCTTCATGAATTTCTCACAACGATGATCATGCAATGTTGGCTTGGTAAGCAAGTGCTGCACCACAATGTTGTGAAATGGCACTTCATTTTACTGGGAAATATTGTCACTGAAGAAGACAACTTCGGTATATCATGGTCCTTATGGAATTGTCCATACATACTTCTTGCTGTCCTTAAGTAGAGACTGAATCTCACCTCATAGGTTACCTTGCCTTCACAATGGCCAAGCTCACCTTGATCCACCACCTGCAAGCTATGCTCCACTAAAGTGTCTGCCAGTCAATGGAAAAGTGTTTTTTCATCTGTGGCTAGATGTAAATGTGCAGTACAAAAGTGTTCACACGGTTTATTGATATTTGTTATAAAGTACTTAATGTAATTGATATGCAACTTCCTCAATGTGCCTCAATATAACTCATGACCCTTTTGTTCAAAGTAAAATTTCTTACCTCTATTCCCTGTGTTAGTTGCTGTAGGCAGATCTGAGTGCGAACACGCCGCACCACGTGCTCCTTCTCTGAAAGCCCGTCTGAGTGGCTGGACAAAGCATCGAGTTCTGGCGTGAGCGCCTGAGATGCTCCTTCGGGTGAAAGAGTGCCACCAGGGTGACACCGACCATCGGTGGCAGTGCTGGGTGAACGTTCACTGGTGGCACCTTCCTCACCTTCAGATGCAGAAAGATTCTCCGAACTGAACGTCGAGTATGACTGGCAGCTGCTCATGCAACGTGCCGGTCTACGAATGAGAGGTGACAACACAATGATTTCAGCAATGATTGATTGGAGCATGCAAAAGCGAAACGTAATGGATTTTTGTTTATTAAAAGCAATTTTACTTGTGATACGCTTCAGTTAAAAGGCAATCAAAAGAGAGATTTTTTTTTTTTCTATGGTGGTGTAATTTACCAGCCATGGTAGTGTAATGGTCAGAGCATCTGCTCTGAGTCTGGGAGGTCAGTGGTTTTAACCTCATCCGAGATATATATACATATATATATATATATATATATATATATATATATATATACATACATATATATATATATATATATATATATACATACATATATACCGTGCATATATATATATATATATATATATATATATATATATATATATATATATATATATATATATATATATATATATATATATATATATATATTATAAGCGGAGGTTACCAAGGCCCGTCAGTCCAAATGAACAATTTACAGCCTCGCTATTTCTCAATACACACCATGCCAAGCCAATGAAAAACACAGAAACAAGCTGGAACATTTAACAAAAGGGATATTTATTTATAATAGGGCAGGGGAGCACGCAAGAAGGCAGAGTTAACCGAATAAGAAAATGTAATTTACAAGGAAAGGAAAACACTTATACAATTCTACTTAGAGACAGGGCCCACGGGCCCACGGACACACACACGCACGCACGCACGCACGCACGCACGCACGCACGCACGCACGCACGCACGCACGCACGCACGCACACACACACACACACACACACACACACACACGCACACACGCACACGCACACACACACACACACACACACAATAAAATGGACCTCAATGGGTCTTCGGTCAGTAGAGCCGGGCCGGGGTACCTGTCCCTCCACGTGCGGTCACACCGACCCGAACCACCACGGTGGGACTCCAACCCACGACCTTGGCATTGCCAGCACCAAGACTGCAGACCGCTTGACAATGACCACAGCCTGCGCCGCAATCACCACCAGGACTGCAGACCGCTCTCGAACCACGATCCTCCAGAATGCACTCTTGTCTCTCCCACACTCGTCCAGACCACCACTCTTCTCCTCTTCAGGTGGGAGGGGCTTCTTCTCCTCGCCACCCCCTCATGATTGGACAGTGGGTTGTCAGGCCACGCGTGGTGGCCTCCCGATTGGCTGGGGCGCGCGTGGTGCTCGCCCTCTGCTCATTGGCTGGAGGAAATGCTCTCTGCTCTTCCTCGGAGTGGAGCTTCGACCCGAGGCGACAAAGGCTACGCCCACGTCCTCAGCCAAAAGCAGGTGCGTAATGGCGACCGGGTCGAGTGCAGGACGGTGCGCTGTTGTTGTCATTGTTGTAGTCATTGTAGTCGTAGTTGTTGTTGTTAAAAGATCTAATAAACTTGACTATACAATAATTCGTATTCCACACATGTAATTCCCATTAGACAAAGGGGGGATTCTAACTGTAAACACATACTTATTGAAATAACTAAGCTTAGGGACTCTGGCTGTTTGTGTGCACAAGGTTTCCAAATCCATAACAATACATATACAATGCTGGGTGTTTGGATATGGACACCCAGCAGGATTAAAAACAAAACCTGTCAAAGGGCGGAGGAGCTCCTTGTGAGCCAACGGCCATCCATATCTAGTGCCCAACTGTGTCTGCGGACGTCCTCCTGCAGTTGGGTTACTTCTTATTAGGAGGTTGGTGGCAGGATTTGCACTCCAGCCACCGTAAAACGCTTCATTCCGCAAAACGCAAAAACGCAAAAAAATCTGAAAACCCACTCCGTGGGAGTACCTCCTGTGCAGCTTCCCTTCGCAGGGCAGCTCACCGGATGATGGGATTGGGGCAAAGCCTTCGGGACCCCCAATCTTTGATAGGAGGGAAACCACGGGGTAACATCCCTGGGTCAGATTGCGGGAGAGTGTGTCGGAGTGGTGCTGAGGTGTCGTCCACCAGACGGCGGTCTCCTTGGGTTAACCTGAGGCGGTCCCTTCGGGTGGGTGCCTGGAATGTCCTATCCCTAAGAGAGGATGATCACCTGTCTCTGTTATCATCTGAGCTCAAGCGTTTGGACATCGGGATTGCAGCTCTCTCTGAGGTTCGGAGACCAGATTGCGGCGAGATAATGGTGGGTGGTTACACCTACTATTGGTCTGGTCGCTCTGATGGTTACCATACCCAAGGAGTTGCTGTAGCTGTGTCCAATAAGCTGACCCCAATGATAATTGAGGTAACACCGGTCAACGAGCGTATTATGAGATTAAGGATTCGTCACTCCTTAGGTGTCATTTCCCTGGTCTCTATTTATGCTCCGACTGAGGCGAGTGATCTCACCGTGAAGGATGCATTCTACGCCACACTCGAGTCTGTGGTTGATCAGTGCCCCAGACGAGATACACTTCTAGTCTTGGGGGATTTCAATGCATCGACTGGAACTGATAGGGATGGTTATGAGGTGTGTGTTGGTCCCCATGGGTCAGGAACTATGAACCAGAATTGCACTAAGTTCCTTGACTTTGCAAGAAGTCATGGACTTAGGGTGGCTGGTTCATGGTTTCAGCGCCCGCAAGCTCATCGCTGGACTTGGTATTCCAACGCTGGCGGTGTGGCAAAGGAGATTGACCATGTCCTCATTGACGGTCATTGGAGGATGATCCAGAACTGCAGGGTCTACCGGAGTGCTCAGTTCCTCAATACTGACCACAGGCTTGTTGTAGCAACTCTAAAGCTGCACCTTAAATCCTGGAGAATGGTACCATCCCAGCCTAGGCTGGATGTTGCCAAGCTCAGGGATGAGAGAGTAGCTGAGGAGTTTGCGAACAGGCTGAGTGGACACTTGGGGGGTCTGGGTGCTTTGGGGGTCCTGAAGAGTTGTGGAGCACCTTCAAGACCACCGTCCTTGATGTTGCCGGTGGATGCCTTGGAGTTCACCGCAGGGCAAAGAAGAATTTTGTCTCTCAAGGGACACTGGATACCATTGACCAGAGTCGCAGGGCCAGGCTGAATGGCAGAGCTGAGCTGTTCAGGGAGCTGAGGCGTAAAACTGTACGTGCACTGAGGGTGGACAAGGAGGCCTATGTGCGAGGAATCTGTGAGGGGGTAGAGCATCACCTGTGGACAGGTGATTCTCGTCCCGCTTACAGGGGAATTCGCGCATTACGTTCATCCAAGCCCATCCCTCGGAGCACTGCAGTTCGAGCAGAGAGTGGTAGGTTCTTGACAGAGGAGTCTGAAGTGAAGGCCCGCTGGGCCGGTTACTTTGAGCGGTTGTACCAGGCTGATCCCCCAGCTGTCGAGTTAGACGTCAAGGGTGTTACAATCCCTGTTGCTGACCCTCGAATCAACTGTGGTCCACCATCGCTTGTGGAAACACGGGCTGCGGTGAACCAGTTGAAACGGGGCAAAGCTCCAGGGATCTGTGGCATCCATGCCGAACTTCTCAAGGCTGGTGGAAATGCTGCACTCGCGTCGTTGCATGCAGTTTTGTGCTCTGCCTGGAACACAGGCATCATCCCAACTGACTGGAAGAGGGGCCTTGTTGTCCCTCTCTGGAAAGGGAAGGGTGATCGCCAAGACTGCAACAACTACCGAGGGGTGACGCTGCTCTCAGTGCCGGGCAAGGTCTTTGCTCGGATAATTCTTGATAGGGTTCGCCACCATCTGCTTGAGCACCAGCGTCCAGAGCAGTCAGGCTTTACACCAAAGAGGTCAACGATTGACCGTATCCTTGCACTTCGTGTCCTCACCGAACGCAGACGAGAGTTTCGGCAGGGGCTGCTTGCAGCCTATGTTGATCTCTGTAAAGCGTTCGATTCAGTGAATCGGGATGTCCTCTGGAGGATTCTTGGTCTTCGTGGGGTGCCACCGAAACTGATCGATCTGATGTCTGAACTCTACTCTGGTACTGAGAGTGCTGTGAAGTGTGGTGGTACCGCCTCTGACTTATTTCCAGTTGTTACTGGAGTTCGTCAGGGATGTGAACTTGCCCCCACACTTTTCAGCACTTGTATGGACTGGATTTTTGGGAGGATGTCGGAGAGATCAAGTTGCGGTGCATCGTTTGGCAATGTCAAGATCTCGGACCTTGATTTTGCAGATGATGCAGTCATCTTTGCGGAGACTTTAGACATCCTCTTGGGGGCCCTCGAGGTGCTGAATGAGGAGTCAGAGCCGTTGAGATTACGGATTTCTTGGGTCAAAACAAAGATCCAGGCTTTCGGTGACATCTTGGATGCTGCTGTCCTGTCTGTGTCTGTTTGTGGTGAGGATGTTGAGGTCGTGGATAGATTCACTTACCTTGGCAGTGATATTCATGTCTCCGCAGGTTGTGAGCCGGAGGTCAATAGACGTCTGGGTCGGGCCTGGGGAGTCATGGATTCACTGGATCATGGGGTGTGGCGCTGCCGGTACCTGTGCGGGAGGACGAAAGTCCGAGTCTTCAGGTCCTTGGTACTTCCAGTCTTGCTCTATGGGTGCGAGACTTGGACTTTGACCAAGGATCTGAGACGGAGACTTAATTCCTTTGGTACCAGGTCTCTTCGGAGAATCCTTGGCTATCGCTGGTCGGATTTTGTGTCCAACGAGCGGTTGCTGAGAGAGACTCGGATGAGATTTGTTACCTGCATAGTCCGTGAGCGTCAGCTGCGGCTGTATGGACATGTGGCTCGTTTTCCTGACGCTGATCCTGCTCACCAGATTCTCTCAGCGAGGGAGTCTCATGAGTGGAGGAGGCCAGTGGGCCGACCACGTGCCTCATGGTTGCAGCAGGTTGACCATCATCTCAAGGAGATGGGGATGGGCCTGGCATCTGCCTGGGGGATGGCCAGACGGAGGCCCCTGGAGTACCGGCGGAAAGTGGACGCAGCGACGCGCTGTTCTGGCACATGCTCCCATACCTGACCCTGACCTGACATATACATATCCATATATATATATATATATATATATATATATATATATATATATATATATATATATATATATATATATATATATATATATATATACACATATATATATATATACACATATATATATATATACACATATATATATATATACATATATATATATATATATATATATATATATATATATATATATATATATATATATATATATATATATATATATATATATATATATATATACACACGAGGTGTGTTCAAAAAGTGTCCAACCTTAATTTTTCGTGCGTAAACAAATGAAGCTAGGGAGGCGTGGTTTGGTGCACGTATGTAGGCGATCCTAATCCGTATGCGTGAATATTTTCCCGCCTGCAGAAGCTGTCAGTCGCCAACAGACCGCCGATGAGTGAGGAAGTGTAAGGGAGCGCAGTCGGATTTTCGTTTTTGACAAAATGACGGAAAAACTTGAACAACATCAAATTTTGTATAAAGCTTGGCGATTCCCAAGTGGAAACGATCCGCAAGATTCAACAGGCCTTCAGGAACGAAGCAATGGGCACCACACAGATAAAAGAGTGGTACAACCACTTCAAAGATGGTCGCACATCAGTGGAAAGTGAAGCACGTTCTGGTAGGCCCTCAACACCCTGAAATGAGGTCGTCATTAACCAAGTGGGGACTCTGCTGATGCAGGATCGTCGAATCACGATCAGAGAACTTGCAGACGAGGCGGGCGTCAGCATTGGATCCGTTCATTCCATTGTGACTGAGGATTTGGGCTTCAGGAGAATCTCAGCGAAGTTCGTGCCAAAGCTGCTAACGATCGAGCAGAAGCAACTCCGTTTGGAGATCGCCCAGGACATGCTGGAGACTGTGAACAGCGATCCCAACTTCTTCAACACTGATCACTGGCGATGAGACCAGTGATCCGTCATTTTGTCAAAAACGAAAATCCGATGGCACTCACTTACACCTCCTCACTCATCGGCGGTCTGTTGGCGACTGACAGCTTCTGCAGGCAGGAAAATATTCACGCATACGGATTAGGATCGCCTACATACGTGCATCAAACCACGCCTTTCTAGCTTCATTTGTTTACGCACGAAAAATTAAGGTTGGATACTTTTTGAACACACCTCGTATATACATATATATACATACCTATGAGGAGGAGTTTGGGACCATACTCTGTGCAGAGCGTTGGTGCTGCTTCAGCAGTCTCCTTGGCTATTGGGCACAATCTTGGACGGGTCGCCATTTCGACACAGTACAACAGCATGTTGGCACTCATTTTGCTGACCTCGGAAGGATGACAGGTCAAGTTTACCCCACCTGGTATTAATTCAACAGCTGAACGGGATTTGAACTTTGGACCCGCGGATCCAAAGCCCACCACCCCATGAGCAAATGGGCAGGGTGGATTTTGCTTGTCTTCTTGAGGCTCCGCCCAGACGGGCCGCCTATGAAGAGAACGAGAGGTCAGTTTTTTTTAGTCAGTCAGTTGGCGTTAGTCAGTTGGCAATAGCTGGTTGCGGCTCTGACAGCTTTGAGTGTCAGTTGGCGATAGCTGGGCAATGGCTATCGTCATTTCCAGTCAGACAGCTGTTTCATTCAGTTCCAGTCAGATGGTGATTGTGTCGGTTCCAGTCAGACGGTTGCTATTTTCATTCAGTTCCAGTCAGACGGTTGCTCGTCCGTTCTCGTCAGACGGTCGTTTCGTCAGTTCCAGTCAGACGGCTGTTTCATTCAGTTCCAGTCAGATGGTGATTGTGTCGGTTCCAGTCAGACGGTTGCTATTTTCATTCAGTTCCAGTCAGACGGTTGCTCGTCCGTTCTAGTCAGATGGTCGTTTCGTCAGTTCAAGTCAAACGGTCGTTTTGGCAGTTCAAGTCAGATGACTGTTTCAGTCAGTTCCAGTTTGACGGCTGCTTCATCGATTCCAGTCTGACGGCTGCTTCGTCCGTTCCAGTCAGACAGTTGGTGAGCTGGCGACAGTTGGTGGCGGCCTTGGAGCCTTACAGTTTCTCACAGTGCCTCAGCTTCTCACAGCTCCTTACATCCATCCATCGGTTGTGGCTCCTGACGGTGGGTGACGTTCAGACCATTAATGCTGGTTCTGCTCGAGACCTGCTCTTGGCGTACCTGATTCTTGGGGGTGACGTCGACTGGCGTTCAAGTCTGTTTGCGAGTGGGTGCACGGCAAGGCTGGGTGCTGGAACGGACAAGGCACGCTCACACATTTCAGGATGTTTTATTTGACGTACGATTTCTATTTGGTGAGCGAGAATGGGTTTCTCTCCCCCCCCCTCCCCACCACCCCGAATGATCTGCTGGGTACCCTTGTCTCATGTTTAATTGTTAAGTAAGGCATAGTGATAAGCATCTGCTCTATGTCTCTTTTTCTATGAGTGCCTGATTAATTCTTTATTTGGTTGCGATTATTTTGATTGATTTGAATTTACATATTTTTACTCCGCGGAAATGAAAACGTTCTTGTTATTTATTTTTTCCTGATTAATAAATTCCTTTGTTGGCATTCCAACCTGTCCCTGCTTGCTCTTTCCTTCCATTGATCCAGCATTGCCCGAACCTAGATAAACTGGGAGGTAATTACCAAACTAATTGACCTGTCATAGTCAGCACGTACCAGCGGTTAAACGCTCGGCCACCCTAATTAAGATCAAATGAAGATAAGATTGGTGCTTTGCCGAGGGCACGCTCCCCATTCAGGAAGCCACGTGACCTCTTGTTAAATGGCAAAATTAGATGGTGGAAACTGGAACTTATGGTTAACTGATTGGCGTTCATGGTTCTAAAGCAACCAACCATATGTCGAAGTTAATTGTGAGCGGTGGCCCCAGGTCCGGCTCTTCCGAGGCCAAACGGGGATTAAACCCCCTCATAATACACTCAGTACCCGTGGCCGAAACACACTGGTATCTGGGAGTGGGATTTTTTGAACCCCCCCACCCCCCGAGTGACAAACTGGTGTCAGGAGTGGGATATTTTTCAAACCCCTTGATCAATAAATTGGTGTCAGATAGTCGCCATGTGGTGCACTTCACGCACCTCAAATTCAGAACTGTTAGACAAAATTTTAGTGAAATTTATTGGTGCCGACAATGGTGGACCAACACGGGCAGATCCCAGTAACCCACACCCTCGGCCTCAGGAAAATGCAGCGCCGATAGCACAGAACGCAGGTTATCGCAGCCAGTGCAGCCTGAGCATGACACGATGTGGTTCCTGAGGCAATTAATGGCACATATCAAAATGATAGACCAAAACAATAGGAGCAGAATGGACAGGATAAGTGAAAAAAAAAACGACAGGAGAATGGACGCAATGAGCAGAAAATTGGACCAGTCAGACATATACATATATATATATATATATATATATATATATATATATATATATGTATGTATGTATGTATGTATATATATATATATATATATATATATATATATATATATATATATATATATATATATATATATATATATATATATATATATATATATATATATATATATATATACATACATATACATATACACATGTATACACACCAGCAAATATAACCTGTCGCTTCACTGACAAGGATATTAAAGAGGGGGGAGAGAGAGGGGGAGAGAGAGGGGGGAGAGAGAGGGAGAGAGAGAGAGGAGGGAGGGGGAGAGAAGGGGAGAGAGAAGGAGGTGAGGAAGATAGAGGAGAGAGGGGGAGCAAGGAGTGGGGTAGTGAGGAGGGGGAGTGAGTGGAGGTGGGGGATCTCATAGGAGGTGAGAAAGGGGGAGAGAGGCTGGAGGGGGAGAGAGGAAGTACAGAGAACAAGGAGGGGTGGGGTAGTGAGGAGTGGGAGTGAGGAGAGATGGCAGATGTATGAGGAGGTGAGGAGGCAGGGAGATAGGAAAAGGGGGGGCGGTGTTGGGAGAGAGACACCTCAACAAATGGCAAATGTAGCTATGCACTCCAGGAGGGGGATGGGAGTGAAGAGGATGAGGAGAGAGTAGGGGTTTTTGGAGGAGGCAAGCATGAGGGGAGAGGGTTCTGGTCTTGTGCTCGGTCGAAGGACTTGAGAGAAAAAGGGGAGAGTGGTTCTCGACTTGCGTTTGATAGTGGGACTTGTGGGGAAGTGGGGGTGTAGTGCAGGATTGAACAAAATGAGGTACGTCAAAACAGCACGTTAATACAGCATCTGGAGATGACCCGGAGATTCTGTGGGGGGTGGAGAGGGGAGGGGGTTTGGGAGATGGTAAGCATGAGGGGAAGTGGAGGGAAGGAAGGCAACATGTGGGGAAGGGAATGCGGTGTGAGGGGACGGGAAGTGAAGGTAGCACGAGGGGAAGGGAAGGCGGTGTGAGCGGAGGAAAAGGAAAGGTAGCACGAGGGAAGGGGAGGGGACGGCAACATGAAAGGATGGTCAGGGAAGGCAGCATAAGAAGAAGGGAAGGGAGGCAGCATGAAGGGAAGGGAAGGCAGTGTGAGGGGAAGGGAAGGGAATGGAAGGGCGATAGAACGCACCCAAAGAGCTACATTTTCTTTTTAACCGCCGGGGTCTATATAAAACCGGGCAGGAGCATTTAAAACCCACAATATTACCCCTGGCAATGACCTGCCTGCATGCATGCATGCATACTCACACATGCAATGACCTTTGCACCCCTCCAGTCAGCTCACATTAAATCTGATTCGTATATGCTACACTATGGGGAAGCCGTTTTAAATTGAAAACTAAACGGTTAGCCCTTTAACAGGGGGGGGGGATGGAGGAGAAGGGGAAGGGGTGAGCGGCGGGAGAGAGAGTAAGGGGAGAGGAAAGGGGGGAGAGTTCACTTCATCTGCATGCCAAGTTTGGGACTGCTGGGTTTCATGGTTTTGGAGTTATGGAGGAGATGGACAGACAGACGGAGTGACTGACATTTATTGGTATGGATGTGTACGTATATTTATTGCAACAAAAATTACTCATGGGTTACTGGATTAATTCATTATTTTGTAGATTGTCGATACTGTAGATAGATTTTATAGATACTAGATTAACATGCAAGATCGTTAGAATAAGGTATCCCAACCTTGCAGCAGCAAGAGAAAGGTGTAGAGAAAGCCTTTTGTCAACCTGCCCCCATGTCTGTCTCTTTTTTTTCAACTCTTTTCCCTCTGAAGTCAATGTTCTTATTATTCCCCATTGGATGTTCTCACCTCCCGACATGGTTGGAATTCCAACATGTCAAAATCATGTGAGTGAGATTCAGATGCAACTACGGCAACATGTTGGGCTCCTGGTGTGAAGTGCGGCATGTTACACCAACATGGGAAAACCATGTGACTGAGGTTCGATGCCCAACGTCACAATGGCAGAAGCATGTGTGTAGCCCTCAGTGGGGCTGTGGGAACCTTGGTGGGACGAGGGGATCCTTGTCATGGGAAGGTCGGAGAGAGGTGGCACATTGGATATAAAAGACAATTGTGTGGAAGCGTGGAATACAGCTCGGCTGAGATAGCCAGGGAAGTCAGTCAGGCCAGTACAAAAGCACCAGAAGTACAGTCGCAGTCAGTTGCTGGCCAGTCAGTTCATGAATGGTTGTTCAGTAACGAGGGAGTCGAATTAGCCAAAGTCAGTCATCACCGCAGTCGAGAAGAGCCTTGGCTAGTGTCAGTTGGAGGCAGTGGAGTCGGCGTCCTGAATTCTAATGATGGCCCTGAGGAGAGATGAGGACACAAGCTTCCGAACCTGCTGCACGAGCACAGAGCCATGAGGAGTACCCCATGCTGCGCCCACCCTGCGTCCCTCAACAGGAAAGGCCCGCACCAAAATTTCTACCAGAACCACCCATTCTGTCACTCTTCCAATTGTTTCATATCTTGGAAAAGAGTCTGTGTGTTAAGTTATTTTAAAATAGGCATCCACACCATCTTAACCTCGCTTAAGTGCATGTGCCGATCAGATTTTTCTTTCCTGTTTCTCTTTTTGCTGTACCCCCATCCTTTCATCATTTATTAAACCTTTTCATTAATAAAGCATTGTTGCTGTGGTCTTTGACCAACAAAATCGACCTCCAGCGTAACCAAATTGTCCTTGATGTCCAGCAGTCCTGGGTCCCCGTAAGAGAAACCAGGCCGTTACAATATGATGTGATGGTTGGTTCTTCGCAGAAGATGATCAGGGAAGATTCATCTCTATGCATACTGGCATGCTTGCCGGTGGCTAAACAGTTCAATTTATTTCCCATTCTATCTTTCCCCATCCGCACGAGGTGCCCATCCTACATCGGCAAGCTCTTTAGTAATCCCTCTGTAAACCTCATCCTCACAATGATCTCCTCCCTCAGTTCATCCATCCTCCTTCTATCCATACTCTTCACTCCTGCTATCCTGGCACAGTTGTTTTTGTTGACCTGCAGGCTGTTGTTGCTTCTCTGTCAGTGCCATTGTCTCCAGACCATAAAGGTAGGCCGGGATTACCTTTCAATTTCCTTGATATTTTCCTGTCTCCCATGAGTCACTCCACTTTCCTCCATGCACATGCATCCACCTGTATCCTCCTCAGCATCTCTGCCTCTGTCTGCTTCTGACTACCAGCCTCAGTCACCATTCCCCCATGATTCTCAAATCTGCATCCCTGCTAGACATTCATTCCCTTGAAACCACAGGGCCGTCAGCTAATAGTGGTTTATTTAAATAAATAAATTGTAAATAAATAAATAATGATTCCTGTGCTCGGATATAAATTCAAACAGTTACGTGTTAATGTCACACTGTATTAAGTTAACTACCCTGCAAGTCGGCTACATTTTTAAGATGTCGTTTTTGTTAACACAGTCGCATACTTGTGGCTTTTCTGACCAAGGATTTTAAACAGAGTGTTTAGTTGAGCCAGCAAATGATAAACAATGTATCACTTTAGCACAGTTTCATTATTTTACTTCCTACGTCAACAACTTCCTAACACATTAAAAAAATAAATTGTGCAGTTAGTTTCATCACCGGTGTAGCTTCGCTGAATTTCACAATCTGTTCAATTACTGGCTAGTTCAGTAAGCAGCATGAAAAAAATGGATGGTGGCTAAAGACAGACTCACTCAAACCAAAATCAAATGAAAACCCTGACAATACTGCAGGCAAGTTTTTTGCACCTGGAGAAAATGTGAAGGCTGCGGAAGCTTCACAGAAGGTATCACCGTTGATCGCAAAATGGGAAAAGATCACACCATCGGTGAGAACTTTGTCAAACCAGCCGCAAAGATAATGGCTAGCTAGCATCTTGCTTGGGGAAAAGGTAAGTGATGAAACTAGCAGGGTACCTCTGTCCAATGACACCATACCGTGGCGAACAACATGCATGGCTCAAAATGTTAAAAGTCAGGTGGTGACACGACTATGTCAGTGCCAGTACTTTTCACTCCAGCTGGACGAGTCCACCGGCACAGGAAATGACAGAAATCTGTGTTTTATCAGGTACATTTACGCTGAGGAAGTGCATGACGATTTTCTTTTCTGTTGCTCTCTGCCTTGTGACGCAACAGGAGAAGCCATATCTGACACACTCAACTCTTTAATTGTACATTCTGACGTGGACTTGACGCGATGTGTTGGTGTTTGGATAGACGGTGCAACAGCAATGAAAGGCAGACAAAGAGGGTTATCGGCCCGTGCCCTTGCGGTTGCACTATCTGCGACAGCAACACACTGTACTATTCACCGAGACCAACTTGCTGTGAAAAAAAATGTCCCCATGCCTTAAAACAGTGCTGGACGAGGCTTTGCCAATTGTTAATTTTATTGAAGATAGAGCAATGAACACCCGCCTTTTTAAAGGTCGTTGTGAAAAGATGGGAAGTGAACACACAAAACTCCTTTCCATACTGAACTTTGCTGGCTGTAACAGGGGGGGGGGGGTTCTCACCCTCCTCTTTGAACTGCGTGAAGAGGTGAAAATGAGCGATGACCTCGATGACTGGATGCATGATTTGCAATGGCTTGCACAATTGGCACACCTGGCTGATGTTTTGAGCACTGAACAGGTTGAATCAAGATTTGCATGGAAGAGCTGTTACCATATTTAATGCCCATGACAGAATAAAGGCTGCACGCAGGAAGAAGGACTTATGGGGTGCTCGTCTTGATCGCGAAGGATTGTAGTCTTTTTCGACACTCGCCAATTTTAAACTCACTGCCGAAGAGGAGCAAGATGGTGATGCAGTCGAAGCCTTTAAAGCGCATCTGTAAAGCCTTCACTAATAATTTGGAAAATATTTCCCACAACCAGACCCAGGCTATGAGTGGATCAGAAATCCATTTGCAGACAAGACCCACATCGAAAAGGTCAGTGTAAAGCCTCCACCAACAGAGGTTGATAACCTTGTGGAGATCGCATCAGATGGGACACTGAAGATGTTTTACAGGGAGAAAAGTGAAACCGACTTTTGGCTCCATGTAAAAGCCAGAGTATGCTGGGCTCGCAGACGCTGCTTTGAGGCATCTAATGCCGTTTCCAACAACGCACAGCTGTGCAGTTGGATTTTCCACACTTGTTGATATGAAAACCAAAAATTACCCCTGGTTGGAGAGTGACGGTCATCTCTGAAGCTCTGTAGATGTGGATCTCTGATCGGCTTAGAATGGCTTCGATGTCGTCTTGTCTTTTGGTTCAACGTACAGACGAAAGCCCAGGAGTAAAAAGGATAGAAAACCTCAGAAATCAAATTACAAATTCGAAAAATAAGACCTGACCAGATTCAGATATTGTACCCGACTATCTTAATCCGATGGAAATTCCACCGAGATCGGATAATAAATGGTGGAGATAATGTTGAAATTAGCTGATTTTTCAACTTTGGAGTGACCTTGACCTTGACCTTCAATCGTGTCTAAAGTCATACCATCGTGCATCATTCACCGACCCCTACCTACATACCAAGTTTCATCAAGATCGGGCGAATTTTTTTTGACCACATCACATCGACGACATTTTCTGCAATTACCTGGAACACCTGTGTACTTCTTCCACTCCTTCTTCAAGTCCTCAGCTTCCTCACTAAGTTATTCATACTTTACCTTCACTCTCACTGAGTACACTATTTTTCAGAAACATTATCTCTGCACTTATACTACCTGGGGCCCATTCAAAACTAATGTAATTCTTGAGGGGGGGGCATGAGGGGGGGGGGAGTGGAGTGGATGGTGGGTGTATGTCCAAACATTACGGAGTGTTACAGTGGGGTGGGGGGGGGGGTGTTTCCTGTGCCATTACATAATACTCTCCACCAAGGACTACTTTGTTTCATGCATCCTTTAATTAATGAAGCAAGTATTCAATGATGCACGTATTCAGTACATGAATGCTAAAAGTAAATCGCTTTGTTTAGATGTCATCTTCCCACGGTGGTCGTTGAGTTTCTGGAGGATGTAATGGTGTACCCATGATAACAGATACATGAGGTGGAATTTGCAAACCATCAGTGTCGATGTCGTCCTCATCAAGCCACTCTAATTCTTCGTTCTCCAAGCAACTGATTGTACACATCGGTTCGCATTGAAGTTTGCCTTTTTGTGGCACAGTTGGGATAATCAGTGTCTTTTTTCCAGCAGAATCGTGAATGAGTTGTCACGGACTTGATAGACGCACGATAAAGTCCACAATTTTTGCAAGTACGTTTTTGCAGTCGATCGCTCTGTAGGCGAGGACACAACATTGTACGGGAGTCCCTTAGCAAAAAAATTTCTTTGCTGCTGCGGGAAGGATGCTGTTGCCAAGAAATAAATGCATTTCTCTATCAGCCATGACTTTTTTGAGAGATCTCACTGTCGGCTGGTGATGGAAGAAAAAGTGAAGCCACTTCCCTGAGAAGACGTAATATTTTGTAAATTTGTATCCTTTAAATTGTAGGATTTTAAACATTTTTTTTGACATCGCCAAGATCCGTCCAAATAAATGTTACAAAATAAAAATGAAATTTAAATTTCTCAAATACAAAATTTATTCTGTTGGTGCAGTTTTGCCGATTATTCCATCACTGCTTTTTCCACAGACACTTAATCTCATTTGGCAAACGAGAACAGCACTCGGTGGAGTGCGTACCTCCGCCAGACTGAACAGTTTACGTTTTGTATCCCACTGATGGGTCAGATCTGAATCCAGATCTTCACTAAAATCGAATCATTTTTTCCTTGTCACACGCCCAACATGTCCACCAAGTTTCATCTGAATCTGTTCATAACTTTTTGAGATATCCCGTTCACAGACAGACGGACAGACAGGGGTGAAAACATAACCTCCACCTATGTTTGGTGGCAGAGGTAGTGAAAGCAATTGAACATTTTCGGCAACGATTGCATCAGTCCAAGCGATTAGTCCGATTACACCATTACAGAGTTTCCGACTGCTGCTTGGTCCTATTGACAGCATACTGTGCCGCCTTTCCTTCTTCAAATATTGTTCATGGTACTGAAAAAAAAAACGGAATAAATAGCATCCTTATGAAACGGGGGTGAGGGCGTGGTCTTCAAGTGTTCGATAATATCTTAGGGGGTGTCGATTGAAGCGTCACACAGCGTTATGGGGGATGTTACATTTGAGCAAAAAAGTGCGTGATGTAATTGTTGAATGGCCCCTGGATGGCTATCCTGCCCAGGCTCTTCACTTCCTTCCTCTCCTTCATGTGCACAACGAACACTGCAGGCTTGTGCTGGATTGTGACATTCTCTTCTGCCACTGCCTTGCAGTCCTTGATCCTCCATAGCTGCTGCACCCTATCAACAGATTCGATTCCATTTTGTGCTGTCCAATCATGGACATGATCTTGTGATTTTCCCACTTCTGGAATAACTAACGAGTAAATTCGAAACAATTTCTCATCACTAGTTCCACCAGTCCTCTACTCTCTCTCTCTACTTTAATCTCTCAATTCCTCTTCATTACTCTCACATGTGCAGTGAAGTCTCCTGCAGCGCATACCTTCACCTCCAGGTCAACCATTCCCAACATCCTCTCAAGTCTGTCCCCGAACCACTGCCTCTCAGTCTCAGTCCTTCCTGCCTGTCAATAAGACCAAGCAGCAGTCAGAAACCCTGCAATAGTGTCCTTCCTGCCTTCCACACAATTTGTTTCTGTATCACCAACCATGCCATAACGATGAAATTCTCCCATCTCTCCACTCTAACCACTTCTTTGCTGATATATTCAGAAACTATGATTCCAACCCCATTACTTTTTCCAGCTCCTGCAAGAAATATATACAGTAAAATGTGTTCTAGTGTTTTTGGGTGTTTGTAATCTGGGACAAACACTTTTATTTCAGAAGAGTGGAAATATGCTTTTCACACATAACGTCCTGCAAGCATACAATAAATAGGGTAATGATACATATGTTGAAAGAAAGTCAAACAGAAATAACAATGTGCCAGATCACATGACAGCGCTCACCTTTGTCGAGGAGGAAAGTCCAATTCACTGTCAACCTCACCCTCTTCTTCAGAAGTATCCAATGTTCCCCGATTCTATACACAACCATGGATAAAAATTACTTGAGAAAGAATAGTTCGAATAAAATCACATCTTACTTGACTCATTATTGTCCAAAAATAACAACAAAAAACGAACAAAGATATATGGCAACTTCGTCATGAAGTACTCATCAGCAACTTCGTATTATTATTATTATATCATAAACGGCCCAGGAGAAGGGACAATTTTATTGGATTGCTTGCTATCTCCGTGTGTGTGTGTGTGTGTGTGTGTGTGTGTGTGTGTGTGTGTGTGTGTGTGTGTGTGTGTGTGTGTGTGTGTGTGTGTGTGTGTGTGTGTGTGTGTGTGTGTGTTTGTTTGTGTAGATTTTGGCCAATTTGATTTGAACTTTTGTCTGGAAATCGAATGGCTTCCATGGTTCATGAGTATGGTCTACATTAAGTCACTCGGCCAATCGTGCACCAATACGAGACTTTCAAAATGACGTATGAAGACTAAATGAGGCCTTTTACGTGTGTGTGTGTGTGTGTGTGTGTGTGTGTGTGTGTGTGTGTGTGTGTGTGTGTGTGTGTGTTTACACCGACTCGGTTCGGCTCACCGGGCACTTTTGACCCGCCGTTTGTCACGTGAAATCTGTAATTTAAATAGCCTTTTAAACATAATTTTCAGCATTTAGACAAATGAGTGTCAATTTTAAAATGGTTAACCAACACTGCTCCGTTTCTGAATGAAAATCGGACTCACGAGAATATACGACTATGAGAAATATCTAAAGATGAGAGGAGTTGGGTTCCTTTCATTTCCTGTTAGTAAAACAAGCTAGCAGTGGCTGTGGTTATAACATGCATGCGCACACGCACGCACGCACACACACACACACACACACACACACACACACACACACACACACACACACACACACACACACACACACACACACACTTTTCCTTTCACCAATAGATGCAAAAATCTACTATAATATATTTTGTGGCCTCAAAACCAAACAAACGAAAAACAACAATCAGATATTGCAGACCCTCGCCAGGACTTGTTTTGTGTAGTGTGTTGTTTGTGTAGTTTTGTGTACCGGTGTGCTATGTAATTAATGAGACATAATTAGAACTGCCACTTTAGAAATGCTGGCGGTGATGACCAGTTCAGTCATTTCAGAGAAGAAGATTTTTGAAGTTTACCAACAAAAAAACAATATGGCTGCCGAATCACGTGACCGATGGCATCATCAAAAATATTTTTGTGGACCATTTTATCCCTTGATGACCCTCAAAAATTTTAATACTGATTGGATGTTGCGTTCTACATATGCAAAATTATGACGTCATAACGAAGGCACCTACTGTATGATGTCATAAAAAAAATCATTCCCCATAAGGAGTACTTGCTCTGTGGCAAGTTTAAATTTTTTCCTTGGTGCGGTTTCAGAGATACAGAAGTCCAACGTTTTTCTGTTTTTCCAACATGGCTGCCACACCATGTGAATTATGACATCATAATGATCATTAAACATTCCACATCAGTAGTCACACCGATGGTGAAAATTTATTCTCAATCCGACAAGCGATTGTGGAGAAAAACACAAAAGTTCTGTGCAGAAAAACAAACAAACAGACAGACAAACAAACAAACAAACGGACCCAAACGCAATATCCTCTCTTTCGGCGATGGTAACTAGAACGGTCCTCTTCACATCGCGACGTTGACCAATATAATGGCTCCGCCCACATTATTACATAATTATGCATCTTTGTTACAAGTTTGATTTCAATGCCTTCAGCAGTTCTCAATATCACATTTTTCCCTGACATGATCTCTGACCTTTGACTTCTTCATGCCAAAATCTAAGCAGTTCATATTTGCATCATAATATATACTTATACCAAGTTTAGACAAAATCACATCACTGGTTCACAAGCTAGCGTGGTAACAGAATTTTTACCCAAAGGGACCTCTGATCTCTTGACCCCATGATGTCATCAGTTAATTTTTACATCATTATACACACTTGTACCAAGTTTGACTTGGATCCCTTCAGCCATTCTTAAGTTATCGCGGAAACAAAATCCTATCATGAACACACACAAGGATGGATGGACAACCCAAAAACATAATGCCTCGGGCAACCTCATCAGCAGAGGCGTACAAATCTACATTTATAATGGCACTCAGCCCACACAACTCCCATTCCCACCTCGCCCTCACTCCCACATCTACTCCCAAACATGATTAACAATAATTATCATCATTTTAAACTTACCCTGGTCCCAGTGCATCAACAAGTCCCAGATATGACCTTTCCATCCATGTTAAGAAGCACAAAGGTTTGGGAAGAAGTCGCCCATCTGCAACCATTCGAGCATTTCACGGGCCCACATCTTGGGGAGTTTTTGCAGTACGGGCTTCAATATATCAACTTTTTGGACGAATTGATTGCACAACAAAAGATTTGGAGAATTTTCCAAAGACACACCCCTCTCTTGCAAGTATGTCTCAAAATATTTTTGGCTTGTTTAAAAGCTTTGTGAGCCGTTTCATTCTACAATCCTCATCTCGCACATATGATAAACATCCGGCTACTCCTACGTACCTCATCACGAGGGCTTTCTGCGCATGTGCGCTGAGCATTTAGTTATAGATTACGTCATTTTTAAAGTCACATATTGAATGATTTGCACATGTGTGGCCTAATAAGATTCGAGTTGTTGGAGCAGGCATGGTAGAATGGTTGATCAGGGAGAGAGAGAGAGAGAGAGAGAGAGAGAGAGAGAGAGAGAGAGAGAGAGAGAGAGAGAGAGAGAGAGAGAGAGAGAGAGAGAGAGAGAGAGAGAGAGAGAGAGAGAGAGAGAGAGAGAGAGAGAGAGAGAGAGAGAGAGAGAGAGAGAGAGAGAGAGAGAGAGAGAGAGAGAGAGAGAGAGAGAGAGAGAGAGAGAGAGAGAGAGAGAGAGAGAGAGAGAGAGAGAGAGAGAGAGAGAGAGAGAGAGAGAGAGAGAGAGAGAGAGAGAGAGAGAGAGAGAGAGAGACACAGACACAAACACAGACACAGACACAGACACACACACAGACACAGACACAGACACAGACACAGAGAGACAGAGAGAGAGAGAGAGAGAGAGAGAGAGAGAGAGAGAGAGAGAGAGAGAGAGAGAGAGAGAGAGAGAGAGAGAGAGAGAGAGAGAATCAGTAAAACAGTGAGAGACAAAGGGTCACTCCCTCTGTGCTGCAGCAGTGCAGCAGAGTTGTGGAAAAGAGGAAATAGCATCATGATTGAGTTCAAACCCCATTCCTGCAGCGAGCACACAGGGACAATAACAAGCTCCACCATGCTCAGAGAAGTTCCACAGTTTGGTGCATAATTCCACAGTTCACCACTAGTCTGTAGTTCGGTGAGCCCGCTTCTTCCTATTAATAATCGCATGTCTTCCACACCGCCGAAATCGGTCTGCACAGCTCACTCCACCTTGGACATGCTGCTTTTACTCACCCAATAATGGATGGAAACCCTCAATGTCACACATGAGATCAGAGCTGTCTCCCTGGACGTATCTCTAGCTCTTGATACAGTCGGCTTCTTGCCATACTCTTCAAACTCTCTGCCAATGGCATCCAAGGCCAACTCCACACATGGCTTACTGACTTCCTCTACTCGTCACCAACATGTGCCACTCAACGGATTCCTTTCATCTCCTCTCTCTGTCAAGGCTGGAGTGCTCCAAGGTAGTGTTCTGGGCCCAGTCCTATTCCTGATCTTCATCAATGATCTCAATGACTCTCTGAAAAATCCTCTTTATCTCTTTGCTGATGACTCCACCCGATACCATGATGTCCCTCATCCTTCAGACAGGCAGGCAGCAGCCTCTTCCCTCTCTACAGACCTTGAAAAAATATCACAAACTGGTCAAACACTTGGAATATGTCTTTCATAACTGACAAATCTCACATTCTTTCTCTTTCTCTCTCTGAAAGGACCATCTTACAAACTACCTATTTACTTTCTGAACAATACTCTTGAGGAAGTGAAATAATTCAAACTCCTCAGTCTCACTATCAGCCACAATATTGCTTGGGTAAACCACATTTCAAAGCTGGCTTCCAAAGCCAGACTGGGCATCCTCCATCATGCCAAAGTCCCTCTTTGGAACAACTGAACTCCTATCTACCTACAAGGCTTTCATCCGCAGTTTGATGGAGTACTGCTCTCTCCTCTGGGCTGGATCCCCTGCCTCACATCTTGCTCAGCTTGATGCCACGGAAACCAAGGCTTTCAAGATCGTTGGAATCTCCCAAGAGGAAGCCGAGTCTACGGCCAATCATTTTGCCAACGCCAACAGCTCGGTGGTCTCTCTGTCTTCTACCGCCACATGTCTGGTCTTGCACTTTCTGCTCTTTCCATGTTATGTCCCCCCAGGTTTCTGCAGGGCTCACCCAATCCACCATCAACCCCTTTCTGGTGAAACTACCTAAATCCAGGATGACTGCTCACCTCCACTCATTTGTTCCTCTTTTTCCTGCCTGTGGAACCAACTTCCACATCCTCTTGAATCTTATTCTTCCCTCCAGGTCTTCAAGACAGCTGTTCATCACCAACTTAGATTACCACCAATCGAAAACCATGATGTTTTGTACCCTCGTTAACCCTCCACTGTGTAAGTTTCCTTCTGTACCCATTTTGTCCACCCCATGCATGCATGTTTTGTGTCCTGTTTTTGTCTGTTATGTCCTGATCCATTCAGTGTACTAGCTCTTCCACAAGCCTCATATATACATACAAAAAAAACATTCCATCCCATCCTTCTTTATTAATCATTAAACCTCTGTTTTACAGCACAGATATCAAGTCAAGTCAAGTCAAGTCATTGTCGGACAGGAGGGCATGTGCCCCGGGTTGTCCTATCTTCAGTAAAACAGCAGCCGGTTGAGACTCCTCTTAAAGCCAGTCGTTGACGCTTGGACGGTGTCCTCAGGAAGTCCATTCCAAACAATGACCAGCCAGTGTGTACTGAAGGCTGCTCTCATCCTGCAGCACGCAGAAGGCTTTACTAATTGCCAGGAGTGCCCGCTAAGGTGACTGTACATATAGGCTCGTTGGTTCTTCAAATGAATAGTTGAGTTCCCGTGCAGGATTCTGTAAAGCGTGATCAAATCACCTATTAGCCATCTACAGTCCAATGGAAACATATCCAGATTTGCAAGGCATTGCTCATAAGAGAAGTGTGCTTGCACCTGTACTATGCGTGTTGCACAGCGTTGCACTTTCTCCAGCAAGTTACACTCCCGCTTCAGAAAGGGCCTCCATCGTGGTAAACAATACTCCAGATGCGGTCTAACAAAGTTTGCATAGGCCGTCTGGAAAATTGCCGATGTAATGGAAACAAAGGAGCGTTGGAAGCAATGAATCACTGAGCGTGCTCTGTTTTCCACCATGTTAGTCTGCATTGAGGCTGACAGTGCACACATTGTCCAAACTTTGAGGAGGGCAATACTGTCAATCGTCACAATGTCCACTCCACCAAAACAGTATTTGAACTCCATTCTCTCATTTCCCGAGATCATTGCCATAAAGCATCGGGTGAGGAAGTTGAGGTCATCTTCAATGCATCCCTCTACAACATATTTGGAAGACTCTGGCACACCAAATAACATAATGTTGGTGGAGTGCTGCTATCTATTCAGCTCTGCAGTTGACAGTACCAATTAGGTGGTGTTATGCCCATGTTTACACATAGCCTTCACCCAGAACTGCCATCATTGGGACCTTGTTATCATTGTCTATATCATCGTTGACAAGTCATTTGCTGTCAGTAAAAGAGGTGGCGCCACCCGTTGTGGCGCGAGGTGTCAAATGTCTCGATTTTGCATGTTTATGAGCCTCCGGTGCCTGCACAGACTCTGCTGGAGTTGACGTGCCCTCCACTGCAGTCTCCATGTGCTCTGCTGCAGCTTCTGTGCACCCTACTGCAGTTTCCATGCACCTTGTTGCAGTCACCGTACCTTCTGCTGCAGTCGTCATGCCCTCCACTGCGGTAACCGTGCTTACTGTCGCAGTCACCGAGATTTCTGCTCCATTCACTGTGCTTTTTGCTGCTACTGCAACTGGTGTGAAAACCAGCTCAGTATATTCAGGTTTATGCACGACTTCCTCAGCAATGGCACCACTTCCTGCAGTTGCAATGGCCTGCATTGCATCCCACAAAGCAACGTTCGTAGCACTCCCTTCTTGTGTACGGTCGTGCAGGGTGTCGATAAGTTTCACCTCAGCGTTATTCCGCCGCCAATCATAGCACATTTTACGTGTAGCTGGGCGAGGTCCGTAGGATTGGCTGTGATAAATTTGAAGATTTTCTTCAAAAGTCCAAAGCACTCTGTGAAACCAGTTCTCACAGTCATAGCAGTGGGCTGCTTCGATATTTTCACCCATGGTGCTTGAACAGATATCAAATTTGAAATAATTCACCATGTCATAAGTCGGAGTGCTTCTCGGAGTTTTCTTCATCTCTTTCGTACTTCTCGTATCTCCAGCTCATTGCTGGTAAACCAATCACGGCGCCTTTTGGTTCTTGAGCTTATCTTCCCGCATAATTAAAATTCAGAAGTGCACACTTTGAATGAGCATGCACAAACTCAAGTTGCATCAAATGCTCAGCAGTCGTTTGAATACTGTGTTGTTGTAATCATTTCAGTTTCGGTATATGGACTTCATCTCATTAAAGGGGTACCCAAACGCAAAATTGTTTTCTGAAAACCACTGAGAATCATGAATCATGGTCTAATTTAAAAAAAAAAAAAATTGTCAATCAAAATGTGTCAAAAAAGCCCTAAAGTGTGTATTGTTGCGGTTCTGTAAAACTGGCGCTTGTCTGAGGCATTGGCACACAATATATGGCGATCCTAGGACAGTTACTTCATTAGTATTTGTTTAGTTCGTCCTTTCCAAATGTCTAGTGGGGAAATGGGAAAGATGCATTGCGTAGGACTTCTTGTTAAGTCTTCAAGCCTCGATTCTTTCTTCTTTTTCATCCCTTTACTTCACTTTACCTTTCACACTAACCACGCAAGCACGCATGCAGAAAACTAATGATGCCAAGAATGCGAAGAAGCACAGCGAAGTTCAGTTGCTACGCGTTCCATCATTTTCCGTTCAAACTGCGTGCCAAAATCCAACTGCCGCCTCACCTCAGACCCTCATTATGATCACCACAACGTTACAAGGCTCACCATAATCACTCCACACGTCTTCTATAAATCCCCACAACTACCTACGTCCATTTCTTCAACACAAACGCGACAACTACGATCATCTCCTCCATCCTCTTCACCGCAACACCACTTCTACAACCACCTATCCCAATCTCTTCACCACAAACTCCACAATGCTTCTCTCACCTTCTTATTACTGCCACAACTGCCATCAACCCCTTAGACGCTCACCACAGTCTTTGAAGATGCCAAAGGAGCAAGGATAATGAGAATCAGGGTGTTTCGGCATGTAACTCGAAACGCAAGTATGCGCTGGGTTCATTCGAAGGGGGGCAGACAGCTCTGGGGTTTCCCCAAATAACCACGCTTAAATGGAGTCCAGCGCAAGTTCGGGGTCGGAGAGCTCTTCCGAAAACTCTCGCCCCATGTTAATCATGGAGCTCTAATGCGTGGCACAGCGTGGGAGCGAATGAAGCCATTTTCAATTCTGAACCCTGGCGGGGAGTGGCTATGGCATGGGGCGACTGCTATGCACCAATGGCAAAGCTCAAGAATGCCTACAACATCATTTGATCTGACTCTTGGCTCCTCCCCCCCACTTCTCCACCCATCCAGCTTGAAACCAAGTCTTCCTTCATCCTGGCTCCATGAAGCGGTCACCCAAGAACTCTCCAGCGTCCGAGCAAAATCTCGCCACAATGCAGCATGACAGAGAGGAGAGGGCGGAATAGCAAGCGATTGCCAGAATGGGCCAGGACTACCTCTGGGTCATTGACGCTCAGTTTCGGCTGCATCCAGAAGTCACATTCACAGACCCTCACACAGCTCCGTTAAAGTTTTTCTCTTACACATCTTCTCTCCCATCTTTGTCCCGTCCATTTTGGACACACAAGAGCAATCGGCGAGGACAAGTCCTGAACAATCCTTCTTTTAAGAGTGACCTTATATTACTGACTCACACCTCTCACTCCCACATCACAGATACCTTCAGTTTTTCCTCCCCCCCCCTTCCTGAGCGATTGGGTTGCACTGGTCCGCTGACTGCGCCAGGTACCACGAGGTCGCTAATCCTCAACTGCCTCTCCTCTTTCTGGGCTATCTCTAAGTGTGTGTGTGTGTGTGTGTGTGTGTGTGTGTGTGTGTGTGTGTGTGTGTGTGTGTGTGTGTGTGTGTGTGTGTGTGTGTGTGATGGTGCCTGTCATGTGTAGTGTAAGTTAAGTGTCATGTTTATATAAGTCATGTATAGCGTAAGACTGTCTTAGTTTATTGGGGTAAATCTGCACTGTCTTTACTTCTTTTATGAATGTCACATTTCTTTTGTCGCATCCACCAATTCCTTGTTTTTCCCTGCTGTACTTCTGTGAATAAACCCACACTGTGCCACATCATTTTCCTCGCCATGTTAAAATTCATTTGCTTTCTTATAAATGTACCCAGCACGGTTTTGTCTTTTCCTCCATTGGTCCAGCATGGTCCGCACCTCAGCATAGCCGGGAAGTTATCCCCGAAAAATATGCTTATAGCCGGTGTGTACTTGGCAGCTCCACTCGGCTGCACCTGATACAAGTAACGCAACTACTCTTCGACGGCGCGATTCCCAAATAAGGCGACCACATATTCCTCAGTTAAACTGTAGTCAGACGGAGGACACTGGGTCAGGTGGTCAAATTATTAGCGTTCACGATCGATTAGTGACCCGCCGTGACACAAACTTATTCGTGTGCGATGGCCTGCAATTCCCAGTGAGTCCAGTGAGGAACGAGGGACAGCCCCTCCCTTGTAGTACCCCTGCGACCCTGAGGCCGCAACAGTATTTTCAATTTTGCCAGTGACATCACATTTGGAAGCCAGATTGATCTGAACAATGGTTTACAAAAAGAAAGTGCATGCCAAACTCGGATTCCGATACTGATTCCACCGTCATCGGCAACTCTGAAGGTTCTCAGTATGTTGAAAGTCATCAGTGGGATTTCGAAGAAACTATTGGAGACAAAATTAGTAATGGAAACACTTTCGGGGGGATTGTGAAGCCGAATCATTTTCAGCCATGTGTGAGTGATTCAGACGAAGATGGCGACAATGGAGGTGTTCTTGAAGATGAAAACGCTGGTTGCATGTTCACTTCAGCTAGGTAGGGTTTCATTTACCGTTTAATCGGAGCTTTATAAGGGAGGGATTTGTATTAAATCGGTTTATATGACATCAACTCCAACTCCTCAGGAGAACAGCTGGGTTGCTGCAGCACTTCCACTTCTGAGTTTGTTCCATCGTCACCACATGGGAGACGCTTTCCCATTGCCTCCTCTCGGGGACATAGAGTGCAGGCTAGCTGTGCCCAAGCACGCACCTCGCTTGACAAGCCGTTCCAAGCCACGTGGCTCAAATCTCTCCAAGCCCATCGCCGAGGCTGTGACTAATCTGTTGAACGTGGTCCTGACCACAACGTCGTTGCATCGGTATCAGTCCAACTCGTGACAATGGTGGAATTGAGCATGGTCGCCGAAGGAGGACGCCGGTACGACGACCGAGGCCCACGAGGAAGAGCAGCTGAGCAGGTGGAGCTCATGCAGCGCTCGGAGTGGGTTAATCGTCGGGACGAACAAAGTGCTCTGGTTGCTGGAGCGGGAGGTATTCGGTCTTGTGTTGATGTGTGGGGGCGCATGGTCCCAGGTTCTGAGTCAGCAGATCCTGTTGTTTTGCGTCTATAGGTCAATTCCCGTGGTCAGTTTTCAAGGCCTGGACGCACGGACCGCAGCGGTGCTCACTCTGCGCTCCGTACTCGCCCTGGGCATTCTGAGGGACTGCTCGACATTTGCGGACATGGTGGAGACAATCTCGTCACTGATGCCAGCACTCTGTGTGCTCTGGCTGAGTGGGCTTTGAGCCATGGAGACTCCGAGCTTGGACACCTTTTGTTGTAATTTGTCTCCTTTTTTGTCAATTTTTGTAAATGTCTCCTTATTTCTGGCTAATTTGTATTTTTCTTCTTTCCATGAATTTTAATGCATAATATCCATATTAAAGTAATTTTATTTATTATTTATATCTGTATATATTTGTGAGTTTTATGAAACACTTTTATTATTGTAAAATTGACAAATATCAGTCTTCGGACGACCTTGCCCAGTATTTGAAGTTCCCAATGAACTAAAATGATGATGATGATATATTACTTGAGCAGAAATATCAGTCATTGCTCGACAGAACAGACACCATTGACAAAGTGGGTGACGAATGCTTTGTCCCACCATCGCAGGCTGACCAGGTGTTTTGGATGTTACAGGATTGTCCCGTTTCATACTTTCCCTGGATGCCATTTGTGTCTGTGTCTATGCCGAATCACACCATCATGTCCGTGAGGTGTCAATATCCTGTTCCAGTGGAGGGGGAGTGGTGATCGGAGGGAGGGAGAGGTGTGGTGGTGGGTATTGTGGGCGATGGTTGATCGGGGGATTGTGGGGAGATTGTTGAGGAGTGGTGTGGGTTAGTGGTTGGCATTGTTAGGGTGATGGCTGATGGGAGATTGGGGGGGATGGTGGGAGAAAGGGAGGCATTGGATGGTGATGGGTATTGTGGAGGTAATGATTGTGTGGGGATGGTGGAGGGGATGTGGGAACGTGGTGGGTATTGCGGGTTGATGATTCTGTGGGGATGGTGGGAGGTATTGTGGGGATGCTTGTTGATGGGGGATTGTGGGAAGATGGTGGAGGAGAGGTGTGGGATAGTGGTGGTTGATGGAGAATTGTGGGGGATGGGAGGCATGGGATGGTGATGGGTATTGTGGGGGGATGGTGGATGGGGAGTGAATGTGGGATGGTGGTGGGTAGTGTAGGGGTGGTTGTTGATGGGAGATTGTGGGAGGATAATGGGGGGGTATGGGATGGTGGTGAGTATTGTGGGGGTGATGGTTGATGGGGGGAGTGATGATAGGGGTAGAAGGGTGAAGGGGGGTGGGGGGCTGAAAGTTTTAGTATCCCAGGTCAAATCTTTTCAGAGGAGTAGTAGGTGATACATACGTACATTCCCTCCATTGTTAATGGATGGTGGTTCATTTGATTTGTAGAAATTTGTGGTGATAATATATTTAATTATTTTCATGTTCTTTTGTGGTAACTGCCAGGCAATGGGAACAGGTGTTTGAATTACCACTCAATAGTCTGTGTACCTGTGCTGGTGGCTGTGTAGAGATGGTGTTACAGTTTCGAGTGACGGCTGTTTATTCTACTTAATCGTGGGTATGGCATCCTTTCTCAATCATGGCAGATAACCACAAGATCTAGAAATCTCTGATGTTTCATGACGTGCTCTGTAACATGGTCCGAACACAAAACGAATATTTTCTCGGCCCGGTCCACACATGGGTACTTCGGACAAACCTCGTACAATTTCTGGGGTCTTTCGGCCGTCGTTGTAGCGTGAAACCATCTCGGTTTGTATTACTTTCCAAGCACCAAGGACGAGTCGACTGAGAAAATTTGTGGAAAATCGAACATTATTAACAGTTTGAAGTAAATCGTACCGTGATGTAACCCTTACACAGTATGGATATGGCAATCGACTTCCTGGAGCGACGTCACGGCTAATCTGAAGACGACAAAGATTTCCACTTCAAATCGCAAATTTGGAATTTGGATTTGGAAATTTGGAAATCAGAAAAAGACACATCATATCTATTTTGTCGGGTATCAAGCGATAGATTAGCATTGAGGTGGACTGAACGTTTGGGTTCCCCTTTAAGGCCTCCCGACCGCTCAGCTGGCTTGTAGAGTATCTCCCGTGAGGTCGGGATAGCTAAAGACCGATTCATATTGCAACATATCTGCATGAAATCAATGTTACACAAGTTCTGAGTGGCTGGTATAAATATTTGAGGTTTTGAACCTGAAAACTCAGAACCTCTCAACCAAATACGCTCAAAACCTAAGATTGCAGCAGGTTATCATACATCCTGCCATAATAAGAAGTAACAGCGAGCCACACTGTTAGCCATTACGTTCCTCCCAAACATGTCAGTTGGAGTGATAACTAAAAAACAGATGACTTAGCTAAGCAAAATGATGATGTTATCATTAACCTTAAAGACAAAGGAAACAAGTGAATATAATCACAGTTATAAAGGAAATAATCATGAGTGTGATCTCTTTTTTGCAGAATGTTGCTGCTGGTCGCATCACTGCTAGTTAGCAAGGTTGTGCCTCTGATGTAGTCCCGCTGCAGGTGAGGGTAGGAAATTTTGGGGATTTGATGAAGTTGCTCGCGATAACTCACAAACTCTTTGTTGAAAGACATTGAGAGATCTTTAACGTCCACCAGCTAACCCAAACATCCATCTGAGATAATGGTACACTTTGTGATGAAATGCCCTGCTTGATCATAATACTGAGGAATTACAATAATAACCACAATAACGACGATGATAACCACACTACTATAAATGCACTAAAGTAAATCATAATTAAAACACAAAAGTTGCGATTGACAAATTTTAAAGCGAACATTCTCTCTCTTTGCCCAGATCCAAACTGACAATCTCGATGATGTTTCTACCAGCTTTTACACAGTACTTTTAAAATCTCTACCACAAAGCCTTCACATCCTTCACTAATCTTATCGGTGAGTGTGCAGCAAAACTTCGACTTGAAAATTCCACTCAATAAATTTGTGCAACCCAATCCCGCTTCACATTCTCCGTGGAAACGCTCATAATGTACTCATACTTGTTTTTTCTCACCGGCGACATCAATTCTTTCATCCCAAGGTATGAGGTGGCTGTGATTATACCTTGTGAAAAAACAAGAACCATCCTCCATCCTAAATCAACTTGAACTTTCCAGACCTTCGGCCTGGCCATTTCCTTTCATGCAGATGACTTTCCCCAAGTTTCTTTCCCTCTTTCCCTCTGCATTGCCATTATTTGAAGCATCATTGATTACCGATTGATTATTCGGATATTTAACAACCACTTCTGTATACATAAAGGCTAAATTGTGTCAATGAAGACGAATATGAAAAAAATTTCACACTATATTCTCCATGGCGAGTTGATCATATGTATGAAGTTTTGCATCGATCTGTTAAGCAGTTCTGGAGAAGATCTTTCTTGTGTTTCTATTTTCAATCCAACATGGCTACCAGACCATGTGACTGATGACATAAATTTAATTCTTCACTCATATTGGGTTGTGCACCAGATATATGAGGTTGCAGATATTTTCAGATAAGGATTTTGATTCAACCAAGTACCACTTCACTTATGATGTCATCGTCCCCCATGGGGATGGGGGAGTCCCCTATAAACCCCATTGCGAGTTGATGACATATGCCAAGTTTCAATTTTAATCGTTGAGTGGTTTTGGAGATGTCCAATTTTTTTCCTTTAATCCAATATGTCTGCCATACCATGTGACCTATGACATCAGGGTTAGAATAAGATATTCTCCATGGGAAGTCCCTTCTACGTTTAAAGTTTTGCATCGATTGGGCAAGCAGTTGCAGAGAAAACCATTTTAAACCAAAAGCATATAGACGGGGACAGACTACTCTTTTTTACATTTAGCACAGGATAATTTTAATGTTGTGGTTTTATGGCATTGACATCTCAATATCGTTTTCAACATTGGTGAAGTTTACTTTCTCGAGGAAGATAAATATGACTACAAGTTGGACAAATATCATGGATACAGATCAGCAAAACATTGGTCTTACATTGCATTGAGATTCCTCACCTCTTTCCTCCCACGGTCGCTAAGCTTGCGCGACATAGGCTTAGGCTTGTGGCAACTCCTTGAAAGTTGAGGACTACAGAAGGCATCCTGCACAATGTGCTTTCCTCCACCCATAAAGCTGCTGGCATTGCAGCCAAGCGTTTCAGCAGGACCAGTTGGTGCTAATCCCCCAGGCCCAAGTGTCGGGGAGCTATCAGGCTTATGCTCAAGACTACGACTCTTGCGTAGTTCCTCACATGAATGACAGCCTCCCAGGCCAGGTCGCCAACCATCGTCAAAAGGATCTCGGCCTGGTGTGCACTCTGGACCTCCTTCTGCTTCCTGTACTGAGCAAACAATGTCCGGGCTTGAGCCAATCAGGCGACCGGGAAGCCGGAGTGATGCTGGGCCAAGAAGTGCAGCGTGACGGCAGCGCGGGGTACCATTTCCACGCTGTCCCGCGGCACCCTCATCATCGCCATCATCCTCATGAATGGGACTTGTACGCACCACGGTACTAATGTCAGCCAGCCACCCATGGGCATGAAGGCGGCGTTGCCGCTGCCGTCCTCTGAAAAACGGCTTGGAGCGTGAACATCGGCCTGGACCTGATACCGAGTCAAGACTGCGTGAGATATTTTCTGATCTCAGCAAGTCAGGCCTGGGAAACAAGAGATTTGATCATTATATTGGAAATATTAAAATAAAATAAAGACAAAGGAAGAGTATTAACTTACTCCAATTACAAGTGATGCATTGAGAACACAATTTCTTTTTAAACCAGTCAAAGAGTTAATGTGGGTCAGTGGAACATATGCCCTCAGGTCACCATATCAATCATGCATCCTGCTGCATCATGTTTACATCCAGTTTATTGACAGCAGTCAAGTCAATAAAACAATGAAAAAGCATTCAGCTGTGAACACTAATAACAATTTTCACTGATATTTGTGAATTCTCTCTTTTGTACAGTGGTAGAGAATGGGATGTATCAACAGGTCAAAGAAGCCTCCTCATTGAACTTGCAGTTTCCTTTACCAGCAGTGTCTAAATGAGATATCTGCGATCACAAAGTGATCGCCAAGGGTAAGCCTTCCCCAGTATCTGCGATCCAATGATGGCATATTCTTTTCAGACTGCCATATGAGCTAGACCTTCAACATTTATGAATCGAGTGTAAAATGAATGAGGTCACAATCCGAAAAAAGTAGGTCAAGAACACTCATCAAATATCAGGTGCACAACTTCAGTGATCTCACCAAGATAGACTTTCAGAATACTACAAACTACCTCGATGTCTACAAACTCGCAGTTGGAACAGTAATATAGCAGAGGCTGAAAAAACTTATTAATGAAGGTGACATTTGTGTTGTTGATGAAAGGAAGTTCTATAAAGTTCTATAAAGGCTTTGCTCTCATACGAGCCTCGATAAGAAATACAAAAAAAAAAAAAAAAAATTGTGAAAGTTGCTTCTCAGGCCTTGGACAAATTGTTCTTTGATTGTTTTTGTTCAAATTGTTCAAATTTGTTCTTTGTCTTCAGCTATGCAAGATATTTGAATATTGAAAGGAAAGAAGAGTGTAGATTTGACTCTGAAATTTTTTCTGTGTAAAGTCCTCAGACATGCTTCAGTTTGCACCTGCACAAATAGATAAGCTGCAAGAGGAATTTGTAGATCACCAACTTCTTGAGAAGCATGATATTCCTGATGCAGTCTGAGAAAAAGCGATGGGGGTATGAAGAAGGGACAGAACAGGATGAGGAGAAACAGTATTGCAGAATGGATATAATGTGGGGTTACATATCAGATGTTAAGAACTGTGATGCTTCGTACAGATTCAAGTGTCTATCCAAAGTAGCAAAATTTATTCTGATGGACTGATTAACAGAGACTATTCAGCCTTTTCAAACAGAAGAACACTTCAACCCGTCAGCATCTTCATGCATATGGTACACTGTCATCCATTATATAAGTAAAACTGACTAGCAAAGTTCATTGTGTGTCACATAGGAACCTCCAAAATAACTTTTTAATTCCACAAATAAGGTAAAAGGGCAGTACAATGACATGTACAAGAAGTAGATCAATTATGATTCTTCATAGTTGTACAATACCATATCTTGTTTTCAACAAATCTAATCTTACAGGTTAGCATTATTTATAGACCTTGACAATTACCATAAAATACTACAAAATACTGGAAAATTGTTTCTATAAAATACCATAAAATTGTGACTCTAAAATAATATAAAATTGTTATGATAAAATAATATAAAATTGTTACCATAAAATACTACAAAATTGTTTCGATAAAATACGATAAAATTGTTACTATAAAATTGTTGCTATAAAATACGACAAAATTGTTCTGATAAAATCCTATAAAATTGTTATTATAAAATACTATAAAATTGTTACTATAAAATACAACAAAATACTGTAAAATTGTTTCTATAAAATACCATAAAATTGTGAATATAAAATACAATCAAATTGTTACAATAAAATTATCATAAAATACTATAAAATTGTTACTATAATATACAACAAAATACTATAAAATTATCATAAAATACCATAAAATTATCATAAAATAATATAAAATTGTTTCTATAAAATACAATCAAATTGTTACAATAAAATACTACAAAATGTTTTAGATAAAATACTATAAAATTACGATAAAATTGTTTCAATAAAATGCCATAAAATTGTTACGATAAAATACTATAAAATTGTTTCTATAATATATGATAAAATTGTTACTACAAAATTGTTTCTATAAAATACCATAGAATTGTTTCTATAAAATACTATAAAATTGTAACTTAAAGCTTGACATGACTAAAAAACACCAAACTGTATTTCCTTAGATCTTTATTAAACCTGATTGATTGTTATCGGTTTACCATTACTGATACTTAGGTCGCCTTACAAAGACGATACATCTTTATCACACAAGGCATAAGTCAGGATAAAAAACAAGTTTCTGGTTCATAAATGTGAGAAACACCATGATCTTTGCTTTGTGAAACATTTCATGAATAAAGCAACATACCAGCTTCCAACAGTATTAATATATTTTCTGCGAAAATACTGACTGGATCAGTGTTGTAAAATAGTGCCTCAAAACACCGAAGAATGCACAAGAGAGCACCAACAAACCCATGACTATTGAGGCCCAAAAGCAAGCCACCCCAAAATCCACCCATTAACGCTGGGCTCACGCTCATGTGCTCATCACCATGCTTTTGGCATGACACAACCGAGTCTCAAGATATTTTTTAACCTTGACAGGGTGGCAAGCCTTGTTGCTGCGTGTACATTCTTCCCACAAAACTTAATTTCATAATACCTGTTGTGTGTGCTTGACCTTTTGTATTGACAAATAACTTTTAACAACCCTAATGGTGTTTGCAGAAATTTGCTGAGGATGAGAGTCATGGACATAATCCGTGTCACTGGCATAATTAATTTTTCTTTTTAATACTGTGTGGAAGAAAAATAATTATATTAATGTACTCACTGCCTTTTTATATACTCAATTCCTTATATTCATTTCCTTGTATTCAAAAAGTATAAAATCACACCTATAACCTAATGTTTTATCTCCCACCTCTCCTCTACTCCCCTTCCTGTCTGCTTCTGAGTATTTTGTTTGATGTCTTTCTCGTGTGAAACCAATCTCACCAAGGCCAGCTGTAGGTCATCATTCTCATTCTCATTCTCATTCTGCTCTCTCTGCTCTCTCTCTTTGTTCTCCCAGACCCCTCCACTCCTACCAAAGCATAGATATATCAGGAAATGGAAGCTTAGTTTAGTGCAAATCATTGTGGATGTTTACATCTCGGTGTTTTGGACTCCGTGGTACCGCACAATAAATGTTCTTTGATGAAATGTACTTTTCCTTGTGGACAGTAGATTATTTGTGTATTGCACATTGAGTGATAGTATTTACACCAAGTTGGCTAAAACAAAATTCCACAACAAATTGGTGCCGTGACTCGGATGTACTAAATCCCTGGAGGTAGTCCATGGTCCGGAGGGATGGCGAACGCTTGAGCATCGCAGACTAGAAGGTGAGCGGAGAGCGTTCGCCCCCATCCCTGACGGCAGGCTTGTTCTTAGCGGGTAACGTACATCGACAAAGGAAAGTACATGTCAGAGAATTTTTATTGATAGGCCTGAGAGGATCCTGCGGTTTGAGACCGCTTAAGCCTTCGGGGCTGAACAAAGATCAGGGATCTCTTCACGGGAGTTCGAGTCTTCGCCGTACCTTGAGCGAGTTCGGTACTCGGCTCTCTGTGCTGTACTTGGTACAGCAGGCAGAGGGGAAAAGGCCAATCCCCTCTGGCCAAAAGGGAGGGGGTTGGAGTCCCACCTCTGCAAAGAGAGGGGTTCGAGGCCCAGCTCACTGTGTGATAAAGTGTGATTGTGTGTGAGGGTTATGTGGTTCGAACTAACAGTACTATATAGTTGCTTTATTTTTGTGCTGAGCAGCATTTGTTGTATTATTGCTATATTGAAGTGCATATTTCATGGTATTTGTGACCTGGTAACGATTTGCAGGATGGGAAATGCTGGTGGAAAGCATGATGAGATTGGGTACACGGAAGCAACCTGCCCCAGGCCACGCAGAGGGACATGCGCGAGATATATGTTTGATAAATACGGACCTGATTCTGTGAGAGACGTTGCAAATTGGTGCGTTTGGACGATGAATAGTAAATTGCCTTTTCCTGAGAATGGTACTTTTGATCGGGATTGTTTGAATCACCCGAGGAAAGTTTTGGAGTGTAGGGACAGGGTCGAAAAGACGCGGCTGTTAAACCTAAAGGGTCAGCTGGACCAGGTGACCATGCAGATGCCTGTGAGACTTGAAAATAAATCCAAATGAAAACAGCGAGCTGCCCCTGTGGAGTTCGAGGATGATGGAGAGGAGTCAGATAAGTGGCCTGACCCTATTCTGGACATAGTTCCAACGGCGGCGCCGCTCAAGGACGAGGAACCGGGCGCAGAGGGAGATGATGGTACAGGGCAGGAAGAGCATCAAAGAGCAGCCACAGGAGGAGTACCAAAAGAGGAGATTACAGAGAGCATGGAGAGAAAACCTGCTGCGACACAACGACAAGAGAGGGCTCCTAAGGTGACAGGGTCGGAGTGCAGACCCGGTCCAGAAAGGCCACGGTGGAAGCTGCGAAGGAAGAAGATGAGGAGGGACTGGTAGGTATGTTCCCATTGCGAGATTACCCGGGGGCCGGAGGTGTGCAAGCAATATATCGGCCATAGGGTTCCGAGTTAAGGGCCATTGCAAACGAGTTGCCGAAGGTACGAGAGGATCCGCAAAAGTTTCAACGAGAGTTGCGTGTGATTGTGGAATGCCATCAGCCGACTTATATGGACATTAATATTTTGTTGAAATTGATTGTGCCCGAGGGGTTACTCCGACTATTGAAACAAGTTGTGGATGGCCAAGTGAAGCGCCTGGAACCCGAGACGAGCTCAAAGAACATGTCAACAAGCTCATTGACACGGTGACAGAGGTAGCACCACTCAAAACAGATTGGGGGAAAATACAAGCGTGTAAACAACGCTCATCCGAAGATCCGTTGGATTACCTAGAACGGTTATGCAGTGTGTATCAGCGTCACTCTGGATTAAAAGATGAAGAAGGCGTCCCGTTCTCTCATGCATTTACCATGGCAGCAAAATTGCAGAACGAGGTCAAGCGAGTGAGTATCGGCTGGGAAACAAAGGATGTGAAGGATCTGATGCCCGATATAACCCATTGCAGTTCATTGATCGAACAGCGTCATGCTGAGACAGAGGCTAAACTGATGCTGACCCAGGTAAATGGGCAAGGAGAATGGGCAAGTAGGAGAACGAATAAGTGTTATGAATGTTTGTTGAGTTATCTGTTTGGATTTCTGTTTGTTCATTGTACTCACTGGAACTTTGCTTGCTGTGAAATTGTTGCATTGTATTGTGTGGAGACTACGGATTCGTAAATCCCATAGTTTTGTATTAAAGAGTTACCTCTTTGGATGGAATTTGAATGCAATGTCATTGGAAATGTGGAGTTTTGTTGAGGACGTAAGTTGAGTGTCCCAACCTGGAACTCTTGTATGTTTGTATTTATATCTTATTTGTATAAGCACTGATTTGCATTGACCTGCATGTGGTACTAAGGCCTAAGTCACATTTGCTCTACGGCGAGGATACGGCAGCCATACGCCCTCTGAATTGAGAGAAATGTGTGGCGGCCGCAGAGTTTCTGCGGTGGCCTCAGGGTGGCCCTACGCCGTTTGGCTATATTTTACAGGTCATAAGGTCGCTGTGGAATTATAACACGGAGTTATAACTTTTTTTCATTTCGACGTTCGCCGTAACAATTCGACAAGCCGAAACAAAAAAACTGGTAAAAAAAAAAAAAAAATTACCCATTCCTTACCGTCCGTCTGGCCGCACGTTCGCCTGAGTGCCCCTCTGCGGTCGCCTTGCGGTCGCCTTGCGTTTGCCTTGAAAATTCTATGGCCGCCGCAGGGCCCCCTTGAGGTCACCGTGCGACATCAAATTAAAGACCGTACGGCAACCCCACGTTTTCGGTCTCCACAATTTCTAAGACCTAAGGCCTAAGTCACATTTGCTCCACGGCGAGGATACGGCGGCCGTACGCCCTCTGAATTGACAGAAACGTGCAGCGGCCGCAGAGTTTCTGAGGTGGCCTCAGGGTGGCCCTACGCCGTATAGCTATATTTTAAAGGCCGTAAGGTCGCCGTGGAATTATAACGCGGAGTTATAACTTTTTTCATTTCTACGTTCGCCGTAGCAATTCGACAAGCCAAAACAAAAAAAAAATGGTTAAAAAAAAATTACCCATTCGTTACCGTCCGTCTGGCCGCACGTTCGCCTGAGTGCCCCCCTGCAGTCGCCTTGCGGTCGCCTTGTGGGCACCTTGCGTCTGCCTTGAAAATTCTATGGCCGCCGCAGGAACGCCCTAAGGTCACCGTGCGACATCAAATCAAAGACCGTACGGCAATCCCACGTTTTCGGTCTCCACAATTTAAAAATACGCCGTGCAGCTCCCCGAAAAATAAAAACATATGTGACTGCTACATTGTGTGACCGTGGAAATACTGCGGCCGCCGTATAATTGCTCGTGGCCGTAGATTTTGGGACCCCACGGCTGCCGTGGCAAATGTGACTCGGCCTAAATACGCCGTGCGGCTCCCCAAAAAATAAAAACATATGTGACTGCTACATTGTGTGACCGTGGAAATACTGCGGCCGCCGTATAATTGCTCGTGGCCGTAGATTTTGGGACCCCACGGCTGCCGTGGCAAATGTGACCTAGGCCTTAGTGAGTGTTGAAATGGAATGTGTGCGAGTCCAGTAGATTTCACTGGAATAAAACGTGCTCTGTTGTGTTGATCTGTGAAGCTTATGGGAATGAATGAGTACGGAAAGTGGAGATAAGGATTGGTCGTCAAACTGTGAAGACTCTGGATGAGGCGAAGTGCACACGCCGATTCTAGAGGAAAAACGATGACAACTGACTCTTCACATGCTGTTACATCTTTGGCATGGACACAAATAACTGAGTATATGTAAGCTTGTTTTGAAAGACAGAGCCCAAGCATTGTGCTGCGATCTATTTAGAGTGCAGGGCAGATGTCGTTGAGAGTGTTTTAAGACTAGATTGAGAGGTGTGTGTGAATTCAATCTTGGTGAAAATCTGAATTAGAAGTGATTGTGAGCTCGATAAGAAACTGAAGATTACTGTACGATGTCATACATGAATGTCTTGTTAAAAATGCTATTGCAACTACTTAAGAAACTTCAGGCAGAGAGTTAAAGCAGTCTGGCTGTTCGTGGTTTGGGTGCTGGCTCATGATGAGACCACTTTGCCTTGGGGCCACTTGCTTGGTGCTGATAAAAAAAACCAAGGTCACGAATCTCCCTGAACGGGCCAAAACTAAACTGGAATGTCTGTGCTTTGCCGGCAGGGAAGGATAAATGTGTATTCCCTGCCTTGGATCGATGCTGAAGCAAGTGTTGAAGTTTTATTTAAAAGCCATAGGGATTTTGGATAAATTGTGAAATAACAATTATGAATGTGGAATATATTCCGAACGTGAAGTCCATTTAGGAGACTTGCTATCGCCGGCATTATGAGACAAAAAATAAATTGATGACAAGTGGGAATTTGCCTCCAATGACTCAGCCCGGCAAGCTGAGGTCTTACAAGCAGCTGTTTGTACTGCAGGACAAGATTTATGGGTACTGGAACCCCCCATTCAATTCATATGCGGATTCAAAGGGGGGGGGGGGATAATGCCCCAGAGAGGGGAAAAAATGGCCCCAAAATGCAAGTGCCATTGTCATAAAAAAAAACCTCACATCTCTCAAGTGTGTGTGTATTTGTTTCACCCACGGCACAGTTGGGAGGGTGGGGGCTACTGTGTTGAAATGCACACGCGTGTGAGAAATGTTTCCAAAATTTTGATTTGAATCGTAACCATTGTACTTAAAATGTGATCGAAATATAGAAATGTGATTGATTTGGAATGACTTAAAATGATTTGATGATGTTTAGCACAAAGGGCGATTCACAGATGATGCATGATCCCTCGGATGGACGTTAAACTAGGCGTGCTGTCTTCATTAGTCTGTGAATGTTAAAGTTAATAAATGGTATTGGTTGATGGATGTTAAAGACAAATTCCTGCCAAAACTACTGCTGGGAAGGCAATGGCAAACAACCCAGTGTCACCCTTTGATCGATTCAGGCAGAGAAAAATTCATTGCATATATGAATGAAATAATGTTACCTCTTACAATGATTGATCTGTTAAGCAAGTACTTCAACTGGTGAAGAAAATTGGGTTAAAATCCAGACAAAGCTGGTGCTCCTGAGATGGCTAGTGTACAGATTGGCTGTCCGGTGCTCCTTAAAACACACAGCCGTTGCAGGACTTATCAAAAGAACATTTCAATCCTTTGCCTGCCAAGGTCGAGCTTTCTGTACGGGAAGCGGACAGAAAAACATGTTGTCTTTATATGGGCCTCTATCTGAAAGGGTAAATTCATTAGATTTAATTGGACAATTATATTTATTGTCAAAATGAAAGACCATAGAGCTCTTTAAGCGAAATTGGATAAATATTGCACTCAAAAGGTGGAGTTTTAACCTAATGGTCATCTGGAGTAGGCAATCAGGAGAAAGAGGGACCAGTTGGGAGCTCACAGCAGGTATCATATCATGATGCGAACAGCAGTTCAAATCTCCCATGCTTCCCCCACAACAGTGATAAACATTATTTGGGGAAAAGATGGGGAAGGTTCTACTGAGATAGCTACATGTCTGGACGGAGTTTTTTGAGCTGCAATTTAAATGCGATTCGCCTGATGACTCAACTTTGACAAATGATTTGACAATTTTTGTACACCTGTTTAAAAACAGAGGTTTAAACTGTATTTATTTGTTTTGATAAAGGAATGGATTTGTATTTAAAAGGTCAGAGGATGTGATTGGATGGCTCGTGTATGTGTGCTGGTTATATTGCAGCATGTTGCTGTTTTGGTGAGAGAGAAGTGGATAAGATGGACAATGTCAGAGATTTAAAATGTTGATGGAATTCTGAATAGTGATGAGAGAGGTTGGTTACACATTATTTTTCCAAGATATTTCAGCTCCATTGACCATGAAAGAAATGGATGCTCATCAGATTGATGAAACAATATTAGCATTTGGTACAAATAAACAGTTTGGAGAAATTTTGTATTTCTTAACCATATTGGCAAGTTTTGTTCCCAAATGTTTCCAAATGGACGCTCTGCAGCTTGAAAACTCGATGTCAAGGCCGAGCAGCGTGGAACTCTTACTATGGGGGAGTTTGCAGAGCTGAGAACCCGAGAAAGACTTCCAAAAGAATCACCCTGTGACGACAATGATAGTCATGCTACTTGTTTATTTAGTGTAATTATAACAAGTGATACTCGTGATAATGTCTGCATGCACCGGGTGTGTTGTCACATGCATAAACATGGGGAACAGTTAGCAACTAATGGAAGTTGTGTGCGGTAACTTAGTTAATTACTTTCAGACTCGGCTCATAAAAAAAAGGAAAAGGGAACTCATTGAGAACGCTGGAGGCACATGATGTTTGTGTTCATTGTGTCTTTTCCTCCATGACAATTCATCATAGTATTCGAACCATCATGTTTCTTTTGGTTATAATTAATATCAACTTTTGTTTTGAGATTACAAATTGAGAAACCTTTTATCATACAAGTCTCGTAATCCTAATTTAAATGTATTGGGGTCTTTGAGTGACAGAGTATTCTCCCGATCTGTTTTTCCGAACTTCTTCTTGAATGGATCAAAATTTGCGGAGTAATTAGAGTCCGTATCTTTAAACCAGTAACTTGGGACACATGTGAATGATTGGTCATATCACAGTAAAGTTATTGATAACTTGTATTGATTGATATATTGTCAATCACTGTAGCTATGGACCTTGTTGATTTGTTAATTGAGGGGAGGGAAAAGCTACTGAGAATTGAATCGAGATAATATATTAAGTTGAGGTACTTACAAAATATTGAAAGTGGGTCTCTGTTATTAAATTGATCGACAGATTGGTCAACATTACATATTAGGAATTATAAGTTAACTGCAAGGGAAAATCAAGATATGAGGGAAAGCAGAATGGTATTTACATAACCATAATGCAGAATGGCTGGAAGAGTGGCCAGACCAACAGCTATTATGAAATCAATTCATGGAATTAGGAATTGTACCATGTACTGTAAATGCTTCCATATTTTGTGGGGAAAAAAAAACAAACAAAAAGGATAAATAAGAATTATGCGGAGTACAGAAGGCATTAACATGCGAAATGAATGTTAAATCAGTCAGAGTGTAAGAATTACATTATTGTAAAGAGTGCGATGATGCCACAAGCCAATTTAAATATTACCTGTTTTATTTGTTTTCTGATTAATTGGGCAGGTGCATGATTTTTGATTAAGTGGTACTTCTTGTACGTTTACTTAAGTAACTTTCATCAGCACGGAAGTGCGAAGTTAGCTGGGAAAATAAATAAATAAATAATGGCAGTTGCTCTGGAACTGCTTGTGAATGAAACTGTGGATTGTTCAGCAGATAATGATTGCAAATGTTAAATGGTAACTGTGCAAAATCGAATCGCTTTGGATTCGGTACTTGCTCCAAAAAACAGGGGAACCTGTCCTCTTGTTGGGGTTGTGTTGTACTTATCGCTCAGACGAATTAAAATACATTGAAGAAGATGCAGGAGCTAACTTTCATAATTATTGCACAGATGATGTAATATATTTCTTGACTCAAAGGGATTTTCTTTTTTGAAGGATGGTGAAAATAATTGTTGATTGCAAATTGGAACCCTGATAAATACTGCTGCTCTTTCTACATGGAAATAGCAAGTGAAATGAATGTTTTTGAGTGTACATACCACTGAGATGTCTGTATATTTTAGCATGTCGTTTCGGTGTGAAAAACAAGGAAAGGAAAGGGATAGAATTTTGATATCACACATAATGCAAGTTAAATGCTTCTATAAGAACCTTTGTCAGTCTTATTGAAATACATGAGCCCATGACCTTTACTGATTGGTGTTTAATCAATGCTTAACCTCGATTTTGTTTGTTTCGGAGTGTTGAGAGCAGTAGAACTATGCAGAGTACAATTTCGTCTAATGAAGCTTTGGAAGAACTTCCACCGAAAGATTGGACGATGAGAACCAGATTTGGGTGATTGGGCATTCAACACGTGATCATGACACTACCCCCTTCCTGAGGAGATAAGATGAACATGTTAAATAAAAAGGGAAAGAAAAGAAAAAACCCACTGAAGAGAAGGTTGGACAAGTCAAACCACAGCAAGGCAAAGACTTGATGTCGCCATTGCATGATGCCTGCCTGAAGGAATGTCCCCAACCACACTCGTAAATTGCTGCTCTTCAGATACATCGTGAACTTGCCGTGGTTGCACAAAGCACAACAAAGGCCCTGAAGATCCACACGGCAAGTCATCTGCAACATGTGTTCAATAGTGCAGATGGGGCTCATGCAGCCATCGCGGCTGCCTCCAACGTGCACAGCTCGCTTGGTGAATCAAACCTGATTGCACAAACTGCTGCTACGAGGCTCCAAACCCTGCTGGGGCTGGATCTCTGGGTCACCTCTCAAGTCCTTTTCGTCTCCTTCAACCCAGTGTCAGGCCCAAGCTCGTACCTGCCAAGATCTACCTTCTCTGCAGCTCAAGGAGTGCCTCGACTGTGTTTCCTATTTGGGTGCTGCTCTATCTACACCCTGACCTGCTTATCTTCTGGCCTCAGGCAACATGTCTTTTTGATTTGTGACACCTGCTGATGAACAGGCCATGAATTAAATGAAAACGCGCTCACTAACCTGGCTGGGACACTATTGAAATGGTCGTCATCCAGCATTCTTCTCCTATGAGCACTCGCTGCCATTGTTGATTGAACTTGTGTAACGGATATCTTTTCTCCTCAAGGAACGAGGTATGGTGATCATGTGTCATATAATTATTTAAATTTTCCTGATATGGAAAAAAGGGGGGAATGTGGAAGAAAAATAATTATATTCATGCACTCACTGCCTTTTTGGTTCACGACTCAGTAAGTGACCACTATATTTGTTATGGGTGTGTGTGTGTCTGTCTGTCTGTCTGTCCCGAGCATAACTCCGTGGGTTTTGATCTGATCTTGATAAAATTAGGGTGCGAGGTTTGTATCATGATCTAGTTGTGTTTTCCAGAGAATGGGCGTGCTGCGCCCATTATGGGCGGAGCCACGCCCAAAAAACATGTTTTTAGGGGGTAGTCGGTTTCAAGTTACATCTTCTCCGAGGGGGTTTGTCGAATCTGGCAGAGGTTTTGGTATTTGGTTAGCCCAATGGCACCTGCATAGCCCCACGGAGCTCGATTTTTCATTTTCGTCCCAAGGTCAAGGTCACAAGGTCACAAACTTAGAAAATGTCAAAAAAATCAATAAATTGGGCATCGAGCTCCTAGGGTTTTCAACTGTTTCGAATGAAAGTTGGTATGCAAGAAGTGGTCTTCGAGTACTACAACTTTCATCATTTATGTTTTTCCCAATTCCCGCCAGTTTGCCCGTGGCGTCCCCTCGAAGGTCAAAAAATAAAAAAGGCGAACCGTGTACATTGCTCGTGAACCATCGCCGTCTCCAGACTTGTTATATACTCAATTCCTTGGATTCAAAAAGTATATAATCACACCTATAACCTAATGTTTTATCTCCCACCTCTCCTCTACTCCCCTTCCTGTCTGCTTCTTAGTATTTTGTTTGATGTCTTTCTCATGTGAAACCAATCTCACCAAGGCCAACTGTAGGTCATCATGCTCTCTCTCTCTTTGTTCTCCCAGACCCCTCCACTCCTACCAAAGTGTGTATATATATATATATATATATACACATCAGGAAATGTAAGCTTAGTTTAGTGCAAATCATTATGGATGTTTACATATCAGTGTTTTGGACTCCGTGGTACCACGCAATAAATGTTCTTTGTTGAAATATACTTTTCCTTGTGGACAGTGGATTATTTGTGTATTGCAAATTGAATGATAGTATTTACACCGAGTCGGTTAAAACAAAATTCCACAACAACTGAGTGCAGCAATGTCCATGAAGAGAGACAAAATGGACAAAACAACTTTAAATATATGTACTACCCTGATTAATTAATGCAAATCCAGAGTAAAACCACAAGTTTCGTTTCCTCATGGAATGCCACTGTTTAATCTTGAAAATCCTCGACACATGTAAGCAACTTTTAATGTTCATTTTTGATATAGTTGCCCACTTTTTATTTGGGATATTAAAACCACAGCACTTTAAAATGCTATAACCACCTTGCTTGGAGGATCTCTTCAAAGATAGCATAGATGTAAATACTTAAGTCACATACATCAAAATGATCTCCAGTTGCTCTCAAATCCAAAGCACCAGGAAGTGCCTCTTACATTCCAAAAGAGCAAAATAATTGAATAATGTGGTAATTTTGATAGTTATGTGTTTTAACAGATTTTAAAAATATATTAATTTACTTGGACTTATTATTAGTGAAATCATAGATTCACAATTATATTGGTTGGTCTGGTCTGTTATTGGATTCGCTATATATGCTAGATATTTCAGACTCGGCTCATAAAAAAAGGAAAAGGGAACTCATTGAGAACGCTGGAGGCACATGATGTTTGTGTTCATTGTGTCTTTTCCTCCATGACAATTCATCATAGTATTCGAACCATCATGTTTCTTTTGGTTATAATTAATAACCAAAGGATTTTCCGTCTGTCTGTCTGTGTGTATGTGTGTGTGTGTGTGTGTGTGTATGTTTGTGTGTGTGTGTGTGTGTGTGTGTGTGTGTCTGTCTGTCTGTCTGTCTGCAACGCGAGGCTCCACAGCACAAACCAGCGAAACGATTTAGATGAAACTTTGCCGACATGTGCAGTATTTGTTGGGAATGTGCGCGTTTGAATTTATTTTTCCTAGCAACCACCCGTTGCTGTGCAGCAGCCGAAAAACCGCGTACATTACTTTCAATACTTGCCCTTCGGTTTTGAATGTAGAGAAGCGAGACTTCGGCATTAAACACTTCGAGATATTTAGAAATTTTTACTCGAGCTGATTTTTGATTGAGGTTTTATTTTTCAAATGGTAGTCCTTCAAAAATCGGGTGTCTATTCACCGTCATTTTTTATGAGGGGCTTAGGAAAGTGGGCGGAGCTTAGGGAAAGTGGACGTGGTTGATGGAAAGTGGGAGTGGCGTAGGAAAGTGGGCGTGGCTTATGAAAAATATTGTGTGGCTCAGGAGGTGTGGTTAAACAAGAGCATTGAGAGAAGTTTATCGGGTTTTCCGTCTGTGTGTGTGTGTGTGTGTGTGTGTGTGTGTGTGTGTGTGTGTGTGTGTGTGTGTGTGTGCAACGCGAGGCTCCACAGCACAAACCAGCAAACCAATAATTTATTTATTTCCCGAAAACGATTCCCCACCCACACACCACCTCCAATTATTTATTTATTTACCGAAAACTATTCCCCACCCACACACCACCTCCAATTATTTATTTATTTAGCGAAAACGATTCCACGACCCACACAACACCTTTAATTATTTATTTATTTACCGAAAACGATTCCCCACCCACACACCACCTCCAATTATTTATTTATTTACCAAAAACGATTCCACGATCCACACACCACCTTTAATTATTTATTTATTTACCGAAAACGATTCCCCACCCACACACCACCTCCAATTATTTATTTATTTACCGAAAAGGATTCCCCACCCACACACCACCTCCAATTATTTATTTATTTACCGAAAAGGATTCCACGACCCACACACCACTTCCTATTATTTATTTATTTACCATTTTGGATTCTCCTCCCGACACACCACCTCCAATTATTTATTTATTTACCGTAAACGATTCCCCACCCACACACCACCTCCAATTATTTATTTATTTGCCGAAAACGATTCCACGACCCACACACCGCCTCCAATTATTTATTTATTTACCGTAAACGATTCCACGACCCACACACCGCCTCCAATTATTTATTTATTTACCGTAAACGATTCCACGACCCACACACCACCTTATTTATTTATTTACCGTAAACGATTCCACGACCCAAACACTACCTCCAATTATTTATTTATTTACCGTAAACGATTCCACCATCCACACACCACCTTCAATTATTTATTTACTTATTTACCGAAAACGATTCCACGACCCACACACCACCTCCAATTATTTATTATTTAAAGTGGGAGTGGCGTAGGAAAGTGGGCGTGGCTTATGAAAAATATTGTGTGGCTCAGGAAGTGTGGTCAAACAAGAGCATTGAGAGAAGTTTATCGGGTTTTCCGTGTGTGTGTGTGTGTGTGTGTGTGTGTGTGTGTGTGTGTGTGTGTGCGTGCGTGCGTGCGTGCGTGCGTGCGTGCAGCTGTCTGCAACGCGAGGCTCCACAGCACAAACCAGCAAACCGATTATTTTTCAAATGGTAGTCCTTCAAAAATAGGGTGTCTATTTACTGTCATTTTTTATGAGGAGTGCCAGTTGGCAAAATACGCAATAGGAAAAATCTTGCCAGGCAGAGGAACACAATTGTATGTGAACCAATATGTCTTGGCAATGAATCTTCGGCGGTGGATCAATCAGAATGAAAAGCAACGTATCCAGCGCTTCGATCCTAGCGAATCCCTTGTCGCCTACCAGCTTGTTTTGTCTGTCTGTTTGTCTGTCAATCGCCTACAGGTTGCAATTCCACATCAATCTTTACAAAATTTAACCACTTGGTAAAGCTAGTCAAAGGTTGGAAGACATTTGTTTTTTGAGGTCAAAAGGTCAAAGTCACATAAAATCAACTTGCATCCGATTTGCTCTAAATTTTCAAAGAATTTGCACACTGCATCACTAAATTGCTTAACAAATCAAAAGCCTCATGGTAAACTCGACTCGAGACTCGTGTACCCAAGCATGTCTCACTCAAGTCAGTGCATGCTTTAAAATCTTGTGTCCCCAAACTATCCTGTTCTGTTCTCTCCTTACTGCCTCATATCCATTGCCATTGGACTCTGAGTCTTTTTGACACAAGAAGATGAAGAAAGTTTTGGAAAGTCCCGCTACATCAGCAATGGAGCCAACAAGCATCAGTGTCCAAATTCTCAAATCCTGCAATGCTGCTCTTCTCTTTTAATATGTTCTTTTCACCCTTTACTTCAGCTTTGGCTCCTCTCATCTCCCAGAAAGACAGCTACCATCACCCTAATTCACAAAAGGGTGAAAATAGTCCAACCTCAAGAATTAACTTTCAAACTTGTCTCCCTCCTCCAAAACCTTGTGGCACCTTGTTAAGTCTGTCTGGTGGATGCTCCCCTCCATCCCATCCCTCACTTCAAATAGCACCACAGCTGACTCTGCTCTGCTGACTCTGCCTAATGCCTTAATTCTGTGTTTGCTTCCAAATCTTGTGTAGCCCAGCCCTCATTCCTGCCACCTATCCTACCCGCTTGTACCCAACTGTTCCTGGATACTGTTTTCCCACTTGAGAAAGTGGAAAAGTTTCCAGTATTCCTCGACTGATTCTGTAACTGGACCGGATGGCATCAGTTCACGTGTCCTAAAAACCTTCTCTGCTGCTCTTGCACTTCTTCTCTTTGCCTTTTTCACCCTGTCATTTGCACTCGGTCATCTTCAATCTGCTTGGAATTCAGCCAACATCACAGCAATACATCACAGCATACAAAAAGGTGCAAAAACGGATCCTCTTAACTAAAGAGCAATTAGCTTACTTCCAATCTTCAGAAAGGTCAATGAATCCATCATCACAGTTGACATAAAATCCTTCCTTTTCTCCAACCACCTCATCTCAAATAATCAATTTGGTTTCAGACCAGGTCACCTCACCTTGGACAAGCTGTATCCACTCACCCAACAATGGATGGAGGCCCTCAATGTCCGACATGAGATCAAGGCCATCTCTCTGGATATATCTTGTGCTTTTGATACAGTCTGGCATCCTGCCTTGCTCAAAAACTGTCTGCCTATGGCATCCCAGGCCAACTGCACCCATGGCTTACTGACTTCCTCCATTCTCGTAGCCAAATTGTGGCTCTCAACGGAATCCTTTCATCTCCTCTCCCTGACAAGGTTGGAGTGACACAAGGCTGTGTTCTGGGTACAGCCCTATTCCTAATCTTCATCAATGATCTCTCTGGAAAATCCCCTTTATCTATTTGCTGATGACTCCACCATCTGCCATGACATCTCTCATTGTTCAGACAGGCAGGCTGCAGCCTCTAGAAATGCCTTAATTACCACCTTTCCTGCACTGACCACAGAGCAAAGTTGGCTTCCAAAGACAGCCAGAGTCTAGGCATCATTCAAAGTTTCAAGTAATTCCTTCAGAACAACTCACATAGCTTAATGCAACAATGCTTTCCCAGACTGGCCTGTGTCCCTGCATCAAATCTGTCTCTCATGGATTTTGTTGAATGCAAAGTTCTCAAACATTATTTTTTTGTTTATTTATTTATTCCTATGCAGCTTGTGGCTGCTTGGCTGCATAATTTTCTGGGGGCGCAGCTGTACTGCTGATGCAATGCCCTGTTCCCAGCATGCTGGCACTCATTTTGCTGACCTTGGAAGGATGACAGGCTGTCAACAGCCCAACAGGGACTTGAACTCAAGACCCTAGAATCATAAGCCAAAAACCTTGACCGTGCGGCTGACACCAGGCCTTCTCAAACATTAATGACATCTTGTGTGATGAGGCAGAAGCACAAGGCCTGTTTCTCTCACACTGCAGAAAGGTTGGTAGCCTCTTTGCAGTTACTGCCTCTCCCTACAGCCTTATCCCCTCTGCTTTCTTTTACATCCCACCCTGCCCAGCTCCACCTTCCCCACGATATTGTACACCAACATTAACCCCACCGAGACGAACCCTCTTGTTTGTGGGATACTGTGTTTACTTCACTCCTCTCTGTCCTTTCTTGTTCATTCACTGCCTTGTTTGTTACAAACAGCTGTTCCCTCACCGCCCCACTGTCAGAATATTGCCTTACTGTTCATCCTCATCTCACGATTCCATGAGTCTAAAATTTGTATCAAAAACTACATTAATTTTATGATACCTCCCAATAATATTTATTTCCCTCTCAAACTACCCTGCTAGGTGAACTGCAACTACATAAACTAACATTTAGCAACATGAAGGTTTCACTCTGCTTACCTGCGTACAAACTGACTGCCTTTGGCATTCGGCAGATTTCGTTTCTTGATGAGCCTCTCTATTGCCGTAGAGCGAGGCTGTCGATCACCATGACGTTTGTGGAGTCCAGGGTACTTCTTGTCCAACACCTGCTCCCGCCTGCAAGTGTAAATTAAGAAAAGAAATCGTATTCTTTGAATCGATTGGATTACAAACTGGAAAGGCAAATTGAAGATTCATACACTGTCTCAATTGTTCGAAGGGAAATTGCATTTTTTAAAATCTTTTGATGCAATGATACCATTATTTATTCTTCACGATGTCAAGATTCCAACCAAAATATGCAAATGAAATGTAAATCCTTTCCAACTCCTGGCTCTCCCTGCAAAATTATATTTGCAAGCAATTGCAATGGTACCGTAGATATTATTTCCCAAGATAAGAATAAAGATCAATTCAAAATCAATCTGTTTTGGAATTAAGGGGAAAGTATAAACAAATAAAATGTATTTCATCATTTAAAGAACAACAAGGAGCTGATACTCGAGGTCTCCCGCCTTATGGGTGGTAGGAGGAATAGATCTGTGTTATATGAAAGATAAATCTTGAACGGTTTTTAAAATATCACGTACTAGTCCAGTTCACTATGTCCAGGAATATTATTGTGGGCCGGGGGTCGGTGGCGAGGAACCGCCGCCAGGTGGAGCAGTAGAGCCGTCTCCCACCGAACACCCGGAATTGCAGGTCGTAACCTTCGGACAACTCTGAAGATCACAGGTCACTTAAGGACCGTGCTCACCAATTCTCTGATGGCGTGGGGTAGGGTTAATAGCCAAAGTTCAATTTACCTAAGTACCCACGTCGTCAAATTACCGGGGAAGTCACACCCTCAATGGACTCTGTCGAACCGGGTCGCTCTAGCGACCTCAGTCCGGTGTCACCGAGCGGAATTACCAAAGTCCGTCGGTCCAAACGACAAATTACAGCCAATCGGCTTACCGGTTCTCAAGCACGAACCGTGATGGGTCAATAATAGAAAGCACAACAACGAGCTGGTACATTGAACAATTGGGGGGTTTATTTATCATGGGACAGGGGAGCACAAAAAAACAGAGTTAAACCGACTATCAAGAAGGAATGCAAGTAATGTACAAGGCACTTAAACAATTACTACTTGTAGACTGGGCCCACAGACACACACGCACACACCCAAAAGAAATGGTGGCCACGGCCTTTATTTGGCCCTTTAGCTTGGAGGGAAAGGCGAGCTGAGGGCAAGAGCCTGCACTTGCACCTGTCTGCCTCGTGCGGTCTGGTCGAGCTTGTCCAGTGGCGGGACTCGAACCAACCACCAGGGACTAGGGATAGAGCAACGGACTCCAGCCAGCACGAAGGCGGACGAGGCGAGCGGCGATCAAGGCCAAAAAAGCTTCCACGGATCAGACGACACCAGGCCAGGCAGACTCAGACAGCCAGACAGAACGCGCCGATCACTGTCCTCTCCTGAGGTGGGAGGGATTTTTTTCCCTGGCCACTCGCCTCCTGACTGGACGGTTGCGTCGTGCAATTCGTTGGCCGTCCTGCATTGGACAGGCCCACGGTAGACGGGGCAACTCCCACCCTTCTGGGTGGAGTCCCAATCTGAGGAGATTTTAGCTCCGCCTACCTCCTCACCTAAGACCACGTGCATAATGGCGACCGGGTTGAGTGAGGGATGGTGCTGCTGTTGTTGTTGTTGTTGATGTTTTTAAAAAAACCCTGACTAAAAAATAAACCCACATCGCACACATGAAATTCCCATTAGACATAAGGGACGAGACCCTAACTATAAACACATACTTATCGAAATAACTGAACTGCGGGGGCTGCTGACTGTCTGTATGCAAAAGGCTTCCAAATCGTAACACTATGAGTTCGTTTTATTTTTTTTGGGATTAGCAAAACTATACATTTTTGGAAACTTCATAGAATAACGAATCAGGAAATGCTTGATTCCATTTTCCCAGAATCCAATATGGTGGCCATCTTGGATTTTTTAAATGTCGACCTTCCAATACTATTTTTTCAATATCTTGACTTCTACATTACCTAGGATCATGATTCCAGTGGCTAAATCCACATTTTTGGGGAAAATAAATCCAATGGTGATAATTAGAAATCAGTACAGATGATCAATGGCACAGGTTGAGGTCACCATCTTGGATTTTTAATGCGCATAACTGAAGTTTACGCTTATCTCCTTATCCTGGCTCCTTGGTGACATACTGTAGGAACCTGATCCAAGTGGGTACCTGAACAAAAGTGTAATTACTGCAACAAGTCATTGTCCAGGTACATAATCTCATGCTGGCATTTGTAGGTATATCTGTGGTGATTGTAATTGCAGTTATTATGTCAGTATCTGCAGGTATTAGAGGAACATCAAAATAATTAAGACAAATCCAGGTATGTTGTTGTTTCTACGCGGCTGGTGTGTATGCAGCATGTCCAAGCTAACGCGAGTTCGCACATGTTAGCTGCGTTTCCAGATGTGTCAACTGCAAAGCCCCTCTGACTATTTTTTGTATGTACATTATACCTTACATATTGTTTGTGTAGTATTGGGTGTTGTATGTTAATGGGTGGTGTTTACCTTTCTTTTTGCAGACCTGTATTAGAGCAACATGAGCAAGATGTCTCAGCTTCATCAGCTTGGAGCAGAGAGACAGGGTCAGGAAATAATTAACTGGAAGCTGTGCATACTCTGACAGTCTGATTACCAAAGTAAAGGACACTTGGTATTACATCCTAGACTAGATTCCTATCAGAAGATACAAGATACAGTAAAGGAGAGAGCCACCTTGAAAGATGGAAACTATGTTGAAATGCAAAAGTGGCTCACGGACATCAAAAAAGAAACACTATGTGAAGAGCATGGATTTTGGCATCGCAGCTGTTACCTGGTCACGACTAACAAGGACCACATTCAGCGAGCCCGAGACTGCTATGAACATGCATTATCCACTGGGTCGTACCCTGCCAAAAGACGTGGACAGAACAGAGGAAACACTAATAAGGATGAACCAAGCCCGTCTGGTCAGTCTTCCCCATTCACATGGTCATGTATGGTGCCACTGGACAAGGACCTGTGTTTTTTCTGTCAAGAAGACACTGATGAATAGTTGTTCAAAGTCTGCACACAAAATGCTGGAGAAACACTCAAATCAGCTGCAGATAAGTCCCAAAATCCAGCATTCAAAACGAGACTGAACGCATGCATCTCACCAACAGATGCCCATGCAGTAGATGCTAGATATCACAAATCTTGTTGGACAAAACATGTATTCCATGCCACGCGAGATCAAGGTGAAACAAAGAGTTCATCAAAAGTCCATCCGCTACAAAATGCATGTCTGATTGAGCTGATCAACCTTGTTGATGTGCAAACTCAAAACCAAGCCTACTTCTCAATTGATGACATTGAAACCGCATACATGAGAATGCTTGGACCAGACGGTATGGAAAACCATTTCCCGGCATTCACCAGATGGTGGCTGAAGGAGAAGATCCTTACTGAACTGCCCAGTGTGAAGTCTGTCCTGCAGAAGAACAGAAGAAAGCCAGCAGTCTTGTACTCTTGTACTCAGGCTGATCTGATGGAGTATCTGGCATCAAAGATGGTTGAATACAGCAAAGAATCCCCCAAGCTTGTCATTGCTTCTGCTGCAGGACACAACGGGAGCAACAGTCAATTGGACTTTAAAGGCAACAACCATGAAGAAGCAGACACCTTGTTGATCCACCATGGAGTACTGGCTTCACGTCGCAACCCATCCGATGCACAGCTCATGTTCTTCTCCCCAGACGCAGATGTACTGGTGCTGGTTGTAGCAAATTATGAAATCCTGCTGAAAAATACTTGTGTTTCAATGGCATCTGGGATTTTGGAAGTGAAACCAATATGGAAAGCTCTGGGTGCAGATCGAGCAAAGGCTTTGCTGGCATTTCATGCATTTACAGGAGCAGACAACACTGGGCGGTTTTCTAGAATAGGCAAAGCTACCTGGCTGAACATCTACCAAAAAGCAGATGATCATGTTGTCAAGGCTCTGCAAATGCTGTCTCAAATCAGTGAAGTGACAGAGGATCTGCTATCTACTTTGGCTGAGTTTGTATGCAGTGTATACTCACCGAAGGGGATCCAAATCGACAAAATCCCTGAACTGAGATGGTGTCTTTTCTGCAAGCACATGGCAAAAAGTGACAAGCTTCCACCCACACTTGGTGCCATCAAGCAATATGTCCTACGAGCCCGTATCCAGGCCAGAGTGTGGGGTCAGGCAGACATCGCCCAGCAGGAGTTCCTTGACCCACTACAAGGATGAGGATGGCCAGCTGAAACCAATGACAACTGAGTCCCTCCCAGCACCAGAGGCCATCATTGAGATGGTCAGATGTCAATGCAAAGCAGACTGTTCTTCACACAGATGTTCGTGCAATTCAGTGGAGCAATCCTGCACGGAGCTATGTCAGTGTAGCACTGACTGCTAGAATGATGAAGACCCTCGGGATATCACATTTGCGAGTGACAGTGATGATGATAGTGAGGACGATGGAGATGTGTAGACAAACATGACAGTTTGCTTGTGTGTAAGCTTTGGGTGTCAAATTCTGAATATTTTTTTCTTTTTCTGTTCTGTTCTGTTCAGCTATGCATATTAAAATGCAAGATAGACACCCATGCATGTGTTATTGACATTTGTAATTATCACCATTGGATTCCTTGCCCCAAAAAATGTAGATTTGGCCACTGGAATCTTGTTTATAGGTCATCTAGGAGGCGAGATATTGAGAAACTAGTGTTTGAGGGTCGCCAGTTTAAAAAAAATCCAAGATAGCCACCATAATGACATCTGAGAAAATGGAATCAAACATTTTCTGATTTGTTAGGCTATAAGGTTTTCAAAAATATATAGTTCTCATAATCTCCCAAAAATTATAACGAAATTACATAAGGAAACTGACGATACACAAAAGTATATTGATGGATGATCGGTCGGCCGGTCGGTCAGAGCTCATTTTAATGTTCCCCGTCTCTGACTTTGGCGGAGGGGTTGGGGACAAAAATTCTGCAATTATAACATCGATAATACAAGAATGGCACTTGGTAGGGTGCATACCTCCACCAGGCTGAACAGTTTACGTTTTGTATACTATTTATAGGCCAGATCTGCATCCGGACATGAACCAAAATCTAATCAGCTTGCTCTTGTCAACTAACCAACTCATCTCCAAAGTTTTGTCCGAATCCGTCCACAACTTTTTGAAATATCTTGCTATTTTTTGTTTCGAGCCTATGTCTCAATAATAAAGATTCACTTAAAAAATTATAGCATCTGGATCTGGATCTTCATCAAAATCGAATCATTCTGTCATGGTCACAGAACCAAACCTGTCCACCCAAATTTCGGCACAATCCATCCGTAACTTTTTGAGATATCCTGCTCACAGACAGACAGACAGAAAAACAGATAGACAAGGATGAAACCATAAATATGTCCCCAAATTAACAGGCAGTTTCACCAGGAGGGGATTGCTGGTGGACTGTGTACGCCCTGCAGATACCTGGGAAAGATGAAGCACGAAAATAGCAGAGGGTGCAAAGCAGAAAAGAGATGGTAGAAGACATACAGACCACTGACCTGTCTGTGATGGCAAAGTGATAGACCCAAAGACTGAGCTTCATTGTGGGAAATTCTAACAATCTTAAAGGCCTTGGTTTCCATGGCATCAAGCTGAGCAAGATGTGAGGCAAGGGAGCCAGCCCGGAGGAGAAAGCAGCACTCCATCAAGCTGTGGATGAAGGCCTTGTAGGTTGATAGGAATTCAGGTGTGCCAAGGAAGGACTTTGTACAACGGCGGATGGCCAGTCGGCGGCTGTCTTTTGAGGACAACTTTGAAATGTGGTTGGTTGAAGAGCGATAATGGCTGATAGTGAGACTCGAGTTTGAATGACTGAACTTCCTCAAGAGGATTGGTAAGAAAGGAGATAGGAGGGTTTGCCAGATGGTCCTTTTGGAGAAAGAGAGCGAGAGTGTCGGATTTGTCAGGATTGAAAGACATATTCCAAGTGTTTGACCAACTTGTGAGTTTTTTTTTCCAAGGTCTGAATAGAAGGAAGAAGCTGCAGCCTGCCTGTCTGAACGATAAGAGATGTCACAGCAGAAGGTGGAGTCATCATGAAATAGATAAAGAGGATTTTCCAAAGAGTCAACTTGGCCTTGACTTGAGGAGAATGGAGTTGGCCTTGTTTGTCATAGGCAGACAGTTTGGAGAGCAAGGCGGAATGCCGGACTGTATCAAAAGCTTGAAATATGTCCAGAGAGATGGCTCTGATCTCATGTCTGATATTGAGGTTGAGGGCCTTCACCCATTGCTGGGAGAGTGGAAGCAGCATGTCCAATCTATAAGCAGCATGTCCAACCAAATAAAATAGGCAGAACCAATATAATTTGGTCTTCCATTTGATTTGAATTTAACGTTTTAAAATCCCATTCCGAATTCAATTGAATAAAGAGGACGTAACGGGTCAGGTGTCTGATCAAAGCAGGGTTACATCAAAGCAGGACGTTTTGGTACCCGGTCATCACTGCCAGCAGCTATAAAGTGGCAGTTCTAGTGTTAAGAGCATTCATCAAAAACTGTTCAGTGGAGGAAATTGAAACTTTAACAAAAGTTAGGACTTCCGGTTCCGGTTTTTGAGTGACGGTTGGTTCTGCCGACTTTCTCAAAGATAAGTTTCCGGTTGTTGTTTGTCGCATTTTCACTGTTTATTTTGTTACCTCAATGTTTACAGTGTGTTCCTAGTTCCGTTTTGTTTCAAAACTTGTGCTATTTGGTGAGTTTTGGTCAGTCTTGTCATATCGGGTTTTCCTGAGGCCTACCCATCTTCCTGTCGATGTGCACAATCGTGTTTATTTGTATTTTCTCCTTATTACCATCAGTTTTTCTTTTCTCCACTTTTCCCTCCACCCTCCTTCTCTCCTATCCCTCCCAACTATACCCTCTGTTTCATGTCTTAAAATATAAAAAAAAATACAACAAAAATACTTTTTACCTCACAGTGTACCCCACGTAACCACGTGACTTCCCTGACTGACTCTTCTTCCTCCTGCTCTTCACTCTTCCCTGCCAATGTCACTATGATCGTGAAGGTTTTCACCACACAACTTCACTACCTTTTCTGCAAACCTTTCCTTCACTCTCCCCCCCCCCCACCTCTTCCCTGATCTTCAAGATAAAATAAATAAAATGAGCTCTTACAATGATTAAACTTCCCCTCTCTGTCCAGTTCTTCTTCTTCATAATCATGCGTTTAATACGACCTTTCTTTCATCCCGTGTCTAAAAATTTCATCTGTTACAACACTTCCTTTCTCCGCTCTGTCAATTCTTCTGCACTCCATCCATCTTCCAAGGTATGTAAACAAATCTCTGACCTACAAATTATTAAAATCCTATTTTGCAAAACTTGTTCATCTTCCATGATTAATTGTTTGTTTGTTTTCCAACTTCAGTGCAAATTCACCCCACCTCCTTAAATCTACCTCCTCCGAACTCCTTCCCTATTAAACCCACTCCGTACTCCTCACATCTTGCCCCCCCCCTCCCAATCCCATCCTGGCATCTCTCCACTGTCCTCTGCCTTACTAACAGTTCTCCATCTGATATCCCAAACTGTATGGTTTTCAAACATCTGTGGGCTCCGTTCCAACTAAACAAATGTCCCACACTTTAATTCAGCACACTCCTCAATATCTCAAACATGCTCTCCCTTTCCTCTCATCACATCCCCCCTCTTCCCACCCCCTTAAATCCTGTTCCTCCCCCACCCGCTCCCATCTCCACAATACCTGAACCCAGTCTCATCCTTCCCTTCAACCCAAGCCTCCCTTCTCCCTACTCTCCATTGGTCGTGCCTGCTCTCAGCATGTCCCCACTCCCTCAAAGCTACCCTCTCACACCTCGCAAATCAACTGCCTCCTCCCTCTTCAAAGCAAACTTCTCTGTCTTCTTCCTCCAAGCTCCCCCCAACACCTTTCTGCCTCGATTCTTCCCCCGTACCCTTCTCCTTCAATTACCCCCCTCACCCTTCTCCCTCAATTCTCCCCCCACCCTACTCTTCCAAATTTCCCCCTCACTCCCCCTTCTCAAAGCTGCCCCATTCACATCCACAAAGCTGCCTCCTTCCCCCACCCTCCCTCTTCCACCACCTCCAATGTCCCACTCTCCTTTGCCCCCTCTCTTATTACTTCCCACTGCCACTCATCCCTTCACCACCTAGCCCTTTGTCCTCCTCCCCATCTGACCTTCTCCCTTAGCTCTTCTACAATTTGTCATCAACTGTCAACAACTCTCATTACCTCCATCTCTCCACCCTCTCACTTCCCTCCCCCTTCCCTCCCCCTTCCCCCACCCCCTGCACCGAAGTCTGCTCCCCTCCCTCTCCCTTAACAGTGTGAACCTCAAACATTTGGGTCCTTCGCTCTAACCTGACTGATCTCTCCATGCAGGTTGCCACTGACAAACCAGACAAATCTGCTTAACAGAAACTTTCCTCCTTCAAGATGACTCTGACTCCTGAGTATCTCTCCTTGGTTACTCGCTCTTCCGGTATGACAGACCTGAGCCTCGGCCTGGTGGCGGAGCTGCTCTCTTCATCAAAAACTCTCTTCGTCATTCTCCGTGCACTGTCCTCACTCCCCAACACCCTCCAGGAATACCTCTCACTACGGTTTCCCCTCCAGTTCCACCTCATGTTTATATGTGTGTTGTACCATCCATTTACATCTCGCTCACCAAAAACATGGTCCAACTTCTATCCTCTCATCCCAACTCTCTCTTCCTCATATGTGGTGACTTCAATTGCCATCATGCCAGTTGGCTGAGTGTGGGTACCTCTCTCACCTGGCATGGCACTTCAGCAAAGGACTTATCCGACTCATTGGGACTGACACAATCTGTCAATTTCCCAACCCAGATATCAGCCAATGGTACTCCATCTCTTCTGGATTTGATATTGACCAATTTCTCAGAAAATGTCTGCTACTTCTTTTCAGCTCCAATTGGTTCATCTGACCATATGCTTGTTAAAGCGGTCATCTCTCTGGCTGTTATTAGAAAACCACCTAAGCGCCGACAAGTCTGGCATTTCACTCAGGCCGACTGACAGGGTCTTCAAGTAACCATCAAACTTCCAAACTAGTCTCCCTTTTTGACTCTCACTGGCATCAAGTCAACCTGGAAATGCTTTCAAAGACACTTGCTCTCTCTCTCTCATGCACAGATTTATCCCTATGTCATCTTCAGTTGTCCTATCCTCCCTCCTGCCCATGGTACACTGAAGCTGGTGGCAAGGCTGTTGTCCTGAAACAACTTGCCTTCGCCTCATGGAAGGCAAATCCTACTGAGGGTAATCTAATTTCTTTCCACAAAGCTCGGAACAAGTGTGGGCCCACCTTCAGGAGAGCCAGAAAACAACTTCTTTCTCTCATCTCAAGTATGAACTCTCAAACCTGTCTCCCACCTCCAAATCATAGTGGCATCTGGTTAAGTCTGTTTTCAGAGTTTGATGGCTGCACAGCTGACACTGCCCATGAAAAGGCTGAATGGCTAAACTCCATCTTTGCTTCAAAATCTTGTGTCCCAAACCCATTGCTTTCTGTACCCTCCTTACCCAGTCACACCCAGCTGTTCCTGGACTCTGTCCTTTTCTCCTGACAAGGTGGAGAGCTTGCTGTCAAACCTTCTGCAATCACCCCTCATGTCCAGACAGCATCACCCCTCATGTCCTTAACACCTGCTCTGCTGTTCTTGCTAACCCTCAATCTGTTCTATTCACCCTATCATTTTCTCAAGATCATCTGCCTTCTGCTTGGAAATCAGCAAACATTACCGCTCTGCATAAAAAGGTGCAAAAACAGATCCCTGCAACTACAGACCAATCAGCCTTCTCCCAATCATCAGCAAGGTCATGGAATGTATCATTACTTCCGACATCAAATGGCTTGATTTCCGACCATCAATTTGGATTTGGACCAGATCACTCAACCCTGAACATACTGCTTCTGCTTTCCCAACAATGGATGGAGCTAAATGCTAAACATGAGATCAGTCATCTCCCTTGACATATGGTGAGCTTTCAATATGGACTGGCATCCCACCCTGCTCACCAAACTCTCTTCTTATGGTATCCAAGGCCATCTCCACTCATGACTCGCGGATTTCCTCTGCTGTCACAGTCAACAAGTGGCCCTAAATGGAGTTCTTTCATCCCCTCTTCCTGTCCAGGCTGGAGTTCCTCAAGGTAGTGTTCTTGGCCCTTTGCTCTTTCTGATTTTCATCAATGATCTCTCCAACTCTCTGAAAAATCCTCTTTATCTCTTTGCTCATGACTCCACCCTCTGCCGCACCATCTGTCATCCCTCAGATCAGCAAGTGGGCTCCAGGCCCGCCAAAAAACCCATCCTGGTGAAACTACCAAAATCAAAAATTACCACTCACCTTCACTCTTTCATTCCTCTTTTTCCCACCTCTCGAACAAGCTCCCACACTCTCTTCAATCCCACTCCTCCCTCCAGGTCTGCAAAACAGCTGTTCGCCACCACCTCTTATCTTCCCCCATCCAAAACCTCTAGCTTTTCGATCTCCCTTTAATCCATCACAAACCCACCTCCTTCAAATTCCCTGCTTTCCTTCCTGAAAGTCCCTGTAGTACCATCTTGTTTACCCCATGTACCCCGACCCATCCCTCTCCCTTCCACAGATATCCTACTGTCTTTGTTCCCCACTATTTGGTGCTTCCCTCTCCCACCCCTCTTGTCTCCTGCCTTGTTATATGTTTCTGTCTCTCTCCATCGAGTGCAGCCTGTGGCTGCTGGTTGCATCATTGGTTGGGACGCGGCGATGCCGCTGATGCAGTGTCCCCCTTACCAGTACACTGGTACTCATTTTGCCGACCTTGGAAGGATGACAGGCTGAGTCAACCTCCTGGTGTATTATAATTCAGAAGCAATCGGGGCTTGAACTCAGGACCCTTGGATCCCAAGCCGCCACCCTAACCACTAAGCCAACACCAGGCTTATATGTTTCTGTGTATTAGATCTTATGCGAGCCTCGACTTGGTATACAAAAAAATATTTAAAAAAATTAAAAATTGATGTCACCCATATTACTTGGATGACGCATGCCCCCTCAGAACGTACATGGTGAATTAAACAAAGCCTAACACCCAGAGACAATGTCACTTCTTTGGTTGTTTTAACGATTTCCATATTTATACTTTCGTGATCTATTGTGGCATCTTGATCAGCCTTGGCAGTTATGAAAACACTCGAGGAGAATAAGAGCCGCTTTGTAAAGGTTTATTAATGTACTATGTGGCAGACTTTTCAAAGTATAATTTGTACACATTTACCTAAGAAGTGAATAAAGTTGTGATGACAAATTAGCCGCCAGAAGAGTTGGCTCGTGTCCTTCTCAAGACTGCATGGGGTAAGTATTCTATGAATATGATCTTGTTCTTAATGGTATGAAGAGCTACGACAGGAAGAGAAATGTTTTTTTTTCATTGACGATTCAGTTTGGGAATATTGAAAAGAAGAAGAGATTGGGAAATGCATAACTGAACTCCAGGCAGGGAGATAAAAGTTTGGGTTTTTGTTTCCTACGTTGTTGTTTGGTTTTTTTGGGGGGGAGGGAGGTGGGTTTTGGAGTGAAGAAGAGTAATATGTTGTTTGTATTTTTGAGCGAAGAGGGGAGTGGATTGAGCTGAGGGATCAGAAGTAATAATACCTGGGATAAAAGGAGAGAAAACTAGGCAAAAATACAGAGGGAGAAGCACAATCCAACTACAACCAGTCAGTCGGCCTGACCACCTGGGACACACACTGGATGATTCAAAACAGCAAGATACAGTTTGGGACAGAAAAATTGACAAAAAAACATAACCAGCAAAATAGGAATTAAAATAAAATAGTAGAACACAATGTATCTGGTCTGGGAAAATAGGCTTGGCTGAACTTGAAGGAGCAGCTGAGGATCAGGATGTGGATGTGCTTGGAACCCAGAACAGGAAGTCTTATCCACCTACTATGCCTTCATCCGAAGGTTGAAGGAGTACTTCTGCCCCCTTTAGGCTGGCTCCCCTCCTCACACCACATCACAAACAGGTCGTCTCTGTCTCTCTCTCTGTGTCTCTCTCTCTCTCTCTCTCTCTCTCTCTCTCTCTCTCTCTCTGGTCTTGCACTCTCTGCTCTCTGTGCTCTTGCACCCTCTGCTCTTTCTGCTCTTGCACCCTCTGCTCTCTCTGCTCTTGCACCCTATGCTCTCTCTCTCTCTCTGCTCTTGCACCCTCTGCTCTCTCTCTCTGCTCTTGCACCCTCTGCTCTCTCTCTCTGCTCTTGCACCCTCTGCTCTCTCTCTCTCTCTCTGCTCTTGCACCCTCTGCTCTCTCTCTGCTCTTGCACCCTCTGCTCTTGCACCCTCTGCTCTCTCTCTCTCTGCTCTTGCACCCTCTGCTCTCTCTGGTCTTGCAACCTCTGCTCTCTCTCTCTCTCTCTGGTCTCGCACCCTCTGCTCTCTCTCTGGTCTCGCAACCTCTGCTCTCTCTCTGGTCTCGCAACCTCTGCTCTCTCTCTGGTCTCGCACCCTCTGCTCTCTCTGGTCTTGCACCCTCTGCTCTCTCTGGTCTTGCACCCACTGCTCTCTCTCTCTCTCTGGTCTCGCACCCTCTGCTCTCTCTCTCTCTGGTCTCGCAACCTCTGCTCTCTCTCTCTGGTCTCGCACCCTCTGCTCTCTCTGGTCTTGCACCCACTGCTCTCTCTGGTCTTGCACCCACTGCTCTCTCCGGTCTTGCACCCACTGCTCTCTCCGGTCTTGCACCCACTGCTCTCTCCGGTCTTGCACCCTCTGCTCTCTCTCTCTCTCTGGTCTCGCACCCTCTGCTCTCTCTGGTCTTGCACCCTCTGCTCTCTCTGGTCTTGCACCCACTGCTCTCTCCGGTCTTGCAGCCTCTGCTCTCTCTGGTCTTGCACCCACTGCTCTCTCCGGTCTTGCACCCACTGCTCTCTCTGTGCTCTCCCCCCACCCCAGATTTCTGCAGGGCACACATAGTCTGTCATCACTGTTCACCAGAATAACTCCTCACCTTCACTCATACATTCCTCTTTTTTCATGACTTGAAAAAATTTCCACATTCTCTTGAATATCATTCCTCCCTCCAGGATTTCAAGACAGCTATTCACCACCATCTCAGGTAACCCCTCATTCAAAACCATGATCCTTTCTACCACTGTTAGTCCAAAGCAAACCTCTTTCCTGAGAATTTGGGCTTTATCTATCTTGTCCACCCCGTGTGTCCTCCCATAACTCTCATTCTTCCTCACATCCTATAATTCTCCTCCTCCTCCTCCTCCTCCTCCTCCTCCTCCTCCTCCTCCTCCTCCTCCTCCTCCTCCTCCTCCATTTTGTCTCTTATCCCTGCTGTTGGTGTATTATCCACCATCTCCTTCTGCTGTTCCTTTTGTTCTGTTACATCCTATGATCCATTCTCTGTTGTTGCTCCTCCACGAGGATCGACGTTGTACAATTTTTTTTTCTTGCAACGACTGTCCTTTATTGTATTTAATGTGTTGAACGACATTTGTTGATTGGGGGAAGGGGAAATTTTTCTTGGAAAATAGAGGAAACCAATTTTTACATGAAATTGTATTTTTACGGCATGAAATGATTTCAAGACAATTTTAACCAGAAAACTAAATTATTGGTGATGTGTCTATAGCGGTTTTAAAGCTTGGATGGATTTATTTATTCTGTTGTAGAATGGAAGAACAATCAGCGGTTGGAGTGGTGCCACCAGTAAAGAAAGCCAGAACATCCACTGATTGGTCAAAGTGCATTTTCAGTGAGAGTGCAAGCAAAAAGGATGACAAGTTCAGATGCAGCACATCCAAAGGAGCAAGTACAGGACAAGCTGCAATATATCTCTTGCTTGTATATCCTTGCAATATATCCAGATATCGAGAAACTCGAAGAGTACAGAGCAAAGTGACATCAGAACTGCTTGTCAACAGTTAATGGCCAATAAAAACTCAAATTGATGTAACAACAAGTACCAACAACTATTGATGCCAGTTCTAATAGTGGGACAGAGGGCAAATCACAAACAAGGTCATCCCAAAAATCCATCCCAACTTGGGAAAATTGTTCAATATGCAGGAAACCAGGGAAGAAGCTTTGTCAGATTTTAACTGATCAAGCAGGGGAAAAGCTTAGAAATGCAGCAGTTGTGTGAAACGATCACGTTGTTAAGCTCAGAATTGCAAATTTTGATGCGACAGCATATGGGGGGAAATATCACAAGACTTGTTACTCGACTTGTACTTCTTCACACCACCTCTCTCGACTTCAGCGTGCTGAAAAGTGTGATGAGGAAACCATAAGTGATTATAGCCAAGCTTTCAGCATGCTGCTTTTGGGAGTTGATGGAGGGTTATTCCATCAAAACCATATTTACGAAATGACAAGCATAAAGGATAGATATCGCAAAATCATGTCCACCCTTGGTACTGATGCCCATAGCTACAAGTCCAGCAGGGTGAAAGAGCACCTTATTCAACATTACAGCAGTCACATTTCATTTTGTAGACCTGAACTTCAAACCAAAAGCGAACTTGCTTTTGCAGCCAAAAGAACTGCAGGAAATGCAATTTTATCCATCATTGATGTAACAGCAGATGCAGTCCCCACAGTTGATGCACCAGTTGTGGCTATGGATTGGAAGACAGCTATCCTTCTTGGAGAAGCAATGATAATGATTCTAAATCCTGAAAGTCAAGAGACAGTGGGACTCACAACTTTCCCTCCAGATCTTGATATCAACATTGAGAAGGTGAAGGAGCATGTAAGGAACACTTCTAATGATTTTCCTCCAGTGGTTGATATCAGGATCAACTGGAAAGTCTGAAATTTTGAGCCCCCTCTTTCTGAGGATGATCGCCAATACAATCGCATCCTTGCCATTGGACAAGATGTTGTCTATGTCACCTCTCAAGGTACAAAACTAACTACCAAACGCTGTACACCATTTGTCACGCAGCAAAGACTTGCTTGTACACCAGCCTGCAGTTGCTCTACAGAATTCACAAACACAGTCACAGATGGCAAATAATTTGAAGGATGATTTTGATGCCAACTAGGACAAGAGGTAACTTGGCTTTCATTTTGTTATGTCCATTGCAGCTTTTAGACTGCTCCTTTACGCTGGTCGATATATATTTTGCAGGAATCTTTGAGGTTCGTTTTGGATTGGGCATAGCTGATTCAATACTTGGTTCAATTGTTCTAAGTTGCAGAAACATGAACCTGCATGTTTCCCTTCATTTTAAGGATACATACCGGGTGAGTCAAAAGTATCACCTTTTTCTTAGTCTAAAGAGACATAACTCATGATTTAGTCTTAAATATTCAAACAGTATGGTGTTTTTGAAGAAGCAGTGTGCACTCTTTAGGAAGGGGAAGAAAATTTCACTCTTGAAGATTGTTTTGCTGACATTTTGAGACTGTAGTTTAAAAAACGGGTTATACTTTTTTCTGACTTACTTGGTAGGCAAAATAGTGACATCATGAAAGATTGTTTTTAAGATTATAAAATTTTCGAAAACTAATGATACTCTCGTTTTGAACAAAAAAATGACCAGATAATGAAAAAAAACCTTTCTGCTCATATCAACTTTGTCAAAACGAAGAGGTGAATGTAGTTTGATCCACTCCATTTGTAATATCACGTTGCTAGGTAGGTCAGAAATGGCCCTTTAAAAGGGTTTTTAGGGAGCCATCTTTTTCAACACCTCAGAGAGAAGCTATGATATGACAAACAAAGGATGCCTTGAATTAGAATTGAGTTTGCAGAAGAGTTTTTCCAACTCAAAACCTAACTAGCCGTCAATAATTTTCCACGAGCGTAGCGTGAGCGATAGACCAGTTTTTGCAGAAAGGTAGCATGAGCGATAGACCAGTTTCTGTAAAAAAAAAAAAAGTAACGTGAGCAATAGACTAGTTTGTGCATAAAAGTAGTGCGAGCAATAGAAGAGTTTTTGTAAAAAGGTAGTGCGAGCAACGGAATAGTTTTTAGAGAATGGAAGCACGAACAACAGACCACTTTTTGTAGAAAGGTAGTGTGAGCAATAGATCACTTTTTCTACAAAGGTAGCTTGAGGAAGACAAGTTTTTGGAGAAAGGTAGCACGAACAATGAACCAGTTTTTGTGAAAAGTTAGTGCAAGCAATAAAAGTTTTTATAAAAAGGTAGCATGATGAATAGACCAGTTTTAGGAGAAATGTAGCGCAAGCAATAGAACACTTTTTGCAGAAAGGTTGGGTGAGCAATAGACCAGTTTTTGTAAAAAGGTCATGAAAGCAATAAACGAGTTAAAAAAAAAAAAAGGTAGCACAAGGAATAGACCAGTTTTTGTGGAAAGGTAGCGTGAGCAAGAGATGAGTTTTTGGAGAAAGGTAGCACAGGCAATAGAAGAGTTTTTGGAGAAAGGTAGCACAAGGAATAGACCAGTTTTTGTGGAAAGGTAGCGTGAGCAAGAGATGAGTTTTTGGAGAAAGGTAGCACAGGCAATAGAAGAGTTTTTTGAGAAAGGTAGCACAAGGAATAGACCAGTTTTTGTAGAAAGATAGCATGAGGAACAGACCAGTTTTTGTAGAAAGATAGCATGAGCAATAGAAGAGTTTTTGGAGAAAGGTAGCATGAGCAATGGAATTATTATAAATCAAAAGGTAGCAAGAAGACCAGTTTTAGGCGAAAGGTAGCATGAGGAATAGAAGTGTTTTTGGAGAAAGGTAGCATGAGGAATAGACCAGTTTTAGGCAAAAGGTAGCATGAGGAATAGAAGTGTTTTTGGAGAAAGGTAGCATGAGGAATAGACCAGTTTTAAGCAAAAGGTAGCATGAGGAATAGAAGAGTTTTTGGAGAAAGGTAGCATGAGGAATAGACCAGTTTTTTGAGAAATGTAGTGCAATGGCATACAAATGCCAACATGGGCCATTAAATATTTTAATTGAACAACGATTTAGGCCTCCATGTCTGTCATCTTTGCTTACATGCTAACAGTCATGAATGGAGGAGAGTGATAGGAAGTTTCAAGTGCACAGCTCACCTTAACAGCTCCTTCTCTCGGACCTCAAGTTGCAGCATGATGCTGCTTAGTTCCAGGTATAGGTTGTTGGCACGCTCCAACTTGCGTTCATAGTGGTCCCTGATGTCCAGGGCATGTCTGTACGGACAGCATGCATGCGTATCAAATGAGGTTGTTCTTAAGAGACACATCGATATAACAAACCATTAAAAAAAACTCAACTGCCGATTATCTCGAAAACGAGATTACAGTAAACATCCATCGATAAATATTTCCTTAACATGTACAAATACTAAAGGGAGAAGGGCAATGAGAAAGGAAAAGTGAACAGTCTCTGCAAATGTACCATGAAAGTAGAAATCAACCTTTTCCCAAGACACAAGTCTTCAGCTGTCGATCTCCTCCAAGGTATATCACAGCAATGAAATTCTCAAACCCGGAGGTAACATTGGACTTTCGAAATGACGTGTGAACACAAACGAGGCCTTTCAGGCATATGTTGTGTGCAGTTTTCAGTGAATCACTTCTGCTCGCCAGGGCACTTTTAACGTGCCGTTTAACTTTTCACCCTTTGGGTCAAATCGTCTTTTAAACACAATTTTTAGGATTTCGCCAAAAGAGTGGCAACTTCAAAATGGTTAACCTTAATTGTTGTGTTCCTGGATGCAAATTGGACTCACGAAAACATAAGAAACATGAGAAATGTCCGTGTACGAGGGGTGTCAAATCCCTACCATTACCTGTTCCTACACATGGGCGGCAGTGCGTGCGCACGCACACCCTATAAGCAATACTGTATCCACAAAAATCTAGTATATTTTCCATTGTGGCCCTGAAACCAAACTAACAAGAGATTTATAACAGCTCCCACTCCTATTCCTCTCCTCCCTCCCCCCCCTTTAAAATTATTTTTGGCTTCTTTTTGAAGCTTTGTGAGCCATTTTAGGGAATGATCCTCATCTTTCACACACGATATATGTTAACATGCCCCGATGGCTGCTGTTGCTGGGGGTTTCTGTGCACGGGCGCAGAGCATTCTAGGGCAGATTACACCATTTTAAAAGTCCAGTATTGCCTTGGTAATTCACAAGACGTAATATTGCCTTGGTAATAATACGCAGTAGAATCACACTATAAACGGAGAAGTGACCGTTTGTTTGTTTGTTTGTTTGTTTGTTTGTTTGACATATATGTATTCTTGAGCCGCTGGACAGAATGAGTTGAAAAGTGGTGATTCAACTCGAGGTGTGCACGGGAAGGCTTTAAAAAAACAAAAACAAAAATTAGTTAATAGCCCCAGGCATTCCAGACGTGGGGAGGATGCCAACTCTCTCTATGTGGCATGGAGCTGCTCCCGTTGGGAGGGGGTATTACAAGTCATTCTAAAATAATGACAATTTTGTGGGAATTATCCTGTCAGTAACGATGACTTCTTCGCTCGCAAAACATGCAAACAAACAAAAATTATTACTGATATGCTGTTCAATGGAGTATGGTAGACAACACGTATCGATTGAAGTTATCTATTTAATGTTAAAATAATAATAATAATAATAATAATAATAATAATAATAAATAATTCCAATAACAACGAGAAAGCATCTGAAAATGCAAAGCCCGTCCGCTTTGTATTCGGACTTCTTCTTCTTCCATATGCGAAACGGTATCTTTGACCTTTTTACCAAATTATTAATTTGTCTTCTCCATATTCTCACAAGAAAGCTTTGTTGAAAATTCGATGACAAAAGCTCAAATGGTAAAAAAAAGTTATGGCCCAGACAGACACACAGGTACAAAGACACACAGACACACACGATTGCGAAACCCCGTTTCCCGTTTCGTGGGGGACAGGCTAATCAGATTTTTCACTGACACTAATATCCTTCCACACCTTTAGGTCCGCATGCAGGCTTGATGGTAACAGGCAGACATGGAAAGACTGAAATAATGATTTTAAAAATTGCATTGATAAAGGAACCCCGGGTGTTGGCTCGGTAACAATCAGGAATGGCATTGTAAAATAGGCCTTCTGCAACTCTGCGGGGTTGATACAATCTGTGAACTTCCGAACCAGGATTTGAACTACTACTGGTAAATCCTGGATCCTGGATCTTGGAATGCATAACTTTCCATCCAATCTCTCTTGCTGCTCATCTGATCCTTCTGGCTCTTATAACCACCTTCTTATAAAGGCCTGTATCTCTCTCGCTATTCATTAATTTGTCCTTTTTTGCTTCATTCAAAAGTACAAATACATTCGGTCAAAGAACAAGTTGAAAATACCAAAACCCAGGCGGACTGCACACCTCAACAGCGATTGTCAGGGAACAACCTCACTGACGTAGAATATGGATATTTGTACAGGCCTACTGGCAGCGATTTCAATCTGCACTCTCTCAAAAGGATTGGGCTGCCATCTACACAGCACCTGATATTGATTTTGCCTGGGAATACTTTCACAAAGACTACTTTCTCTCATGCACTGGTTTATCACATCCTGTCAGGGGTTTTTCTATCTCTACTCGAGATCCTGGTACACCGAATCGTGTGAGGAGGTGGTTTGCAGTCAAGCAGCTTGCCCTTTTCAGCTCGGAATGCTACCTCCACTGAGGGTAACTTTTGCTCATTCCCTAAGGCTCACAGCGTGTGCGCCCATCCTGAGAGAAGCTAGAAAATGTACTTTTACAAATCTTGAGGCCGAACCTTCAAACCAGTCTCTTTCGTCCATCTTTTGGTGGCACCTTGTCAAGTCTGTCTCTGGTGTTTGCTCTCCCACAAACCCATCCCTCAAGGCCCCGTCACACCTTGACGATTTAGCCAGCGTATGCCTGACGTATGAAAAATTTGGCTAAAACGCTGGCACACATCGAAGACGTTATGGGTAAGTTTGTATACGTTAAGAGCACGCTGGCATTCGTCGTAGTACGCCGAGCTGTTAGACAAATTTTCCATGCTTGAAATTTGTCGACGTATGCCAGCGTATGACTCACACGTTCCGCATAACGCTGGCCATAAGTTGTAGGCATGTTATGCGATCGTTGACACACATAGACACACGTAACTTGTAAGTTACTCATAAGTCGAAACACGTCGAGGTAATGTTTAGCGTGCCCGAAACTTATTTCTAACCTATGAGTAACGTGTTGTTGGCACGTTACGCGATCGTTGACACACGTCCACACACGTTACTTGTAAGTTACTCATAAGTCGAAACACATCAAGGTAATGGTTAAGGCCCGGTCACACCTTGACGTTTTAGCCAACGTATGCCGATTTTTGAATTTTTTTTCTAAAACGCTGGCACACGTTGAATACGTTATGGGTAAGTTTTGATAACATTGAGAGCACGCTGAAAAACACTGCCATACGTCATTGTACGCTGGCTTTAAACGTTGTACTTTTCGGTTGTCCTCAAATTTTTTCATGCTTGAAATTTCACGATGTATGCCGGCGTATGACTCACACGTTCAGCTACGCTGGCCACAAGTTGTATGCACGGTCTGCGATCGTTGACAGACGTCAACACATGCTACTTGTAAGTTAATCATAAGTTGAGACACGCCGAGGTAATGTTTAGCGTACCCGAAACTTATTTCTAACCTATGATTAACGTGTTGTTGGCACGTTATGCGATCGTTGCCACACGTCGACAGACGTTACTTTTAAGTTACTCATAGGCTGAAAGACGTCGGTATAATGGATCGTCCTTGCGTCAGCGTCCACGGCCACGGCCAGGACACTTATTTGCAGCATTCTTCAACCTTTTCTTCGGCATGACGAGGATGTTCACACTTCGATGTCTAGCTTGGCTATGATTCCAATTGTCCATCGGCAGCGTCTATTTAAAATAGTCGAGTTTGAGCGTTTTAACACGTTCAGAAGAAACGCTTCAAATTTCAAAACCCCAGCGTCAAAAAACAAAGGTGAGTGACAGCAATTTAAATCGTTCATTGTAAACAATGAAAATAGTTGAGTGGTACCGTTTAAAAGTCGTTGAGTGTAAAAAAAAAATCCAATTGTTGAGCGCAAGCGTCTACTTTCAATAGTGGAGATGCAGCCATTTAAATCGTTGAGTTTATCATTTAAATCGTTAAATCGTTAAACGCAAGGACGATCCATCATAACCCACACCCTCCCCCTCACACTCACCTACTACTGCCAACATGAACAAACTACTACTAATACTAATACTGATAGTGATACTGATACTGTTCCTGCTGACATGGACATCGACTCAAAAAGGACTCGAAAACACTGTTGGGTTCCCCTTTTATGAACACCATTTTTATATACCAATTCCCAAAACCGCTGGGAACACGTCTTTGTATGGCAGTTGTAACCTAGAAACACGTTAATTTATTTTTTTTTTTTGTCGACTGGAAGACGTCATTGGAATACGTCTACATACGTCGATGTGTGTTGGGATTACGTAAAGAATTGGTTCAAAGCACGTCAAACATAAGTTAGAAATAAGTTTCGCGTAAAAAAGACATTACCGCGACGTATTTCGACTTATGAGTAGCTTATAAGTAGCCTTTGTGGACGTGTGTAAGCGTCCACATATCGTGTGTAAAACTTATCCCCATCGCATGCGGAACGTGTGTCATACGCCGAGTACGTCGTAAAATTTTGAACGTTTAAAATTTCTTGACGTACTCTACTTACTACGACGTATGATAGCGTACTTTAGCGTTCTACTCACGTATACCAAACTTACTCATACCGTATTTGACGTGCCCCAACGTTTTAGACACATTTTTCTTAGGTCGGCATACGCTGGCAAGATCGCCAAGGTGTGACCGCGATGTTGACACTTCCATTTCTACGGCAGTTATGATTCGAATCGTTGTGCATCAGCCTTTTAATAGGCTACGTCACGACATCGTCGGCGATGCGTGCAACGCGCTATGCCTAAGTTAGACTATCGTTGGGCATCGGTTGTGTAGGCCGACAACAGGTTCAGCATTCGTTGGTATAAGTTATCTATAACACAACGAAATGTTCTGTGTCCATTACCAATGCGTTATACATAAGACCAAGTCGCTATGAATACGTCCGAATCTTTAAAAAAAAAACATCAAAAGTTCAACGTAAGCCAGCGTTTTACATACATTTTAATACGTTGCCATCGCTGGCTAAAACGTCAAGGTGTGACCGGGCCTTTGGCGTCAGTGTTCCAGACTCCCTGTTTTTTTTTGGTTTTTTTTTCTTTGGTATGACGGTGATGTTGACACTTCGATTTCTCGTGCGGTTATAATATAATATAATTAATAGGCTGCCGCTTAACGATTTCAATCATAACCGCACTAGAAATCAAAGTGTCAACATCACCGTCATACCAAAGAAAAAAAAAAAAAAAAACATCAGGGAGTCTGGAACACTGCCGCTAACCATTACCTTGACGTGTTTCGACTGATGAGTAACGTACAAGTAACGTGTGTCAACAATCGCGTAATGTGCCTAAAACTTATGGCCAGCGTATGCGGAACGTGTGTCATACGCCGAGAAATTTTCAACATGCTGAAAATTTCTCGACGTACTCAGCGTATGATGACGTATGCCAGCGTACTACGACGTATGCCAGCATGCTCTTAACGTATATAAAACTTACCCATAACGTATTCGACGTGTGCCAGCTTGGTTCGGCAAATTTTTCATACGTCGGCATACGCTGGCTAAAACGTCAAGGTGTGACAGCGGCTTCACACTTCGATGTCAAGTGCGGTTATGATTTGAATTGTCAAGCCGCAGCCTATTAATAGCCTACGCCACGTGATCGTCGGCGATACGCTGCCGCACGCTATGCATAAGTTAGACTATCGTTGGGCATAGGTTGTGAACGCCGACAACACACTCAGCATTCATTGGTATAAGTTATCTATATGTGATTGAAACTTTCTGTGTAAGTTACTAATATGTTATGCATACGTCCAACACGTTATTATACGCCCAAAACTTAAAAAACATCAATAGTTCAGCGTACGCCAGCATTTTACATACATTTTGAGATCTTGCCATACGCTGGCTAAAACGTCAAGGTGTGACAGCCCCTTCACCTCAAACGACATTATTGCTGAGTCTGCCTGAAAGAAGGCAGAATGTCTACATTCTGTCTTTGCCTCCAAATCTCGTGTGCTCAACCCATCCAGTTCTGTCGGCATTGCACCCTGACGTACCCACTGTCTATTGGACTCTGTGTCCTTTTGCCCTGAGGAGGTAGAGAAAGTTCTATCCGTGTCCTTTTGCCCTGATGAGGTAGATAAAGTTCTGTCTGTGTCGTCTTTGCCCCGAGAAGGTTGGGAAAGTTCTGTCCGGTGTTGATCCTGTTTCGGTGACAGGCCCAGATGGCGTCAGTGGACATGTTCTCAAATTTGGCTCTGCCATTCTTGCCTCCCACTCTATCTGCCCTATTTTGTCTGTCGTCCTTTGGCTACCTACCTTCTGCATGGAAGTGAACAAACATCACCCTCATCCACAAAATGTGTGCAGAAGCAGACCCTACCAACAACAGGGCAGTGAGCTTGCTTCCAATAATAAGCAAAGTCATTTAATCCATCATTACTTCTGAAGCCTTTCCTCTTCTCTCATATCCTGATCTCCGATCATTCGTTTGGATTCCGTCGCAATCGATCAACATCATGTCAGAGCAAGGTCTACTCACTACTTCATCATGTCAGAGCTTCTGCTCCTCTGTCAGCAATGGATGGATGTGATCAAGTTCAAACAAGAGTTTACACTGTCATCTCCCTGGACATACCTTGGGCATTCAGCAAAGTCTGGCATCCTGCTTCGCTTGCAAAGCTGTCTGCATGTAGCGTAGAAGGTCGCCTTCATGCCTCGATTTCTGACTTCCTCCTCAACTATCTTATTCCACACTTCTCCCATCTAAGGAACCACCTTCTGGAGCTACAGGCTGTTCTTTCTCACAGTTTCCTCCAAGACTTCAACCAAACGGTGCTCCACCATCTCGTTACCACCAATTCTGACTCAAGATCTTCATTTCCCCATTCACCTTTCCTATCTCAACTATCTTACTTGCCAGTTTCAGTTTCCTACCCTCCTCCCTTTCCACTGATCCTGTTCCTTAATTCTCTTGGTGTTTGTCCCATTGTCAGATCTAACTTGCTCTTCAATGAAACTCACTCCTGTTGTTGTTGTTGTTGTTGTTGTTGTTGTTGTTGTTGTTGTTGTTATTGTTCAGCATTACCACTGTTTCTGTTGAAATGTGTTCCAACGTGCTGTGCATGCTTTTAGAACATTTCATAAGTTTAAAAAGTCACACAATGGCAGAGGTGTCACCAGAATCTACATCCACATCTTACCTGAGCTCCTCACGACGACGCCGAATGAGTTGTTCATCTAGCTGGTGGATGCATGCCCCCTCACTGCGGATCTTCTCAAAGTGTAACCGCACCTCATCTCGCCACTCGGCCTGCACACACCAGCATCACCGAGTTACGAGACAATGTTTGCCCTACGAGTATCTTTATTTGCTTAAAAGTGAATCGATTGTTGGAGCTGCTTGGGTAATTAATCAAAATGGATGGAGTCGACCGACGTGGCCTGAAGGGGACAGTTTTTACTTGTACCTTCTAGACCAAAATTAACATTTTGTGCAATTTCTCTATCTCCTCTCCTCTTACAGGGAGGGAGATACTGTTTATTGGATTCCCTTTGTTTCTTTCCTCTTCATTCTTTCTTTCTTTCCAACAATTACAATCACTCACCCTTCAGTTATTTCTGAGCCACTCTTCTTCAAGTTTGGTATGGAGGTACTTCAAGTTCAAGTTTGGTATGGAGGTACCTTACTTTTATTCAAGTTTGGTATGTAGGTACCTTACTTTTGTACAAGTTTGGTATGTAGGTACTTCAAGTTCAAGTTTGGTATGGAGGTACCTTACTTTTATTCAAGTTTGGTATGTAGGTACCTTACTTTTGTACAAGTTTGGTATGTAGGTACTTCAAGTTCAAGTTTGGTATGGAGGTACCTTACTTTTGTACAAGTTTGGTATGTAGGTACTTCAAGTTCAAGTTTGGTATGGAGGTACCTTACTTGAAGGTACCGCTCAAACCTTCATGAGGAATTGACACCAATTCCATCAAGCAGTCAAAGAATACAAGATTTGTACATAGGTACTTCAAGTTTGGTATGTAGGTACCTTACTTTTGTACAAGTTTGGTATGTAGGTACCTTACTTTTGTACAAGTTTGGTATGTAGGTACCTTACTTTTGTACAAGTTTGGTATGTAGGTACCTTACTTTTGTACAAGTTTGGTATGTAGGTACTTCAAGTTCAAGTTTGGTATGGAGGTACCTGACTTTTGTACAAGATTGGTATGTAGGTACTTTCTGCTTTACACGGACTGTTTTTTCCTTTATTTTTTTTTCAATTTAAGTCTCCATTCAGCTTTCAGTGGGTCAAAGGTTCAACATTAAAAAAAAATCACACATTTTGCCTTTGCTTGCCATTGTCTTTTATTTGAGTCGATAAAGATGAAATTTGGCACAAAGGTGCTTTGCAGTAGCTCCTGTGAATGTGTGCAGAAAATATAGGATTAAGGCAGTTTGTGGGATACTACAACAGAGTTTGATAGTTAGGAGAAAATTGGTTGCAAAAGGTGTTTGGCTTGCTCTGCCTCTGTATTTCAACCAATCCAGAGAAGAATTGGCAAAATGATGGTTTTCCAGAGTCCATACAGACATTTGTTTGGTGTTTTTAAAAATAGATTTCAAAAGGGGGTCAAATGTCAACGTCATATTCGATATCAGAGTTTCTGCCTTGACAAACTAATATTTAAACCAATACAGACAAGACTTGGCACAAAAAAATACCTTGCTCGTGCCACTTCATGAAAAAGTAAGTGGACTTTAGTCTGATGTAATAATTCCATCACTGGCAAAAGGCTTACGTGTACACACAATGGAGGTGATGCACCTCGGGGTGTTGGCAAAGCCTTTTTGTAAACCAGGTAACACTTACCTACGTAAAGCCTGATCTGACCTTTGATCTATTTTTGCCAATCAAGCAACCTTGATTGTGTGGCCACTTGTCTTATGCAGCAAAAATACTGGCCATCCAGGTTTGCAATGTTCAAAAACTTGATTGTCCACTTGTTTTATGTGGCCACTCAGCAATACTGTTTGCTTTGACCAACACGTCGGAATATTTGTTTTCAGGCATTTTTTAAATCCATGCATTTTTTTTGCTCCTTCTTCTTCGACTTCCCCTTATCCTCTGCTTGCTCTCCTCTCTGTCATAAAAATTCTTCTCCCCATTCCCCTCCTTTTCATCCCTCTTCTCTTTCTCACTCTCCCTCTTTCTTCTGTTTCACCTTGCAATTAATGTTCCTCTTTCCTTTTATTCGTCCTTTACAACTATTCTTTTTTTTTTCTCTCCACAAGTATGAAGCAAGTGTTGACAGGTTGGCTTTTTTTATGAAGGCATGGCCAATTTACTAATGCTCTCTTCCCCAAAAGATTATGGTTGGGATTTAGAAAATTTTCACTTGGTACCGGCACACAATAACCCGTTCAATTTGAAAGGTACTATGGGATTTTAAATATTTACACAGTAGGCATGACAGGTAGTTTAATATTCCCAAATAATATCATATTAAGTGACATTACGACTCCCAAACCTCAAATAACCTCACATTTCATTCTCTTACTTGCATTTTAGATTGGGAGATCACCTGCGACTGAAAATAGGTCTCTTGGGGTGTTGAAAGCACATCGGCAGAAGCGATGTCGAGGTGCAGCTGAATCTGCCGAAATGAGGGCCTGTTTCTTGGCTTGCTGTTCCTGTAACAACGCGCATTCACCAACCCTGCTGATGTAAATGGTACTTTCTGTGTAATATTGTTTGAAATCGACATCGAATACATGTGAAACTTCCTCGATACGACTTACACACTGAGGGGATAACTTTGCGTCACTTCCTGCGCAAATTTTTTATGGATGATTTTCTTTCCTTTTGGGAATTATCCTCAATTTTCCAATCCTCCAAATGCTTGCCATTGTCGGAGTTAAATTATTATTTTTCAATATTAGCTTCTCTGTCAATCAAACTGTCAACATTTCAATTCGTTCTTTTTGGGGTTTTTTTTGGTTTTTGTTTGCAATGCACGTATACATAAGTATAGGAGAGCTAAAAGTATCTCCTGAAGAAGTTTTCAGAGGAAAAAAAAAACAACAATTCCATAAAAGTGATATTTGGAAACTCAATTATCATAAAATTGCATGATAATCCTTATTACATAAAAAAAAGTCACTTCCTTTTACATTTGCCTTGTCTTGTCTAAGTCGAGTCAGCATAATGCAGACAAGCTGAACCGCACCAGCATTTGGATATTTTGAGGGCTTGAGATCAATATTTCATATTTATTCAAATAACATTTCCAAAAATCTCTATTTTTAACAAGATATAGAAGCTAAGTTTAAAATTTTGCATTATTCTTTCTTACAAGAAATATTGTGACACACTAATTGTTTTACCTATGTTTTAAAAAGTGAACACACAATGAGAAATAGAAGTTCTTAATTGTAAGAATAGATACGATTGAACGTGTCATCAAGAGATTTGTTTCAGTAGCAGCCAATCCCCATCAGTATCGAAAATCTTGTGTTCAAATTCCTGCATTACTCCGTTACCTCCGCCACCTAAAGTGAACAGACGTTATGTTTTCATCCTTGTTTGTCTGCGAGCAAGATATCTCAAAAAAGTTGTGGACAGATTCGGATGCAACTTGGTTCAGACAGTTTGAGTGTTTGACAAGGACAAATTGATTCGATTTTGGTGAAGATCTGGACCAGGATCTGGATACCAGAATTTTTACCGAGTGTTGTTCTAGTTTCAACTGAGAACATTGGAGATCAAAGAAGTGGAGCAAAGACTTGTTGATAGTGTTAAACAAGAATGTCATGTTATTCAGACATATTTCCAACTAAACAGAATGGAGACATCGTCCATTGTCAAATCAATGTTCTGGTGAAGCATTTTCCAAGCACTGGACTGATAAACAAACCCTCCTGACTTTGACTGCCAAATTGACTGGAACATTTGTGAAGTCAAACAACAAAAATAGCAATGTGGGGGACTGACAGATATTTCCCCAGCAGGTCGGGTGAAAATGAGGACTTAGGGGGAAGGGGCCATGGCCCCCTTCCTGAAGTGGTATGGTCATGGGGAGCACAACTCAAGTTAATGGCATGGTCCTTATGTTTCATGAAGAGATTGGTCTGTATCTGGCTGTCAGTTTCTGGGAAGATTTTAAAATAAATTACCTGAATTTGAGGTGAACCCACCCCCCCCCCCGCCTTCAGCCTCATAGAGGGGGTACATCCAGATGGGGAACACAGCCCCGTAAGACCTTCATGTTCTGATGTATTGTACCATATTGGTCCATATGGGTCGGGAAGTTTGTGAGAAGATGTTTTTATGAATATGAGGGATTAGGGGAGGGAGGCCGTGGCCCCCTGTCCAGGGTAGATATGGCCATGGAGAGCACAACTTAAGGCTAGGACATGGTCACGATGCTGCTTGGCTAGTTTGGTTTGGATCCAGTTGTCGGTTTCTGAAAAGATTTTTAAATTAAATACAATATTTGGAGCAAACCTCCCTTTAAATAGGTGGATCCAGATGCGGAGCACAACCCCATGAGACCTGACTGTTCTGATGCATTGCACCAAATTTTGTCAGTATCGCTCAGGTCATTGTGGAGAAGATGTTATAGTGAAAACGAAGGATTCGGGGAGGAGGGCTGTGGCCCCCTTTACAGGGGAGATATGGCCATGAGGAGCACAGCTTCAGGTTAGGGCATGGTCCAGATGCCTCGTGGCGAGTTTTGTCTGGATCTGTCTGGCGGTTTCGGAGAATAATTTTTTCATAAAATACCAATATTTGGGACAAGCCCCCCTTTTGCCACATTTATAGGGGGCACATCTGAATGGGGAACACAACCCCATGGGACCTTGCTGTACTGATGTATCGGACCAAATTTGGTCCATATCGGTTCGGTGGTTTGTGAGAAGATGTTTCAGTCAAATGCTAATGGAGGGGCGTACGTACGTATGAATGTACGGACACTGAGATCTACTCGATGAGTTTATTTCAGAGAAATAACCTAAAAAGAGATAATCCAATTTCATAATGTCAGATTTCAATTTCCTTTTTCCCTTCCCCAAATTGCCTGCTCTTTTAAACATCCTTTCAGCCTTGACCACAAGTTTTTGACCATAAGACCAACTCAGATCATCCCCTATCCGAAACAATGATCTTTTCTACCCCTCATCATCCCATGCAACCACAAACCCACCTCCTTCCAAATTTCCAGTTTTTCTTTCTTGAAAATTTGCTTCAGCATACATCTTGTCCACAGATATCTCCAAAATTGATATCTCAAAAAGTTGTGGACAGATTACGACAAAAAAAGGGTGACGAGGAAAAGCCGATTAATTGGTTAGGTGTTGGTTGGTTAGGTAACAAGAACTAGCCAATTCCATTTTGCCTCAGGTCTGGATCCAGATCTGACCTATCAGTGGGATATAAAATGTAAGCTTCAGCCTTGTGGAGGTATACGCTTTACCGAGTGTCGTTCTAGTTCAACATGTTTTTGGCTGATGATGTGTATATAGTGGAGAAGGTGGAGATAGGTGAAAGTGACCACAACATAGTGTGGACAAGGCTTCTGTTAAGAGTTGGAGTACAGGAGGAAAACTAGAATGGCACTCGGTAGAGCGCATACTTCCACCAGTCTGAATAGTTCACGTTTTATATACCACTGATAGGCTAGATCTGCATCCAGGCCTGAACCAAAAATCAAATCAATTTGTCACTGTCTCACACACACACACACACACACACACACACACACACACACACACACACACACACACACACACACACACACACACACACACACACACACACACACACACACACACACACACAACTTGCCCACCAAGGTTCGTCCGAATACGTCCACATTGTTTTGAGATATCGTGCTTCATATCGTTTTTTGCCCCATCTCTCGATGGTGAAGAATCACTTTAAAAATGCTAGTATCCGGATCTTCACAAAAATGGAAACAGTTCGTCCTTGTCACACACCCAACCTGACCACCAAGTTTTATCCGAATCCGTCCACAACTTTTTGAGATATTCCACTCACAGACAGACAAACAGATAGACAGACGGGGATGAAAACATAACGTCGGTCCACCTTCAGTGGCGGAGTTAATTGTAAAAAACAAACAAATGGCAACTCACTGATATAGTAATGTGAAGAACACATTATCCGATATGTTAGCAACATTTCATCACATACGGAGTATGGTTTATTACTTACGAAATATTTAGATTTCATAAGTAGATTGATGACTTCTGTCCTCTGTTTGTGTGTTTGTTTGTGTGTTTGTTAGTAGGCACGATAACTCGAGAAGCTACCAATGTCAAATTACACCACGTGATTCAGGAGGGTGGTGGCGAGCGCTGATTGGATTTTGGTCAAAATCGGTCAAAGGTCAAGGTCTCAGTGAGGTCAAACATCCAAAAAAAAGTTCTAACTTGAGAACGGAAGAAGCTACCAATGTCAAATTACACCACGTGATTCAGGAGGGTGATTGCTCGCGCCGATTAGATTTTGATCAAAAATCGGTCAAAGGTCAAGGTCACAGTGAGGTCAAACATTCGATTTTTGAAGGTTTTGTACAGAATCATCGTAGAAACTTCTGGTTTGCGTTGCTACCTTCTCTAGAGACAGCTTTTATTAGACAAGGTCAGAGGTCAAGTTGACGATTTCGTAAGTACCAGTCTATAACTGCTTGTTAAGATGTTTGGGCAAACATCGCATGAAATCGAAATACATTTACATGGTTGGTGGAAGGTTGGTGGGGAAAATGAGACATCAATATAAACAGAAGAGGACATTTAAGCTCACTCATCAATGTCGATGCCAAACAGTTTCACAATATTCTGGCCAGAACCGAACAGCAGAATAAAGTTTTGAAAGAGACAAACAACTGATAAAATATACATAGCAAAACGACAGGGATTCACCAGCACTGGGTAAGAAGAATCTTGAAGCCCTCTGGGCATGAAGATGGCACAGGCAGGTGTAGGCTGTTGCTTCCCACACCCCAAATAATCGCTGATGAATCCACATCCTTGTAAGGAATTTCACCTGTCAACAACTCCCACAAGACCACACCGAATGACCTGCACACAGGTAATAAAAGACAGTCGACAACGTATATGCGGATAAACTGCAGATTGCATTGTCATTGTTTGACCTTGGCAATGCCGTCCATTGAATGGCAATGAACACACTCGGTGATTTGCCGTTGCCATTCCAGTGAGGGTGAAATTGGAATCTGTAATCATGACACCTTGTATCACAGATTTCAATGTTAAATTTTTATTTATTAATGAGTTGGCCTACCATTTCTCATGAAAAATGATTCCATCAATCCTGCTGATACATTTCACACAGTCTCTGTTCAAAACAATGAAAAGCTAATTTTCCATATTTTAACAACCAAAAAGAAAAAAGCCAAAACTAGTCATCCATTTGATCATTTCAAAGTACAATAACTTAATGTAAACCAATATCACTTGTGTTTCTGTTGTCGTCAACCCTGTTTCACAAATAAGACACAAGCACACAGCAGTTTGAGTTGCCATTTTATTATTTGGATGAATTATTTCCTTGGGTGAACGTTACACGTTTCTTCACCGTGATGATCGATGGTGTCTTGCCATACTTTTGATGAACATCAATAAGTATGAGGAACTGAACTTCTTCCAGGGACTGTTCAGAGTTGTTGAGAGAACGGTTGGACATCGATTCTTCTGCAGACACAGTGAGAAAATGCGAGACTTGCTTGGATTAAACGACATGTTAAAGATGTTGGAACAGTGTCTGATATTTGCCAAGTATGCTCAGTGGGAAGAGGATGCTGCCAGATTGTCAATGGGATGAGATACCATTCAGCATAATGTGCAATAAGTTCCTGGAATACAAAGCAATATAGAGAGGGCTATAAATTGGATTGGAGAGGTCATTAAATGTAGATGAGGCGCAATTAAAATTTGGTCCAAAATGCTGTCTTGAATAAGTCCAGCCTCCTGTTGGAATTATGTGCTGATTGCACACATTGAGGAAGTTGGAGAGCCAGGAATTAATTGGGGAAGTTATGGATGCCACAGGAATAAAACCTGGCGAGCAGAGTGGGGTACAAGATATCAACAGCCCAGGAGACAAAGCCAAAGTCATGGAGACTAACACAAGCTTGACGGGGAGAAGAGATGAGAAGATCCCGTTAAGAGCTATACGTTGAATACAAGGGTGGAGGAAGGCCTGTCAAACCAGAAAAGGCAACACCCAAGGAGAGACACCAATGAATCTGGAACATCCTTTACAAGGAAGTATTCTGTTTGGCAGATAATATCAGGTTTACCAGTGGCAGCATGGATTGAGAGATCTATCAAATTGGAGCCAAGCTCTTGGATGTTGGAGGTCCATAGAATTAAGTATGGGGGAGGAGGTGCTTTTGATAGGGGAGAAAGGGGAGAGCATGGAAAAGGGGGGGGGATGTGGAATGGGACGTGTGGTGAGCATGGACGGGCCGGGATGGAGTAGAAGGGAGGGGTCAGGACAAAGGAGGAGAAGAGAGGGGCCAGGATGCGGGAGGAGAAGAGAGAGGCCAGAATGCAGGGGGAGTTGGCAGTGGTCAGGATGCAGTGGGAGTAGAGAGGGGCTGGGATTCATGTGGAGAAGAGAGGGACCAGGCTGCAGGAGGAGAAGACAGGGGCCAGAACGCAGGGGGAGTCGGCAGTGGTTCGGACACAAGAGGAGAAGAGAAGGACTGGGCCACAGGAGGAGAAGAGAGGGGCTGGGATGCGGGGGGAGAAGAGAGAGGCCAGAATGCAGGGGGAGTTGGCAGTGGTCAGGATGCAGTGGGAGTAGAGAGGGGCTGGGATTCATGTGGAGAAGAGAGGAGCTGGGATGCAGTGGGAGTAGAGAGCGGCTGGGATTCATGTGGAGAAGAGAGGGACCAGGCTGCAGGAGGAGAAGACAGGGGCCAGAACGCAGGGGGAGTCGGCAGTGGTTCGGACACAAGAGGAGAAGAGAAGGACTGGGCCACAGGAGGAGAAGAGAGGGGCTGGGATGCGGGGGAGAAGACAGGGGCTGGGATGCAGGGGGAGAAGAGAGGGGCTGGGATGCAGGGGGAGAAGAGAGGGGCTGGGATGCAGGGGGAGAAGAGAGGGGCTGGGATGCAGGGGGAGAAGAGAGGGGCCGGGATGCAGGGGGAGAAGAGAGGGGCCGGGATGCAGGGGGAGAAGAGAGGGGCCGGGATGCAGGGGGAGAAGAGAGGGGCTGGGATGCAGGGGGAGAATAGAGGGGCCGGGATGCAGGAGGAGAAGAGGGGCCGGGATGCAGGAGGAGAAGAGAGGGATTGGGGAGTGACAAAACAAGCAGGGTCAGAGTGCAAATGAAGAAAGGCAGGGGTAGGGGATAGAGGAAGCAAGGATGGGGTGGGGTATGGGGGTTGATGGACATTTAATTGAGGGATGGAGAGCAGTGACAGGGTGGGAAAGCCTGGATCTGGTGTCAGGAAACGAGAGTGTAAAGATGACATGGGGAAGGTGCTGATGTGGGGGGATTCCTCCAAGGGTGGCGAGACGAAGACAGACATCAGGATTGGGATGGCAATGAGGATTAAAGGAAGAAAGACAGCCTTATCTGAACACAATGGTGGATGAGGCACGGGTTTACGAGGCATCCCGAGATGGAGAAAACAGAAAAATGTGTTTGGTAGCAAGTATGTGGGAAGATTGAAAATTTTTAATTGCCTTTTAAAAACTGTTTAAATTTATGCGTGTAGAGGAAGAAGATGAAGAGGAAAAAGGAGTGGAAAAGTTTTTTTGTCGTTTTTTTAATATTTGCATAAAACAAAAGATATAAGTAAGGAATTAAAGTGAGGGTGGTGAATAATGGGACAGAGATAACTGGAGGAACGTCATAGGTATGGGAAACGGTTGATGAAAAAACAAACAAACAAAAAACAGGATTGGCCAAAAACGATCTGAAAATGAGGAGGAGGACCAAAATAAATACAATGAGCATGAAAAAATACACAGGAGTGAGCACTCAGTACAAAGAACAATCGATACAAAGAGAGAGAACATAAAATCTACAGCAGCACAGACAAATCCGGAAAGATGACTGAAATTTTATGGAAGCAGATCTCGAGAAGGACCGAGAGAAGCGACTCCGAACAGGTAACCGGAAATGGAAGACCAACTTACATTTATACGGGGCAGGTTGCCCAAGCACAAGTGGTGAGGATGTTGGCCATATTTGTGAGTCTTTCGGGCACAATCCCCAGTCGTCGGTTCAGATTCAGATGACAATCTCAACAAATCATGACAATGAAAATTGAGAAATGTTCTTTCACATCCAGTGAACCACATCGTTGTATCCCATTTCATTTTTTAAATCGTTATTGCAGTTTGAATTTGGAATGGTACTTGGTGGACCCCTGTACATCAAACCTTCAAACAAGAAAGGTGGAAAAGTTGATTCGAGTGGTTGCATTGTTGGGTTGACTGAATGTCTGGACACAACTGAGGTTGTGGATATACTGAAGTAGACCCAGGACCACATTTGTGGACCCACCGTTGAGAAAGGTTCTGGGAGGGTAAGGGATGAAACCTCAAAGAAGAACGGTGCCAGCTGATGAAAAACAGTCAATTGCTTAAAGGTTAGGGTTCATATTTTACATCATGGAACTATATTGTGATATCAAGTATTATATATTAAATATAAGCCTGGTGTTGGCTTAACAGTTAGGGTGGTAGGCTCGGGATCCTCGGGTCCCGAGTTCAAATCCTGCAAATCCATTGAATGAATACCAGGTGGGGTTGACTCAGCCTGTAATCCTTCTGACGTTAGTGAAATGAGTACCAGCTTGCTGGGATGATTGAGCCATTCGAGTATCCTGCGTCGGAGTGGCGACCCATCTGGGATTGTGCCCAAAGACCAGGAGACTGCTTCGGCAGCCCCAACGCTCTGCACAGAGTATGGTCCCAATGGATTTGGATTTTTGGATATTAAATATCATGTAAGTTATTGTAAGGTACAAAAAACAAACAAACAATGAAATCATTGATGAAGACAAATAAAAGGCCGTGCATACAACTTCATCGGATATCTAAATGACACAAGTATGGCACACAATAACCTCAAGCTCACATTTCCCTGCTTTATTTGAGCCATGGTCCCGAAGCCCCTGACGGTTAAGTGCTGAAATCCAGCCTTGAATTCGGCCCACGTCGATGTCTGTGCCTTTCCTAACGGGTTAAGTGGCTTGCAGTCAAAGTAATCCTGTCACAGCTGCAGCTGCCTTGATTAAGCAAGGCAGAGACAGATCTGCCTAAGTGGCTGAGCCATCTGGCAGTGGGTGCGCACAGGCCTTTCTCTCTGCCAATACATCTGTCTGCCGTTGTGACAATGCCATACAATTGTGCTGGCAGTCAAGCTACAGTCACATCACATATCCAACATCAATTTGTATGATAATAGGAGAAAACTACAATATTGTTATTGGTGGTGCTGGAGGACAATGCAACTTCACCAAATATAGTCAATGCATTACACAAAAAAAAAAAGAGATCAGTTTCACTTTGGAAATGTCAGCACAAAATGGATGCACAGTATTAAAAACGTCATGTTTCGTGGGTAAATTATATTGCCCATAAAAATAACATCGAGGAATGTTTTAGGAAAGTAATTGTACATATATTTGGGTAGGGGGAGGGGAGGAGAACAATGGGGTGGGAACCACTACACACACATGATATAGCAATAATATGGAAACATCTTGTGTATTGAAAACTATATTATCTTGTCATTCTGCACTGCATTATGGGTAACAGTTAACTGATGATAGGCACCCATTCTATCAAATGCTAATGCTATCTGTTAGGTATTAGAAACATACATTGCCCCTCTCTCTCTGCTATTTATAAGGAGCTTTTCTGAAACATTACAGATATATATATATATATATATATATATATATATACTAATAAAAGGCTGTGTGTGTGTGTGTGTGTGTGTGTGTGTGTGTGTGTGTGTGTGTGTGTGTGTGTGTGTGTGTGTGTGTGTGTGTGTGTGTGTGTGTGTGTGTGTGTGTGTGTGTGTGTGTGTGTGTGTGTGTGTGTGTGGATTGGTATCTACATACGGGGTTTCAGAATGTGGAATGGACTCCTCCCAGGGTGGCCTCAAAGCCCCCACCTTCATTTCGATAAGGAGTCACGATTCATGAACCAAGCCGTGAAGTTTACCGTTTTCAAAGTTTTGTGCCGAGGGTTCTCTTCAGGATCATCGCCGAGTCCCGGACAGCTTCCAACTGCAGTTCGTTTGCAATAATATTCCCAGGGATTGTTTTTAGCTCAACTGTAAAGTAGTTCCGGGGAGCTTATGGGATGGTGCATCATCCGTCCGTCCGTCAACAAATACTTGCAACTTCTTCTTGGAAACTACACATATGATTTCAATGAAATTTAACCAAAACCTTAATCACCAGTGATGGCATTAAAAGAAAAAAAACGGGGTCTGAGGGGGTCTACAGAGGGTGTTTATGGGGGGGGGGAGTGGGGAGTGGGTTACCTCCCCAAAGAGGTATTTACTTTCTTCTCCAACGACACACACAATTCCAATGAAACTTCATGACAACCTTCATCACCCATGACGCACCAAAGTTTGTTCATGACATTAGAAAAATCTGGCTCGAAGGGGATCTAACGGGGGTTACCCCCAAAATATGTATTTGCTTTCTTCTCAGAAAGTACACGCACAATTCCGATGAAACGACCACCATCTTCACCACCCATGATGTACCAAGGTTTGTTCATGGCATTTAAAAAATCATCCATAGGTCTTCCCTTTCTTCTCCATTATATATTTTGTGGGTCATCTATGCCGACCAGTGGTTCCCTGGTTATCTTATCCAGCCACTACCAGGTGAGTGCCCAGGGGTATTGCCCCTGTATTTAATATCTCTGTGACGTTCTTTGTCATCATTCCTGGAAGTCCAGCTATCACTGGTACATCTTTGGCATTCTTCAACTTCCAGGATCTTCTCACTTCATGCTTGAGGTCTTGGTGTTTGGTCATTTTCTTGATTTCTGCATCGTGTAGTTCAAAATCACTGGTATTAACACCTCAATCAGCAATGCCTTCTTCTCTTTCTTGTACCAAAGTATGATTATGTGGTCACATCGCTTTGTTTTCGATGTTCACGCTCGATGGGATCATTATATCATTTGTTAGCAGTACTTCCATGTTTGCAGTGATTACTTTTTGTTCATTTTCCCACACATTTTCTGGAACTGGGATATCAAAGTTCTTGCAGATGTGTCAGTGGATTACATTATAAACTCTGTTGTGTCGTTGTGTGTACAGCTGTTCTGACATGAGATTGTGTGTGTGTGTGTGTGTGTGTGTGTGTGTGTGTGTGTGTGTGTGTGTGTGTGTGTGTGTGTGTGTGTGTGTGTGTGTGTGTGTGTGTGTGTGTTTGGACATGAACAATAACATATCATTCTCTTTAGTTCTCCCACCTCCCCCCCAAAGTCCCACACCAAAGCGTCACCTCCAATCCGGAGGCCTCAGCCCGTCTTGTGTGGGACTTTGTGTCCATTGGAGATCGGGAGAGTGTTCATGACACTCTACATATTTACTCACACACACACACACACACACACACACACACACACACACACACACACACACACACAATAATATCAGGTAATGTCCCATATGAGCGCTTGTCAGTGGACTGTTGTGAGCGAGGAAACCACACGGATGGCATGGGTCCAGATTAATCACATGACCAAACAAAAAGGTAAGGCACAACGTATACCAATCCAACAATCACAAAGGTTTACCTTTAAATGGAGCTCTTTAAAAGTGGAGCTCAAGTGGAAAATTAGCAAAATTCAATTCAAAATTATATCAAGCCACAAAGCTCACAAAATGTTGGTTTTTGCCTTGACAGGCAAAACAAACATGGCGGAGATCCCGACACGAGGTTCGATTTGACATTTGACGTGTTTTTGTACGTATCTATAATCTGTAATGAAAGCAGTTTGAACAACGAGATGAAACAATGTGATGTTATGGAAAAAAAAAATTCACATTTTCAGCAGGCAGACCGGATGACACCGAGGCACCGCACGACACGGTGGGGCTGCACCGCAGGTCTCTCTCAAAATACTACCCATCGCTAGCAAATCCCACTTGTGACTTCTCTGATGGGAATACCAAGAGAGGGGGGCCGACGAGGGGTGGGAGTGAGGAAGGGGGAGGGAGCAGGAAGGATGGGGGAGTGAGAAGGTGAAGGGGGTGTTCTTGACTTGTGTTCGTTTGAAGGGATTTGAGGGGGAAAAGGGGGGAGGTCTCAACTTGAGGGGAAGTGGGGGCGGCGAGTTCTCAATTTGCAATTGGTCGGGGGACTTGGAAGTTGGTCGGGGGAGTGGAAGGGGGAAGGGGTTCTCAACTTGCGTTTGGTAGTTGGACTTGAAGGGAAGGGGGAAAGGGGGTTTTGACTTGCATTTTGTAGGGAGACTTCAGGGGAAGCAGGAGTGAGTTAGATGAAGTGGTGGAGAGTGTATCCAAGGATGAAAGAGTGGTGATTGGAGCAGATTTCAATGGGCATTTTGGGGAAGGGAATAAAGAGGATGAGGAGGTGATGGGGAGGTACGGTCTCAACAAGAGAAATGTGGAAGGGCAAATGGTGGTAGAGTTTGCAAAAAGAATGGAAATGGCATTGGTGAATATGTATTTCAAGAAGAAGGAGGAACACAGGGTGACATACAAGAGTGGAGGAGAGTGCACACAGGTGGATTACATCTTAAGCAGGAGATGCAACCTGAAAGAGATTAGTGACTGTAAGGTTGTGGCAGGGGAGAGTGTAGCTCGACAGCATCGATTGGTGGTCTGCAGGATGACTTTAGAGGTGAGGTTGAGGAAGAGAGTGAGGGCTGAACCAAGGACCATATGGTGGAAGCTGAAGGAGGAAGACTGTTGTGTGAAATTTAGGGAGGAGGTGAGACAGTCGTTGGATGGTGGTAAAGATGGATGGGATGATTGGGCAACAACAGCAGAAGTTGTAAGGGAGATAGCTAGGAAGGTACTTGGTGTGACATCTGGACAGAGGAAGGAAGATAAGGAGACTTGGTGGTGGAATGAGGAAGTACAGGAAAGTATAAGGAAGAAGGGGTTGGCGAAAAAGAAGTGGGATAGTCAGAGAGATGAAGAAAGTAGGCAGGAGTACAAGGAGTGGCGGCGAAAGGCAAAAATAGAGGTGGAAAAGGCCAAGGAAAAGGCATATGACGAGCTGTATGAGAAGTTGGATACAAAAGAAGGGGAAAAGGATTTATACCGATTGGCAAGACAGAGGGACCGAGCTGGGAAGGATGTGCTGCAGGTTAGGGTGATAAAGGACGCAAATGGGAATGTGCTGACGAGCGAGGAGAGTGTGTTGAGAAGGTGGATGGAGTACTTTGAGGAGCTGATGAATGAAGAAAATGAGAGAGAGAGAAGGTTGGAAGAGGTGGAGATGGTGAATCTGGAAGTGGGGTGGATCAGTAAGGATGAAGTGAGGACTGCTATGAAGAGGATGAAAAGTGGAAAGGTGGTTGGCCCAGATGGTATACCAGTGGAGGCATGGAAGTGCTTAGGAGAGATGGCAGTGGGGTTGTTAACCAGATTGTTTAATAAAGTCTTGGAAAGTGAGAGGATGCCGGAGGAGTGGAGATTAAGTGTATTGGTTCTGATTTTCAAGAATAAGGGTGATGTGCAGAGCTGTGGAAATTACAGAGGGATAAAGTTGTTAAGCCACACCATGAAGTTGTGGGAAAGAGTAGTGGAAGCTCGGTTGAGAGGAGAGGTGACGATCTGTGAGCAGCAATATGGGTTTATGCCAGGAAAGAGCACCACTGATGCGATGTTTGCTTTGAGAATGTTTATGGAGAAGTATAGGGAAGGCCAGAAGGAGTTCCATTGTGTGTTTGTGGATTTAGAGAAAGCTTATGATAGGGTGCCAAGAGAGGAGTTGTGGTATTGTATGAGGAAGTCGGGAGTGGTGGAGAAGTATGTAAGGATCGTGCAGGATATGTATGAGGACAGTGTGACAGCGGTGAGGTGTGCGGTAGGAATGACGGACTAGTTTAAGGTAAAAGTGGGATTGCACCAAGGATCGACTCTGAGCCCTTTCCTGCTTGAAATGGTGATGGACAGGTTGACGGACGAGATCAGACTGGAGTCCCCATGGACTATGATGTTCGCGGATGACATCATGATCTGTAGGGAGAGTAGGGAGCAGGCTGAGGCGAGCCTCGAGAGGTGGAGGTACGCACTGGAGAGAAGGGGAATGATAGTCAGTCGGAGTAAGACGGAGAACATGTGCGTAAATGAGAGGGAGGGTGGTGGTATGGTGCGGTTGCAAGGAGTTGAGGTGGGGAAGGTGGATTGGTTTAAATACTTGAGATCAACTGTCCAAAGTGACGGAGAGTGTGGGAGAGAAGTGAAAAAGAGAGTGCAGGCAGGATGGAGTGGGTGGAGAAGAGTTGCAGGAGTGATTTGTGACAGAAGGGTAGCTGCAAGAGTGAAGGGGAAAGTATATAAGACGGTAGTGCGACCAGCTATGTTGTATGGTTTGGAGGTGGTGGCACCAACAAAAAGACAGGAAGTGGAGCTGGAGGTGGCAGAGTTGAAGATGCTGCGATTCTCATTGGGAGTGACGAGGATGGATAGGATAAGGAATGAGTATATTAGAGGGACAGCAAAGGTAGGACGGTTTGGAGACAAAGTGAGAGAGGCGAGATTGAGATGGTTTGGACATGTGCACAGGAGGGAAGCGGAGTATATCGGGAGAAGGATGTTGAAGATGGAGCCGCCAGGCAGGAGAAGAAGAGGAAGGCCAAAGAAGAGGTTCATGGATACGGTGAGGGCGGACATGCTGGTGGTTGGAGTGTCAATGGAAGATGTGGAGGATAGAGTAAAATGGAGACGGTTGATCCGCTGTGGCGACCCCTAACGGGAGCAAGCCGAAAGAGGAAGAAGACTTCAGGGGAAGCAGGAGGGAGGATGAGGGTTACCTCGACTGTAAGCTCATGTTTACCTGGAGTCTAGGTTTACCCCCATACATCTCATGGAGGTAGATCAGCAAGAAGAGGACTTGAGGGAGGGGGAGGGTTGACTTCCTACAGTTTCATGGGGGGGGGGGAATTCATCAATGTGTTTGCCGTCCCTCGGTTGGATGTAAAACTGGATGTCCCATCTGCCAGCATTAGTGCAGGATTGAACAACATTGGGTATGTTCAAACTGGTTCAAACAGCATGTATCATTTTTTAAAGACATTATAACATGGGCTTCCCTTGAAGGATGAAACTCGAACTGTGGCTGGCACCCTGTGTACCCACAATGGAACTGGAACTCCCCAAGGCATTAATTACTATTCCTATTAAGGTTACTTGTCTCATCTTACATTTTAGATTTTTGTCAGATTTAACGAAGGCAATGGAACACACGTTTATATTTATATTTTCTTGTTTAAAGATGGTGGAGGGAGGGAGCACAGCCTTGCTGAAAGTAAATACGCTTAGTAATAAGAATCGCTAATTTATTTAAATTTTCAATTTCACTCCAGATAAGATAGACAATTAGTCCACGAGCTCCGATCCTCAAATCCAAAGACAGATTTCGATTATATACTGTACTTTAATTAATCCGGGAGAGGCCGTCATGGAAAATTGCATCATCTAATGCATAAAATCGCTCCAACCTCCTAATTTGAAAACTATAACACCTACAAAAGCGATGTTGCTGCTAAACCAACCAATGCCACAACAAATCCGGTTTAAGTGGCACCATTCATTCTGAGGAAAGTCACATCCTGGAGGTTTAGGAGAGATGGGGGAGATATTGCAGGTGGTTTTCAAGTTGGTGAGTTCGCCGCTGATTCATTTGCCATGGGTCTCTTCGACCTGTCATTTGAAGTGATGAAAGGGTTTGGCTTTTCTGATTAAGGATTTGCCGCTCTTCAATCTATGAAGTGGAAATTCTTCCATGAGTTTGTCACGTAGTCGGTGTTTTGAGTTGTTAGAAGCTTTGAGAGCTGCCTGTCTGGTAGTAGCTACATGCTAGGTGTGATGGGGGTGAATGCAAGAAAGAACTGGGAGACAGTTAGTGGGTGTGGGTCATAGACATCCATTGATGACCATCAGAGATGTGTTGAGCTGCATGTCAACCTTCTTTGTGTTACGGCTTCTGCCCCAGGCAGAGATACATTATTCTGCAGGAGCATACACCATTGAGTGTTGAAGTACAGAGTGTTCTGGAGGATGCAGAAGTCCCCAATCATAACCAAATAGTTTGTGCATCAAGTTAACTCTTGCATCTACTTTTACTGCTACCTTTTCTGCATGCTGCCTGAAGGTCAGGGTCCGTTCAAGTCGCAAGTCAATGTAGGTAGGTGTGTGAATGAAGGAGTGGGATGTTGTTTAGCTTGACTTTGAGATGTATCTTTGCCTTTCTATTCTGCAGATGGAAGCAGACTGTTTTCTGGGAGCTGAGACATAGGTGCCATTGGTCGTAGAAGAAGCTCATTGTTGCAACATCTCAGTTGAAAGTGTCTTCAAACCCCTCAAAGGTGTTGCTTGCATGCAGGTTGTGCAAGATCATCAGCATAGGCAAATATGCTTCTCATTGTCTTGGGGGAAATCTGGTGTATACATGTTGAACAGGAGTGGTGGTTGGACAGAGCCTTGAGGAACTCAATTCTTGAAGGTGTATGTCCGACTGGACTGCCCATTCAGGAGAACCTGGAAGCAGCGGTTGGAAATAATCATTGGATGAAGTGGTGCAGATGGCAATCTTAAAGTACACTGTGCAGTTTCAGCAAGAGGCCTCGGTGCCAGACAGTATCGTACGTAGATGACGGGTCAACGAAGACAGCACCGCATTTGCTCATAGCTTCAAAAGCTACTTCAATTAGGTCAGTTGCAGCGAGAACCTGATCTTCAGTGTCAAAGGTATTGATTAAAGCTCGATGTACAACACAAATAAAGGCTTTACACTTTTTTGCAGAAATTTACATTACTTTATAAGGCTGAATTTTAAAAAGTGTTACTTGGGAGCCTTCAAGTCTACTAAAAATACATATCAATGCAAAAATTAACATTTCTTCCACTTCTTCCCCCCTCCCTCATCACCCCACCCCCTCCCACCCTAACAGCTTCCAATATTTCAGTAAATACTTTTGTTGAAGATCCAATAAGACCTGAAATGAGTGCACAAAGAACCAGTTCTCATTCTGCGTGATAGAATCGCCGTGCGAGATGAAATGTATTTGTGAAAAGTTTGCTGTCCTTCTAATTTCATTGTTTTTTTCTATATGGCATGGTGAGTCGTGAGATTTCAAGAGAGCGGAGGAAAAGGGAATTGGGATAAATCACAAGTGGATGTTATTTCAAGATAACTCTGTGAAAACGGGTTGGGAAATAACAAATTACTTCCAAACGTTGTCTGGAGGACTGAACCCCGATAAAGAAAGCTGGGTTAGTGAGAGTAAATGTTGTAATATAACAGGTTAGATGTCGGAGAGGTGTACAAGGAAAAAAAAAGGAAACGAGAGCAAGAATTGCTTGCCAATACATGTCCCCCGACCGATGTGATATTTTCTAAGTCTAAAAAGGACACAGCTTTGTAAAAAGTTGACGAAATGCCCTGAAACTCGAACTTGTTCTGTAACACATCATAATAAAGCTGTGTACCAAGTTTCAGTTTAATATGTTAAAGGGTTTGGCGGGGAGGGAGTCTGAAAAACTGCAGGTGGGACGGACAGACGGACGGAGAGCAAACCTCTCGTTCCCTCCGGTGAAACCGGAAGCGAACTAATAATTGAAGGCATCATAATTTCAGTGGGAAGCTTGTAATACACCTTAATTTAGGGTCAAATGTAGAGAGTTAAATATTTTTAATTTCTACTTGGGACAACGAACATTTAATCGGTGTAGACCAGTTTCAAAAGCGATACATTGACAATATTTGTATACAAACGTTTTCACATTATTACCACTGAAAGAAATACAAATAGACTTTGTGTAACGTCCAAGAAGAGCTTGTAATTCTTGAACAAAGAAAGATTGCTGCTGGTGTTTGTTACCCGTCACCCCCACGCAGCAGGAATACGGGGTTTTGCAGTTACTTCTGTATGTCTGTCTAACTGTCCGTCCGTCTGTCTGTCTGTCTGTCTCGGGCATAACTTTTTTACCGTTTCAGCTTTGGTCATCAAATTTTCAACAAACCTTTATTATGAGAACATGGAGAAAACCAGGAGGGTACTCGGTTGAGCATGTACCTCCGCCCCATAATGCCTGATCCACGAGAACATATGGGGCCCAATACATTTTTGAAATATTATGCGAAACAGCACTATCTCGTTTTTGGCCTTATCTCTCAATGGTGAAGAATCACTTCAAAAATTAAATAATTCTTGCATCCAGATCCGGATTCAGATCTTCACCAAGATCAAATCAATTCATCACGATCGCACACCCAACGCATCCACCAAGTTTCATCTGGATACGTCTGCAACTTTTTGAGATATCATGCTCTATATTAGTTTAGCTGCATCTCTCAATGGTGAAGAATCACTTTCCGGATCCAGATCGTCACCAAAATTGAAACAATTCTTCCTTGTTGCACACCAAACATGTCCACCAAGTTTCATCCGGATCCGTCAACAACTTTTTGAGATATCGTGCTACGTGTCGTTTTTGGACCCATCTCTCAATGGTGATGAATCACTTAAAATATTCTAGTTGTCTGATCCGGATCGGGATCTTCACCAAAATCCAATCCACTTGTTCTTGTCACATATTCACCTCATTCACCTTGTTTTGTTGTAACTCGTCCACAACCTTTTGAGATATAGTGACATATTTCGTTTTTGTCCCTATCTCACAATTTTATAAATTTGGCCTGTGTTGACCTTTTGACCTTAAAATCAATTGGAAGTTGAATTCAGTGACCTGACATGAAAATGCTCTTCAAATCTCAAGTCAATCGGATGAAAAACGATGATTTTAGAAATCTCACCAAAGTTGTTGAACTTTGGCCTATGTTGACCTTTTGGCCTACGTCTACCTCAAAATGAATAGGTGGTTGAATTCAGTGACGTCATATGCAAATGCTCTTCAAATTTCAAGTTAATCGGATGAAAATTGAGGATTTTAAATAGACCACCTTAGTTGATGACCTTGGGCCTATGTTGACCCTTTGACCTCAAAAATAATACGCTTCTTCCTTATGACAAACTCTTCCATGTGGTGAAGTTTTGTGAAGATCGATTTAAAATTGTGACCTGTAGGTGACAAACAGACAGACAGACAATAACAAAATTGACGACAAATACACTTGAAAAATCTTCGATTTTGTAAGTTACAAACAGACAGAAAGGGGTGAAAACATGACGTCCTTCACCTCCATTGGAGGATGTAATCCTAATATAATGGGCGTAAGCCTGGAACTTCGAACACACTTTTCTCCGAACATATTCTGTTCATACTTCCGAAACCTTCACATTATGTGTTCCATGTATTTGCGCAGGTGACCGTGGATTCAAAAGAATCGAATATAGATGTAATTTTCAAAGAGGGAAATCGATGATGTCACAATCAGCAGCGTTCGGCGACAAACCGATGGTCGGGTCTCAGACAACGTGCTTAACTTAACGAAGTCCATGAGTTCAGGACGCTTGTTCAACTCAGCATTTGCAACTTTTACCTTGCCATGTTGTTAATCTGTTAATGGAGGTAATATAGAAACGATGAATATGTTAAATCGTTCGTGTTACTCATCCGACACTATGTGTCAAGGCCAACAATCTAAAGCGACCGGTCTCAAACGCTACCATGGACACCCAGACACGCCACCAATATGAACTGAGCTGTTGAATGCGGCGCAAAACATCCAAATAAACTACCGTAACCGAGTACTGTGATCCGTCCTGTCCCCCATACCCTTCGGAGACGGGTATCTGCTCGTAATTAAAAATGTGTCAAAACGTGATAGGGCAAAGTCACAGTGACTAATTAAGCTTTCAACGGTTTCAACTAATTAGTGAATCATGCATCACAACATCCTCTCTGATGAAACATTTCTGTGATTATTATTTACTTTGTGATTAAAAAGAAAAAGATTACTAACACAATAGATTACGAACACAGATTATTACCAACACATAAATCATAATAGCTTGGTTAATAAATCCTCTGATAAGCATTCATATCTCCTGGTTAAGAGAACAAGTTAAACCGACAAAGAAGGTATTTCCGTGTCCTTTCAGCAATGCACACTCACTACAATCCAGGCACCTGTGTTCAGCAATGCACACTCACTAAAATCCAGGCACCTGTGTTCATTTTCAAAATCTCTCACCAGATGTCAACCTTCTCCGAGACGGGCTCATTTCGAATAACCTCAGGAGCCATCCAAGCCACTGTTCCTGCAAACGACATGCGGATGCTCTTGTCGTTGAGTGCTTTGGATGTACCAAAGTCTGAAATCTTCACCACATCATCATGTGTGATAAGAACACTGCAGAAGACAGCAATGAAGAGAATAAGTTATTTCAGCATGTCATCATAGCATATCACTTTTGATAGAACTCATGTATGGATGATGCATTGTCGTGTTTGGGTGTGCGTACGTGTGCGTGTGCGTGTGTAGTTATTCGAGTTAAGGAATACACCCCGTTTGTGTTCATGTAGATTATAGGGCATTCTTCTCTGTGTGGATGGGAATACATCACCCTGCCTGTTTGTGCGCTACCTTTAGTGGCTATAAGGGGTTAGGACTGTTCTGTCACATGTCTGTCATGTCAAACCGGGTGAAACTGGATGAATGGAGAGGGGTGATGAAGCACTTTCCCTCCCACTCATGAAGGGGGAAGGCTCCTACCCCTGCAGCTGTCCATCAACGAGGGGGAGGTGGGCCTTGGACTGTTCCTGGTCTAGCATTGGTTGCAGATCAATGGGTCACTATTGGTCTACTGTGGCCAGAGTGGAGACTTTCCATGGGGCAGTGTAAAGAGTGTCAGGCTCTTTTGACTTGGGTCCTGGGTCTCGGCGAGATTTGGCCTCACTCTTGCTTTCGATGCCCATGAGTCTCTGAACACGAACATGATCTGGTGAAACTTTCTGCTGTTCAAGCCCTTTGAGTGAGCGATTTTGCTTTCACTGTCCTGCTGTTTCCTGGATCCAGCCCTGTAACTAGCGGCTTCATCCTCTGCTTCTTCCCTCACTCATCCGGTTCCAAGTGAAGGCATGACTGTGTGTATAGTGCAGGATCTGTGGAAGGAAGAGTGAGGGGCGTGGTACACGGGGTAAACAAGATGGACACCACAGGGACTTTCAGGTCCTTACACGACAGGGACTTTCAGGAAGGAAAGCAGGGAATTTGAAGGAGGCCGCTTTGGGATGGATTAGCGGGGTCAGAAAAGATCATGGTTTTGGATGGTTGAAGATAAGACATGGTAGTGAACGGATGTTTTGAAGACCTGGAGGGAAGAGTGGGATTGAAGAGAGTGTGGGAGTTTGTTCCAAATGTGGAGAAAAAAGAGGAATGAAAGAGTGAAGGGAAGCAGTAATTCATGATTTTGGTACTTTTAAAAGAAGGGGGTTGCTGGCGGACCTTGAGCGCCCTGCGGAAATGCGGTGGGGTCAGATAGCAGACACAGTAGGAGAGGTGAGGCCAGAGAGGAGACGGTATCAGATAGAAAGACCACCGACCTGCCTGCGGTAAGAGAGTAAGAGACCCAAAGACTCAGCCTCATCGCGGAAGAAACCAATGATCCGAAATGCCTTGGTTTCCACAGCATGAAGCCGAGAAAGGTGAGAGGCGGAAGCCGAACCCTAATTAGTTCTCCATCCCAACTAATTTGACCTCTTCTTAGAGATTCCAATAAACCTTCCATGTCAATCCCTGTCCTGTCGAGCTCTTTTTTAAATCTTCTTGCTCTTTCGTCATTCTCCCATTTGTCGGAGTATATCTGCTGATATTTAATTTTGTCAATTTCCTTTTTTTATCTTTGCAATCATTGGGGCTGTGTTTGTTTCTGTTTCATTTTCCTCTGTAGTATCTGTAATTACCATCACCGAAGGGCTGGGAATCGTGTTTGGGTCCGTTTCTCTGTCTGTCTGTTTGTTTGTTTGTTTCTCCGCACAGAACTTTCGTGTTTTTCTCCACAATCGCTTGTCGGATTGTTCGGAAATTTGCACCATCAGTGCGAGTACTCATGTGGATTGTTTTAATGATAATTATGACATTATACGTCACGTGGTGTGGCACCCCGTTGAAAAAAACCGAAACGCTTTGCACCTCTATCTCTGCGACCGCACCAAGGAAGAAATTCAAACTTGGTGACCGGCAAGTACCCCTCATGCGGAATAAGTGTGATTTTTATTTATTTATTTTATTGTGTCGTCCGTGAAGTGGTGTTCCGGTCAAAATTTGACGTGTAGAACGCTGTATCCGATCGGTACGAAAATTTTGAGGTTCATCTAGGGATAAATTGGTCGACAGAAAAAAGTGATGTCGAACGCTACATCTGAACAGTATGAACATTTTTGAGGTCATCGTGGGATAAAATGGTCCACAGGAAAAAAATTAATGACGTCAACAGTCACGTGATTCAGCAGCCATTTTGTTTTGTAATTTTTTTTAAAACACATTCAAAAATCTTATTCTGGGAAGTGGCTGAACAGATCAAGGTGAAACTTTACACATATGACTGCCTGTCCATGAGAAACAAGAGTCACACATACGACATCATAGGCCACATGGTTTGGCAGCCATATTGGATTTATCCTCAGAGCAATAAAACCCTTCTCCAGCACGGTTGGACAGATCAAGGGGAAAGTTCACACAAATGTTCTCCAAGCCATGGGTGTACAAGTTTGTAAGGGAATAGTTGATAGGTCACATGGCTTGACAGCCTGCCACGTGGATCAATGAGCAATCATGTTACATCATCTGAATAAACCTTTTCTAAGTGACAACAGTTTGATGTACTGTATTCTGTAAAAATATTAAATAATGTTTTCTCTGTAACCACTTAATCAATTGACGTGAAACTTCACAATTATGATCTAGTCAGGTCAGCTCAGGTATGGGAGCATGCACCAGATGAGCGCGTCGCTGTGTCCACTTTCTGCTGGTACTCCAGGGGCCTCCGTCTGGACATCCCCGAGGCAGATGCCTGGCCCATCCCCATCTCCTTGAGATGCCGATCAACCTGCTGCAACCACGAGGCACGTGGTCGGCCCATTGGCCTCCTCCACTCACGAGACTCCCTCGCTGAGAGAATATGGTGAGCAGGATCAGCATTAGGAAAACGAGCTACATGTCCATACAGCCGCAGCTGATGCTCACAGACTGTGCAGGTAACAAATCTCATTTGAGTCTCTCTCAGCAACCGCTCGTTGGACACAAAATCCGACCAGCGATGGCCAAGGATTCTCCGAAGAGACCTGGTACCAAAGGAATTAAGTCTCCATCTCAGATCCCTGGTGAGAGTCCAAGTCTCACAACCATAGAGCAGGACTGGAAGCACTAAGGACTTGAAGACTTGGACTTTCGTCCTCCCGCACAGGTACCGGCAACACCACATCCCATTATCCAGTGAATCCATAACTCCCCAGGCATGACCCAGACATCTGTTCATGTCGGGCTCACAGCCAGCAGAGACATGAATATCACTGCCAAGGGAAATGAATCTCTCCACGACATCAACATCCTCACCACATACAGGTACAGACAGGATAACAGCATCCAAGATGTCATTGAAAGCCTGGATCTTAGTTTTGCCCCAGGAAACACGTAATCCCAGCGGCTCCAATTCCTCATTCAGCACCTCGAGGGCCACCAAAAGGATATCCAGAGTCTCCCCAAAGGTGGCTGCATCATCTGCGAAATCAAGGTCAGAGATCTTGACATTCCCAAACGATGCACCGCAGCTTGATCTCACCGACATCTTCCCCAGAATCCAGTCCATACAAATACTGAAAAGTGTGGGGGCCAGTACACACCCCTGACAAACTCCAGTAACAACTGGAAATAAGTCAGAGATGGCACCACCACATCTCACAGCACTATCAGTACCAGAGTAGAGTCCAGATATCAGATTGATCAATTTTGGTGGCACCCCACGAAGACCAAGAATCCTCCAGAGGGCATCCTAATTCAATAAATCAAACGCTTTACAGAGATTAACATCGGCTGCAAGCAGCTCCCGCTGAAACTCTCATCTGCATTCGGTGAGGACTCGAAGAGCAAGGACATGGTCAATCGTTGACTTCTTTGGTGTAAAGCCTGACTGCTCTGGACGCTGGTGCTCAATGAGATGGTGATGACCCCCATCAATAATTATCCGAGCGAAGACCTTGCCCGGCACTGAGAGCAGTGTCACCCCTCGGTAGTTGTTGCAGTCTTGGCAATCACCCTTCCCTTTCCAGAGAGGGACAACAAGGCCCCTCTTCCAGACTTTTAGGATGATGCCTGTGTTCCAGGTAGAGCACAGACCTGCATGCAATGACACGAGTGCAGCATTTCCACCAGCCTTGAGAAGTTCAACATGGATGCCACAGATCCCTGGAGCTTTACACAATTTCAAGCGGTTCATCGCAGCATGTGTTTCCATAAATGAAGGTATACTACAGTTAATTGGATGGTCATCAACAGTTATTGTAACACCCCTGATGTTCAATTCGACAGCTGGTGGATCAGCCTGGTACAGCTGCTCAAAGTAACCGGCCCAGCGGGCCTTCACTTCAGACTCCTCTGGCAAGAGCCCACCACCCTCTGCTCTAACTGCAGTTCACCGAGGTATGGGCTTGGACGAACGCAATGTGCAAATTCCATTGAAAGCAGGACAAGAATCACGTGACCACAGGTGATGCTCGACTCCCCTCACAGATTCCTCGCACATAGGCCTCCTTGTCCACCCTTAGCGCATGTACAGTTTTACGTCTCAGTTCCCTGAACACTTCAGCTCTGCCATTCAGCCTGACTCTGCGACTCTGAGCAATGGTATTCAGTGTCCCTTGAGAGACAAAATTCTTCTTCGCCTTCCAGTGAGTTCAAGACATCAACCGGCAACATCAAGGACGGTGGTCTTGAAGGCACTCCACAACTTTTCAGGACCTCCCAAAGCACCCAGACCCCCCCCCCCCAATCTCCACTCAGCCTGTTCGCAAACTCCTCAGCTACCCTCTCATCCTTGAGCTTGCCAACATCCAGCCAAGGCTGGGATGGTACAATTATCCTGGATTTTCGGTGCAAATTAAGAGTTGCTCCAACAAGCCTGTGGTCAATATTGAGGAACTGACCACTCCGGTGGACCCTGCAGTTCTGAATCATTCTCCAGCAACCATCAACGAGCACATGATCAATCTCCTTTGCCACACCGCCAGTGTTGGAATACCAAGTCCAGCGATGAGCTTGTGGGCGCGGAAACCACGAACCAGCAACCCTAAGTCCATGACTTCTTGCAAAGTCAAGGAACTTAGTGCTATTCAGGTTCACAGTTCCAGACCCATGGGGACCAACACACGTCTCATAACCATCCCTATCAGTTCCAGTCAATGCATTGAAATCCCCCAAGACTAGAACTGTATCTCGCCTGGGGCACTGATCAACCAGACTCGAGCTTGGCACAGAATGCATCCTTCACGGTGAGATGACTCGTCTCAGTCGGAGCATATACAGAGACCAGGGAAATGACACCCAAGGAGTGACGAACTCTTCGTCTCATAATACACTCGTTAAATCGGTGTTTCCCCAATTATCATGGGAGTCAGCTTATTGGACACAGCCACAGCAACTCATTGGGCATGGTAACCATCAGAGCGACCAGACCAATTGTAGGTGTAACTGCCCACCATAAGCTCACCACTATCCGGTCTCTGAACCTCAGAAAGTGCTGTCATACCAATTTTCAAATGCTGGAGCACTGATGATAGCAGAAACAGGTGTTCATCCTCTCTTGGAGTAAGCACATTCGAGGAATCCACCCGAATGGACTGCCTCAGGTTACCCGAGGAGACCGTCATCTGGTGGACAATACCTCAGCACCACCCCCACATACACAACCATAACCCGACCCAGGAAGGTGATCCCGTGCTTTTCGTCCAATCACCAAAGAATGGGGATCCTGAAGACTTTGCCCCAATTCCGTCATCCGGTTAGCTGCCCTGTGAATGGCAACTGCACAGGAGGTACTCCCACAGAGTGAGTTTTCAGGGGTTTTTTTGTATATATTGTGTGTTTTGCAGAATGAAGTGTTTTACGGTGGTCGTAGTGCAAATCGTGTCACCAACTTCCGAGAAAAAGGTAACCCAGCTGCAGGAGGACGTCTGCAGACACAATTGGGAACCAGATGAACGGACGCTGGATCACAGCTTTTGTTTTTAATCCCGCTGGGTGTCCATATCCAAACACCCTCCTCACCAGGAAACCTGGTGGGCTGAGACGGTTTTGTCCCCAACAACCTGCTCTGGTCTTTGGCAATGTCATGTGGAAATGGACATTTAATCAATCCCCATGTCAGTGGTTTCTTCGAATGTATAAAAAGACGTGGGGAAACGACTCCCATTATGAAAGATAATGAGTAAACCACTTCGTCATTTTTGGGGTCATTGAAATAATTTAGGATTTCCTCCCCTAAACAGAAAAGCCAGATTGCTGTTGATTCACCATTTTGTGTGCAGCACGTGACTACAGGTTTGCATTATATTGCTATGAGCACGGCTGTGTCGCTGATATGCGGTGCACCGTCAACCCCTGCAAGTTAGAGCAAGGATTTTGATTTTGCCAGGGTAATCCAGTGATGGCAATAACTCGTCTCCTATTTCCAAAAAGAAAAACCACTTTGTGATCTTTAAATCCACAAACTAACGCTCGGGGGCGGAACACAGTTTATCTTCCATCCGAAGAATGGCACACACATTGAAGCATCACCTTTCGTGCAAAACACCAGGATGGCAGGATATAGTTGGATCGAAATTCCAACGCAGGCGAGACAGCTCAGAGGATACTGCACATACCAGTGCAATATCATGTCAGCCACGCTGTTAATTACAGTTGTATAACAATAATAATTAATTTGGAGTTATACAACCCAAAAACCAAATTAAAGTTTTAAAATGTAATGACAAATTCGGGTTTTCTGTCATCCATTCATCCTCTCATTAACTGTGCTCTCTTTTTAGAGCATTGGTGCTACCGAAGAACTCTCTTAGCAGGGAATACACTGGGTGATTCACCAATGAAGGGTACTGTCAAACAATGGCCGATTCTCGTTGAAAAGTACCATGGGTTCTTTGTTGCCTATCAGCAAATGCTAATGGATGAGATAGCTGCTGGTATAACGTCCTCATTTGAGGACAGCATACTTTCTGATGGAATACCCTTTCTGTTGAGTACAAGGCCAACAGTTTATAGTTGGACGGTGAATGAAACCCAGAATAGAGAAGTCAAAGGCAAGGATGCTAACTCTGAACTACAGCATGTTATTGGCCCCGAGATACCATCTCTGTCTGGTGTTTTGCCCGAGGGCAGGTTTACGTGCTGCCGAAGCAATCCCATGACAATGACTATACTGGGTGATAGGGCTTCCTACCACTGGTCATCAGGGTACCAGTGATAACTTGTCAACTCTTCATAAAACACACCATTGTCCTCATCTTCAACATCCACGAGTGGCATGTTCTGGCAGATGGAACCCCAGTTTAACGTCTCACCCGACGACACATTGATACAATATCCTGCCGGCTAACGACAGGATGATAGATTGGAGTTAGGTGAGGAATGGAAGCCAGAATAAATGGCTCAAAGGCGAATACACTACGTTCAAGCTACCATGCCAGTCCTGCGATAGCAGGAGAAAACCTGAAATTCTGAGGATACACATTATCTCATATGACGTCAAATCCGTTTTCTGTACCGGTAACTCATCGCCAAGGTTTCATTCTTTTATTTTACAGTGGAGCCTTCTGTTGGGAAGTACGTAAAGCAGTATCCACTTTGGATACAAGACGTATGCTTTGCAAAACGATAAGCCAGCCCATATTACCCACATTTCTTCTTACTTTGATCTTGCAAAGTCAAATTGGACATTTTTGATCATTACTTTGTGTGCAGTCGTTTAATATTATCTTTTAAAAGTTATTGTTTTGTTTGTGTCATTAAAAAAAAAAACAGTGAGTTTCCCGTTTGGATTGATTTTCAATTCAGTTTGACTGCCAGACAGGTGGACAGAGTTTTCAAAAATCATCTCCCTCCTCTCTGCGCATGTCCGATCGGGACAAATTCAGAGCCAAAGTACTGCTAAAGTACAGGTTCGTTTTAGATTGGTGGTTGAAAAAAAAACAACATTCAAATTTTAATTAAGTTGTTCCTCGATCATAAACTGATAAGACAGACAGACAGAGTGGACGAATTGCTTAACCCCACTTTTCGCATTGCACGTTCGGGGTAATGTTTGTTTGTCCAATGAAAAGTATCGTACGATTCCTTATTCTTGAAGAATGACGAGAAAGTTACAAATACTTCATAATGATAAAATAAAATAATCGAGTTTGTAAACCTTTTAATGACGTGATTTACGTTTGCTATAAAACTGCAATGTGTGCACATTTATAGTCTGTTTGCATCCGTACGAATACTCCCGGCAGTGCGATTTTTTTTCCCCCCCCGAGTCCTGCCAAAATATCAATCCTTCTAATGCATGACATCATTCTTATTTTTTATTCATGTGTTTCACTGGAGTGCCATCTGCTGCCTGTATGCCTCAGCAAGCAACTAGAAAAGCACAAAGAACAAGCCCAGGAAGATAAGCAAGCAGCGTCAACAAAACCTTGCTGGAAAGTCTGCGGAATCGAAGAAATAATTCATTTAAGTACCGAGTGACGTATTGTTCAAATCAATTACCACTACCTGCCACGTGGATCAATGAACAATCATGTTATATCATCTGAAAGCAGATTTTAAATAAACCATTTCGAAGTGGCAATAGTTTGATGTACTGTATACTGAAAGCGGACATTCAAACTAAAACGGCACTCACTCATCAGTGGGGCGCAAACCTCCGCCAGGCTGAACAGTTTACGTTTTCTATTCCACTGATGGGCGGATCTGGATCCGGACCTCCAAAATCGAATCGGCTTGTTCGTCAAAAAAAACGATGGACAACACGAAATCTCAAAACACTGATGGATTTGGCAAAAACATGGTGGACAGGTTGGGTGTTTGATGAGGACAAATCGATTTTGCTGAAGATCCGGATGTGAGAGTTGTTTAATTATGAAGTGATTCTTCACCATCGAGAGGAGGAGATTGGGACCATACTCTGTGCAGAGCGTTGGTGCTGCTAAAGCAAGTCTCCTTGGCTATCGGGCACAATCCTGGACGGGTCGCCACTCCGACACAGTACACCAGCAAGCTGGCACTCATTTTGCCGACCTCCGAAGGATGACAGGCCGAGTTAACCCCACCTGGTATTAATTCAACAGCTGAGTGGGATTTGAACTCAGGACCCTAGGATCACAAGCCCACCACCCGAACCATTAAACCAACACCAGGCATACCATCAAGAGATGGGGCTAAAAACTATGCATCGCATGAGATCTCAAAACGTCGTGGATGAGTAATGACAAAACTTGGTGGATGAGTTGGTTCGGTGACAAGAACAAGCCGATTCGATTTTGGTAAAGGTCCGGATTCAGATCCGACCTATCAGTGGGATACAAAATGGAAAGTGTTCACCTGGCGGAGGTATGTTCTCTACTGAGTGCCGTTCCAGTTTAATATGTAACATTCAGAGCTCCTCTGTATCGTTTGTGTGAAAGACTGAAAGGCCTATCCCCATCTTTTCTATTTGAAATTTTCCACACGAGATGATCTTTGTCCAGTCTGACAACATGACTGGCCCAGTGTAACTGTTGTTTTTTTATTTTATTTTTTACCAGGTATTCCATTAATGTACTCTACACTTGGCTTGAGTTTCCACATCCACATTTTGTTAAATACTCCTACCATTTGTTGCAGAGGATTGGCCTCAAGCAGTGCTGAGGAACCTGTTCTGGAATTTTGACAGGACATCAACAGAGCATTGACATTACACACCCATCCAGAAGTGTGCTAACCACCGTCGCATTGTCGTGAGATCTTCAGAGCCAAATTGATATCACAGTTCCACCATACGTGTCGACTGGGGCTACCAAAGGATGGTTTGGCCTTGGAAATCGGGTTTGTTATTTATTTATTAAGTTGAGCATCATTTGAAAGAACACGGCCAAGATACATGAAAGCATTCGTTGTCTTCAGTAGTCCCCTATCAACGGTAACGACTGGGACCGCGTGGGTGCGACCGGCAGGAGGTTGGTGCATAACTTCCGTCTTTATTTTGCTGAAAGTGAATCTAAAGTACTTCGCAACTCGAGCAGAACATGAGGATTGCAGGTCTTTCTCGGTGTGTGCAAGCAAACCTCGGTCTCGTATCAGCACATATTAGTGGGTAATCCAGAGAGGTTGAAAAGTCAACCATCCACTTTAACTGTGATGTGGACACGATTTCGATTTTCCAATAGTTCTTCATTTAGTATGACCAAGAAGAATATAACAGACAGGATTGGTGTCATCACCAAGCCTTGCTTCACCTCAGTTGTGACGGGACATGTGTAGACTAATGGACCCACCGACAGGGAGGTAGCGGGGCTACACTTGGACACGGTAAGAAAGGGATTAAAAGAAGAGGAAAAGCAGAAAGAGAGGAAAGACGGTAACACGGTAACCTGCGAGTAAGAGGGACGGGTGAAGTCGAATTACTGGGGATTGAAATTAAAATGATGGGCGTAGTTAATTGGATGGATCGTTTGTCGTTACCAGGATGAAAGTGAAGGACATGCCATCACAGGTTGGTTGGGAAGTTGATAGATTGAGACAGGCCAAATAGTCACAGAAAGCCTTCGCTGAAATATCCTCGCCGATTGTTGTAGGTCAAACATGAAATCAGCTGGCATGTTGTTTTATTTCACACATAGTCGAGGCTCGTGGAGGAGTTATAGCACAGAATGGACAATGATGCAAGATAACAAAAAGGACAGTAGGAAGAGGGTGTGGGGTAACACACGAAGAGCTCGGTTGAGAGACTAAGTAGACGGAGACTCAAGGGGTGAAGAAGATGGAGACAACAGCCACAACTCCCAATCACAGAAGTTGAAGGAAAACATGCAAACCCAAAAACAGCGTGGCTTGGTGAGGGTTAATGGGGGTAGAAAAGATCATGGCTGTGGATGGGGGATGATCTGTGATGGTGGTGAACAGGTGTCTTGAAGCCCTGGAGGAAAGAATGAGATTGAAGTGACTGAGGAAGTTGATCCCACAGGTGAGAAAGAAGATGAATGAATGTGTGTAGGTAATCGGCGAGTCTGGATTTTGTGAATTAGACCATAAATGGGTGATGAGCAGACTGCGTTCGCCTTACAGAACACTGTGGGGGCAGAGCAAAGAAAGGAGAGAGGGTGCAAAGTCAGAAAGAAGCGCTGGAAGACAGAGACCACCCAGCCGTCTGCGATGCGAAAGTAATCGGATCACAGACTCAACTTCATCACGGGAGATACCAATTATTTTTCGGCTTCCACGGCATCAGGCTGAGCAAGGTGTGAGTCAGTCAGGGTGAGAGGAGAAGATTTATCAGGCTGAATGACATGTTCTAAGTGTAGGACCGGCTCGTTATTCTCTAAAGGTCTGCAAAAACGGACGAGGCTGTTATTATTTCGGATTTTTCTGTTGTTATTATTTGGGATTATATGGGTGGAAATGGAATGGGATTTTTCAAATTTGGACACTTGCATGGAAAAGCACAAAATAGTTGTTATACATTTGTACCTGGTGTGACAAAAGCACACCCAGGAAACTTCAGGACTTTGGGTATGTTGGTTCTCATGATAATATAGAATGTTCCAGAAAATTTCAGCTTAGTATGATTTATTTCCAGGTTGGGGCTATTTTTGACCAAATCCTCTTGGACTATAAAGGCAGATGTCTGGTTTATGTATCCATGTCACAGCAGCAGTGTTAAGGATTGGGTTGAGAGATCTATCACATTGGAGCACAGGCCTTGGATGTTGAAGGGCCACACAGTGAGGGACAGGGAAGGAGCTGCTGTTGACAGGGTGCAGGAAGGTGGAGAGGGGGTGGGGTAATGTGCAGAAGGGGTGGGGGAACTTCGAGAATTGGTGGTATGGGGACTTGGAAAGGGTTTGGGCAAGGGGGAGGCTGAGAAGGGGTGGGGTTCGAGCGAAGATGAGATGTGTGGGACGAGAAGGAAGATGGGAGGAGGTAAGGTTAGTGGGAACAGTGGAGGGGGTGGTGTGAGGGGAAAATGAGAGGGGACAGGGCCAGAGAAAAGAAGGGTGTGTGGGATGAGTGGGAAACTGGGAGAGGGCATGGTGAGAGGGAAGATGGGAGGGGGTGGGACGAAGGAGAGACAGAATGAGCGGGGTGAGGTGTTTTGGGTTTTTTTTTTTGTATCCAGTGTCAAGGCTCACATAAGCTAAAGATGAGAGGGATGGGACGAGGGAGAACGCAGCCTGAACTGGATGGTGGAAGTTGAAATCACCATGGATGAGAAAGATGGAGAGTTGTGTTGGATGGTTATCGAGTCAATCTCTGTTCAAGGAAACCAAGGTATGTCTTCTGATTCTGATGCACCATTCTCTGTTGCAGAGCATCGGTGCTGCCAAAGTAGTATTTTGGCAAAGGTTATACTGAGTGGTTTGCCATCCTTCTGCCATCAGTAGTTAGGGCAGGAATTTGGAATTTTTTCATGGTGATGGCAATAGCTCACCTCGTCTTCGCAAAGGACACCGTGGAGTTTTAATGTTCAGCAACTAATGCTGGCACGCAGGATGCCATTTTAACATGAATCCGAGGGACGGCGCACGCACGCACGCACACACGTCAATCATCCTACCTGTGAAACATCGGAATAACAGTTTATAGGTGGGTCAGGATTCAAACCCAGGCAAGGCAGCTTTGAGGTGAGTGTGGGTACATCGAGGCCATCCTGCCAGCCCTGAGATATTTGATCAATGCAAACAACCTCAGCGGTATAGTTCGCTGGAGCTATCTTTTTTTTTTGGAAATGATTTTTTTATCAACCGCTGTCACAACGGGAACACAACGGGTTCACGGGTCGTCTCGTGTCACTTAAAAGTCACAAGACTCGACGGTGTAACTGTTCGAGCATCCTGTCCGAATTTGGGAGGTTGGCGGTTCAAACCCCAGCCGACTCACACCAAAGACTTCAAAAATGCTACGTGTCACTTCCTTGCCTGATGTTCAGCACTTAAAAGGTTAAGAGCATGGACAATCATCATAGTTTGGCATCCATGGGGAGGAAGGAATTCCCCCTAGGAAATGGCCTGGTGAGTTTCGTGAGAAAGGCAGTGCCATAGTTGTGACATCGTTGGTACCCAGAGTACTGAAGGAAGTGACGGCACTTCCCCTAAGCTCAGTGGCTGCGCTTGGCTCATCTAACAGTCCTGTGTTGTATCTCATGTACTCGTCTTTATGTCCATGTGTGTAAGATGTGTGTGGCAGCTCCACGAAATGCTTTAGATTTAAAAAAAAAAAAAATTGCAATCGAAATGGCCGATAATGGAGGGAAAGTACAATGCCTATGGAAAAGTCCACACCCCCTTTAAAATTTTTCACCTTTTGTTACCTTATAGCCTGGAATTAAATTGCATTAAATCAGACTTTTCCCACCTTTATTTACACATCATAACTCACAACTTCCAAGTGAAAAACAAATTCTTCAAATTACAGAAAATTAATTTAAAATACCAAACTAGAATTTCTTGGTTGGATCAGTGTCCACCCCCCTGAGTTAATACTCGGTAGAAGCACATTTGACAGCAATTACAGCTGTGAGTCTGTTGGGATAGATCTCCACCAACTTTGTGCACCTTGATTGGGAAACATTTAACCATTCTTCTGTACAAAACTGTTCAAGATCAGTCAAGTTCCATGGGGAGCATTGAGGAACAGCAATCTTCAAGTCATGGCACAGATTTTCCATTGGATTTAAGTCAGGACTCTGACTGGGCCACTCAAGAACATTGATCTTCTTGTTCCTTAGCCACTCCATTGTCGCTGTGGCTGTATGCTTTGGGTCATTGTCATGCTAAAAGGTGAACTTCTATCCCAATTTCAGTCTTCTTGCAGAAGGCAGCAGGTTTTCCTCTTGCATTTTTCTGTATTTTACTCCATTTTCCCTTCTATCCTGCCACCCCAGTCTCTGCTGATGAGAAATAGCCCCATAATATGATGCTGCCACCATGTTTCACATTAGGGATAGTGTTCTTTTGGTGATGTTCTGTGTTGCATTTGTGCCAAATGTAACATTTTCCATTTTGGTTTCATCAGACCAAAAAACTTTTTTCCACATGGCTTCAGAGTCTCTGGAGTGGGTTTTTTGCAAACCTCAAACAAGACTCAAGGTGGGCTTTTTTGAATAATGGCTTCCTTCTTGCCACCCTACCATACAGGTCAGGCTTGTGGAGTGCTTGGATATTGTTGTCACATGCACACAGTGACCAGTTTTTGGCATAAAGGTATATAGCTCTTTCAAATTTGTCATTAGTCTCTTGGTGGCCTCTCTGATCAGTCTCCTCCTTCCTTGGTTATCCAGTTTGGAGGGATGGCCTGAAGACCCTCTAGGCAGGGTCTTGGTGGGACCATACGCCTTCCACTTCTTAATGATTGTCTTGACTGTGCTCCAACGGATATTCAAGGCCTTTGAAATAATTTTATACCCATCCCCTGATCTGTGCCTTTCCACAACTTTATCCCGGACGCCGCTTGAAAGCTCCAATTGATGCTCATGGTCGAGTCTTTGCTGTGAAATGCACTACCCAGCAGAGGAAACCGACAGGAACAGCTGATTTTATCCTGAAATAATCAGAATCACTACAATTTATCACAGGTGGAGGCCAATTAACTAGGTGTGTGATTTTGAAGGTGATTGGTTACACCTGAGCTAATTTACAATTACTATTATAAGGGTGGTGGACACTTATCCAACCAACATATTCTAGTTTTGTATTTTAAATTAATTTTCTGAAATTTGTACAATTTGTTTTTCACTTGGAAGTTGTGGGTCACGATGTGTAAATAAAGGTGGAAAAGTCTAATTTAACGAAATGACCGGGGAGGCCATCTTGGATCTGATCTCAAAAAAAAAGACGCGCATATGTCAGCTATTATTCTTTATCTGGGTGCCAAGTTTGGACATCAGTAAATGCATGTCCGACAAATGGTTGAGGATGTGTCCGACACTGGGTTTTTTTTTAACAACTAAAATGGCTGCCAGTCGGCCATCTTGGATCTGATGTCGAAAAAAGATGAAATTCATATATATATATATATATATATATATATATATATATATATATATATATATATATATATATATATATATATATATATATATATATATATATATATACCATCATGTGTTGTCTTTGTGCCAAGTCCAAATACAATCTGTCCAAACATGTCCGAGATATGGTTGCGGATGCACGCATGCATGGACACGAAAATCGAGACCAAATCCATAAGCTCCCGTTTTGGACTAAGTCCAATGGGGGCTAATAACATGATCCCACCCTGGCCGCTTCCCGCGGGAGTGGGTGCCTCTCGTATAATAAACAAGCAATTTGTTCTGTAAGTAGGAAAGAGAATGATAAGTCGTGAAAAGATGATAAATAATGAGTGAAGGCAAGATTAAGAAGGATGGACGAGTTAAAGGGGGTTTTGTGGATTAAATCAACACAGTGCTGATTGAGGTATGTTAACCACAGTGGGAAGTAAAGAGAAGCTGACATTTCAGGCGTTAACCCTTTGTTGAAGCAAAAGACAATTATTTGTTTCTCCGATGAAGGGTTAACACCCAAAACATCAGGTTATCATTGCTACCTACAATGGTTAGCATACATCAATCAATGTCCTGTTGATTTCAAGCACTGTGATGTCTGAGTGTTTTTCAATTTAACATTTTTTTTCGTTTTCCTAATTATATTTTTTTGAGAAGGTTTGAGTTGAAGAAGAAGGATGATAGTGTGGTGTGGGTGGGAGGAGGAAATACAGGAAAGAAGTAGAGAAATGTTAGGATTAAGCCTTGCAATTACACAGTCCAGGCACAATGGCAAGGCCTCGGCCCCAGACAAACGAAACGGAAGACCAAGAAGGAATCCAAAGAAGTAAAGAACAAATGAGTCATCAGGAGGAACCCGGATAGGATTCGGGTTTCAGCCGCTACTCCACAACCCTCAAATCCATCCAGGTGCAGCCAAGTGAGCCTCACAGAAAAATTTCTGCAAGAATTCACTTCTCCTTAGAAAGATAGATAATGAATTGGAAAAAGAGAGATGAAAGAGGTGAAAGAGAAGAAAAAACAAAAATTAGAATGAATGAAGAGAATTTATAAAAAATAAATTATAAAGAAATATGAAAGGACCAACGAACAAAGATGTCGGGAAGAACCCGGACAGACAGATTTCAGCAGTTACTCCCTCGGATCAAACGCAGCAACATGTACAAGCTCCCAGAGGTGCGTGTACAAGCTACCAGAACAAATTCAAGTTGATACAACACGATCAAATAAGTATGTTCTAGAAGATACCACAACGGGTTCACTGTATGAATATTAGTGCAGCGAACAAACAACAATAGTTAGAATAGATCTGGTTCAGTAGTATTTGGTTTTGAAGAACTTTTTATGTAGTTTATCTGGGAAAACTGCACACACTCATGAAGAAACAGGAAACCAGAAGTTCAGCGATAACCGCATGTACTTGGCAAAGAAACCAGAAACTGGAATGGTTGACTTTTCTCAACTAGTCTTGCTCTACATATTATGCCGACAAATGGCAGCATTCAGAGGTAGGGTGGAGGGAAAGCTGATAGAATCAGAATTGAGAAAATGAGCAGAAGGATAGGGGACAGGAGAGAGAACGGATGGGAAGTAAGTGAGGTCGAAGTGGGGAGAAAAGGGAACAGAGGCTTGAAGTAAAGAAACATGAAGGAAAGGGCAGGTCTGGGGCATACAAAAGAAGGAGGTTGGGGGGAGTCAAGAATCCTATTACCTTCGCCACCGAAGGCGGACGGAGGTTATGTGCTCACCTGTGTTTGTCTATCTGTCTGTCTGTAAGCAGGATAGTTCAAAAAGTTGTGGACGGACTCAAGATGAAACTTTGTGGACATATTGTGCGTGTGACAAGGACAAATTGATTCGATTTCGGTGACGATCCAGATCTGGATCCAGGTACGAGAATTGTTAAAGTGATTCTTCACCATTGTGAGATAGGGCCAAAAACGATAATTATATAGCATGATATCTCAAAAGGCGGTGGACGGATTCAGAAACTTGAGTGGATGAGTTGCGTCGGTGACGAGAACAAGCCGTTCAGATTTTGGTTCAGGTCCGGATTCAGATTGGGCCTATCAGTGGGATACAAAACGTAAACTGTTCAGCCTGATGGAGGTATGTGCTCTACCGAGTGCCCTTGTAGTTTGCATTTGTAATAATGGATCGCTCATGACTCCACATGGCATTGTGTGTTTGAAACAAAGGCAAAAAATATATACCATCTGACGGGGATGCACTCAGATTGCCCAGGTAGGGAGTTTTGTGTTTCGTGTTTACATTGAGTGGCTGAATCGAGAAATGTTGCATTAAGCAAGGCGAACTGAAAAATCAGATTTTCTTTTCCCTTTATTTAATTATATATTTGCACAATGGCCCAATCAAATTGTTTTTTTCCGTGAGAATGGTACGCGACGGTGCCATGAAACCATTAATCTTATTGATTGTGAATATCAAATGTAGTCATGATTGGCCAAGTTCAGTGGCCCACTCGCAACGTGGCTGGACATACTACCCACATACTTCACCCAGAGCAAGTGTCAATATGTGGCTCACTTTGGGGACTTGAGATCCCGGTGGATGATCTTGTGGAGATGCAGGTAGTGCATGCCACTGGCAATACCCATAGTCCATTGATACAGAAGTTCAGGCGAAATTCGCCGTCCAGCTCTCAGTACCTCGTACAACTGTCCCTGAGCACAGTATTCCATGATGATGCAGTAGCACGGTGCTTGCGTGCACACACCCCTGGATGACAAAAAAAACAAACACACAAGAACAACAATCAGGCTAGATCATGAAAACTTAACTCTTAAATAAAACAAAGGAATGCACCTTCGATCAAATAACACAATATAAACAACAATATACTACTTTATTGGTATCCATGATTACATCAGGGATGTGTTGTTTGTTTCATCATGGACAAGAAAACAAGAAGACTGGAAAGCCCTGGAATTGAAAGATAACAAGTTGTATCACAGACGGGTAGACATTCCCTCTGAGAAAACGTCTTGGCTGGTCATCGTCCAAAATAAATTTAAAATCACAGGTTTTGCAACGTGTGCATGGTCCCAACCCAGCAGATATTTGGGCAGGACAAAGACAACATCGTCCGCCAGAGGTTCTATGGGTTCATATGAGGGGCAAAAAACAGGACTGGTGTCGAGCATGCGAAGCGAAACAACTTCACCAGGTGCCCCCCGCCCCTTTGAATGGGTAGATACGACTACCCCACACCCATCAGGGCAATAAATGTACATCCTTGTGGTTTCGGACTATTTTACAAAGTGGCCGGAGGCCTATACGCTCCCTAACCAAGGAGCCGGGGTTGGAGCACAGGCCTTCATATAAGGATTTGTATGTTGGCATGAGATTCAGGAATAGCTGCACACCGACAAAGGGCAAAACTTTGAGAGCCGGTTACTCAGAGGTGTGCAGACTCTTTGGTGAAGCGTAGGTGCGACCACCGGAGCCAGGCGAGTGAGTATGCTCCGGGGACGAGATTCTGGTTCTTCAACCCCTAGAGGAAGAAGGGCCGATGTCCAAGACTCATTTGCCTTGGCAAGGTCCAGGAATTGTCCTGTCGCAAATCTGCAACCTAGTCTATAACATCAAAATAGGGCCACGGGCCATCCCTCGGATCGCCCATCTAGACTGTACGATACCGAACCAGGGCGAGGAAGCGCCACCATTGAAGGCAGCAGTCCGCAGCACCAAGTACCTTCATAGAGGGGGGCTCAAGTTGATATGTCAGATTAGAGACAGGTGAGACTTTTTAGGTATTTTTCTAAACGTAGTCAGTTTAGCAATGTGGAGTAACGAGACGATGGGGAAAGGAAAGCACGAGTTAGATCGAGGAATTATGTTAGACAGGGCGTGACGCCGTCATATCTCCTGCATGTGGACGAATGGGTGTGAGGGAAGTATAAGGGGTGTAAGTGTGTTGAAGTACGAGTATGGTGTGCCAGATGATGTGAAGGGGGGACTCGTAATGGATAAGAAGCACCGCATGTAATATAGCGTTAGTTCTGTAGTATTCTGTTTAGCTTTTAAATGTCTCATGTTCAGGTAGGCAGGTATGTGCCGCGAATGTTAGTCATCGTTAAAGGCACTGTCACACCTTGACGATTTAGCCAACGTATTCCTGATGTATGCAAAATTGGGCTAAAACACCGGCACACGTCGAATACGTTATGGGTAAATTTGTATACGTTAAGAGCACGCTGGCATACGTCGTTGTACGCTGGCATACGTCGTAGTACGCTGGCATACGTCGTAGTACGCTGGCATACGTCGTAGTACGCTGGCATACGTCGTAGTACGCTGGCATACGTTGTAGTACGCTGGCATACGTCGCAGAATGCTAGCATACGTCGTAGTACGCCAAGCCGTTAGACTTGATACACTACTTTATTGGAGAAATTTTCGCCGAGCCGAGCTGTTAGACAAATTTTCCATGCTTGAAATTTCCCGACGTATGCCAGCATATGACTCGCACGTTCCGCATAACGCTGGCATAAGTTGTAGGAACGTTACGCGATTGTTGACACAAGTTACTTGTAAGTTACTCATAAGTCGAAAGACATCGAGGTAATGTCGAAACACGATGTTCTGGGCAGCTGGGGGGGGGGCGGCGTGACGGGGGCGGGCAGCGTGACGGGGGAGGAGCGTGACGAGGGGGGGGGAAGCGTGACGGGGTGGGGGAAGCGTGACGGGGGGGGGAAGCGTGACGGGGGAGGGGGAAGCGTGATGGGGGAGGAAGCGTGACGGGGGGGAGGAAACGTGACGCGGGGAGGAAGCGTGACCGGGGAGGAAGCGTGACGGGGGGAGGAAGCGTGACGGGGGGAGGAAGCGTGACGGGGGGAGGAAGCGTGACGGGGGGAGGAAGCGTGACGGGGGGGAGGAAGCGTGACGGGGGAGGAAGCGTGACGGGGGGAGGAAGCGTGACGGGGGAGGAAGCGTGACGGGGGGGAGGAAGCGTGACGGGGGGAGGAAGCGTGACGGGGGGAGGAAGCGTGACGGGGGGAGGAAGCGTGACGGGGGGAGGAAGCGTGACGGGGGGGAGGAAGCGTGACGGGGGGAGGAAGCGTGACGGGGGGAGGAAGCGTGACGGGGGGGAGGAAGCGTGACGGGGGAGGGGAAGCGTGACGGGGGGAGGAAGCGTGACGGGGGGAGGAAGCGTGACGGGGGGAGGAGGAAGCGTGACGGGGGGAGGAAGAAGCGTGACGGGGGGAGGAGGAAGCGTGACGGGGGGAGGAGGAAGCGTGACGGGGGAGGAGGAAGCGTGACGGGGGAGGAGGAAGCGTGACGGGGGGAGGAAGCGTGACGGGGGAGGAAGCGTGACGGGGGGGAGGAAGCGTGACGGGGGGAGGAAGCGTGACGGGGGGAGGAAGCGTGACGGGGGGAGGAAGCGTGACGGGGTGAGGAAGCGTGACGGGGGTGAGGAAGCGTGACGGGGGGAGGAAGCGTGACGGGGGGAGGAAGCGTGACGGGGGGAGGAAGCGTGACGGGGGGAGGAAGCGTGACGGGGGGAGGAAACGTGACCGGGGGAGGAAGCGTGACGGGGGAGGAAGCGTGACGGGGGGAGGAAGCGTGACGGGGGGAGGAAGGGTGACGGGGGGAGGAAACGTGACGGGGGGAGGAAGCGTGACGCGGGGGAGGAAGCGTGACGGCGGGGGAGGAAGCGTGACCGGGGGAGGAAGCGTGACGGGGGAGGAGCGTGACGAGGGGGGGAAGCGTGACGGGGGGAGGAAGCGTGACGGGGGGAGGAAGCGTGACGGGGGGAGGAAGCGTGACGGGGGGAGGAGGAAGCGTGACGGGGGAGGAGGAAGCGTGACGGGGGAGGAAGCGTGACGGCGGGGGAGGAAGCGTGACCGGGGGAGGAAGCGTGACCGGGGGAGGAAGCGTGACGGCGGGGGAGGAAGCGTGACCGGGGGAGGAAGCGTGACGGGGGAGGAGCGTGACGAGGGGGGGAAGCGTGACGGGGGGTAGGAAGCGTGACGGGGGTAGGAAGCGTGACGGGGGGAGGAAGCGTGACGGGGGGAGGAAGCGTGACGGGGGGAGGAGAAGCGTGACGGGGGGAGGAAGCGTGACCGGGGAGGAAGCGTGACGGGGGAGGAAGCGTGACGGTGGGGGAGGAAGCGTGACGGGGGAGGAAGCGTGACGGGGGGAGGAAGCGTGACGGGGGGAGGAAGCGTGACGGGGGGAGGAAGCGTGACGGGGGGAGGAAGCGTGACGGGGGAGGAAGCGTGACCGGGGGAGGAAGTGTGACGGGGGGAGGAAGCGTGACGGGGGGAGGAAGCGTGACCGGGGGAGGAAGTGTGACGGGGGAGGAAGCGTGACGGGGGGAGGAAGCGTGACCGGGGAGGAAGTGTGATGGGGGGAGGAAGCGTGACGGGGGGAGGAAGCGTGACGGGGGGAGGAAGCGTGACGGGGGAGGAAGCGTGACGGGGGAGGAAGCGTGACGCGGGGGAGGAAGCGTGACGGGGGGAGGAAGCGTGACCGGGGGGAGGAAGCGTGACGGGGGGAGGAAGCGTGACGGGGGGAGGAAGCGTGACCGGGGAGGAAGCGTGATGGGGGAGGAAGCGTGACGGGGGGAGGAAGCGTGACGCGGGGAGGAAGCGTGACGGGGGGAGGAAGCGTGATGGGGGAGGAAGCGTGACGGGGGAGGAAGTGTGACGCGGGGGAGGAAGCGTGACGGGGGTGGGAGGAAGCGTGATGGGGGGGGAGGGGAGGAAACGTGACCGGTGGAGGAAGCGTGACGGGGGGGGGAGCGTAACGGGTGAAGCATGACGGAGGGTAAGCAGCGTTCCAGGGCATTCTGTGGATGATAAAATCTGCCAAAACATCACCATGTTTTATTTTTAACCGCCGTGATATATTTAAAACCTAGCAGGAGTATTTAAAAATTAAAACCCATGCTATCTACCGGCCCGACCCTGCCCTTCCCTACCCTACCCTACCCTACCCTACCCTACCCCATATGATTTCCTCTGACCTGCTCGTTTGCTGATCCGCACAAACCCACCACGTCCGACCTCCGTGTGTGCTGTCTTCATACCTCTTCCTTTTCAGCAACTTCCGACTATTAATATATTGCAGAAACTGTTCGTTTATTCCGTTGAATATTTTGTCATGAAGGCAGATCACACAACATCAAATTGCAGAAAAAAATTAAATGACCTCTGTCGACTTTGTCGTCATGGATTGTAAAAACAGGTTTGAGAGCACACGGCGTTGCGCCAAATGAAGTTCAACTTTCCGCACATTCCTTCATCTTTTCTTCATCAAATATAATCTTCCATCAGCGAAGTGACGGGTCTTACTTCTCGTGGTTTTGAAACGAACAACCAAGCAGTTTGGTGAGTGCTCGCCAAGTGGCTTAAGTACTTTAGCAAGCACTCCAACAGAACGCCTGGCTTTGCAAGCGATTACCGATTTCCGTCGGTCGTTTCAACCCGTGCACCTGGAGACGCCCAAGCAATGCCTAATTAGACGAAGGAACACTTTTTTAGGAATCACAACTGCTGCCAAGTTCAGATCTGGAGCTTAAATTTTGTAATCCGGCTTCGTTTAAGAGATTCTCGAGGTTATGGCATGTGTGGAAATGAAATAAAGCCACAAACGCTGACGTCTCCAGGCCTTTATCAGCATTGCAATGTACCCAGCACTTTGTAGCTATGATGAACAGTCATTCGATAATACGAGTGAGGAAAGTGAAGAAAAAAACTTTATTGAGAAGAAATTATTGCGTCCTGTTCCAAGTCAAGGTACGGTTGAGCAGGCCAAAAAACGTGGCAGCTTCAAACCCCAGCGAGGTTATCCAGGATGTGCCCTGAAGACCACAAAGAGTGAGGTGGCCAAGGATGCACCTGATAAAGGATATAATTAAAATAGGTCATTAATTATCTTCAAAAGGGTTGTTTTAATTAACCCAAACATCCAATTTTTACTCTTGCACTTCCTTTAGTATGAATACAAAGTTTCAAGCTGCTCAGTTTTTATAGTTTTGGAGTTATGGAGGAGACACACACACACACACACACACACAATAATTTTGTACAAAATAAATGTTTGTATGATGATTGGTGTAAATCATGACAACACAGCAATTCACATACAGTCATTATCCTCAGTTAAAACAAGCCTGTGCCTCTGCAGCAACGTGTGGAGAGACAATCGTCGCGAGCCCATCCATGCTGGTATATACAGTACATAAACTCATTTAAAAACGAAAAACACAGTCCGTCCATCGGTCCGTCTGTCCGTCTGTGAAGCCTCTCTTAATTAAGGACTACGCCATTGCTGTTGTGTTTGCGATTGCTCCACCCCTTGCACCCGCTTTGTGCATGCACATGGTTACTCAGGAGCTGGGCCTTGTTCTGAGTTAGATTACCTGAATAAACCTCCAGGTGAGAAACCTGACCTTCTGTTAATATTGGCGCTGTTTGAATGTTGTTGCACCCTATCTACACAACGTCTATTAATTATGTACTCTTGGAGTGTGCCTTTTAAAACTTTCGACCCTTTCGACTGTTGAGACCTCTTCGACCTTTGAAGACCCTTTAGACAAAGTTTGATAGTTACATCCTTTAGACCCCTCTATACCTTAAGACCCCTTGAAACCCAAAAGACCCCGAAGACCATCTAAAACCTTAAGACCATGAAGATTCCCAATACCCTTAAGACCCTTGCATATATGGCAAGTTGAAGGTGACAAAAAATGGGTTGGTAGGAATCGAAAGCGGGTTTGTTTGTTTTTTAACCCCGCTGTGGTCGCAGATTTGCGACGAGATGAGAAAAAGTTGATACAAATGTTGGGGGTTTTTTTTGGTCTAAATTGACACCCAAATTGTGTTTTTTTTTACAAATACCACTTGAAATTCACAGCTCAATGAAAAAACATTAAATAAATCAGACTGACACAAGGAAACACCGACACTTCTAAGGGTTATAATGGTCTGTCTGTCTTACTTTGTTAATTGTCTTTTTCTCACCATGATGACAGCAATGTACTACTTCCTGCAGTGCAATATTGTCCAAATAATGCTTCAGAGGGTGGAGCAACACAATCTGTTCCAACACTACTTTTATACAGACAGAGGGTTTGTAACTAATCAACAAAAGTTGGGACACCTGTAGGAATTGTTTGCATCAACTTTCAAGGCTAATTTACTTCCATTGCTGCAGAACAGCTGCAGTTGCTAACCCATTACTTGCTCCCTGAAAAGGGCCTTTTTTTAACAACTCTGAAATTTACATTATTTTTCAGTTTTTGGTAACCTAAACTTTTTTTTTTACCTCTGGCAGTTTATCGCTTAGCTCTGTACCATTTCAGGTTATTCACTGGTCTTGAACTGCTTAAATTTCAGTAAAAACTGGAAAAATGGGGGTGTTTTAAAACTTTTGACAGGAGGGTACATACATACATAACATACATACATATATAACAGAACATACATATACATAAATACCATACACAACATAACATACATAACATAACATACATACACACCATACATAGCATATATAACATACCATACATCCAAAACATACATACATACAAAACATAAATACAGACCTAACATAACATAAATACACACATACATACCATAACATAACATAACATAAAATACATACATAACATCCGTAACATAAATCCAGAACATACAAACATAACATATGAAACATAAATCCATAACATACATACATAACATACATTATACATGCATACATAACATAACATATGTAACAAATTCGTAACATACATACATCCATAACATACAGAATGCATACATATATAACATAACATACATACATAACATACATAACATACACACCATACATAGCATATATAACAAACATACATAACATAACATACATACATAACATATATAACAACAAAACATACACATCATACATAGCATATATAACATACATAACATAACATACATATACACCATACATAGCATATATAACATACATACATACATAACATACATAACATACATACATACAAAACATAAATACACACCTAACATAACATAACATACATACATAACATAACATACACCATACATAGCATATATAACATACATACATAACATACATAACATAACATACATAACATACATAACATAACATAACATAATGTACATACAAAACATACATAACATAACACACCATATATAGCATAGATAACATACATACATACATAACATACATACAAAACATAAAGACACACCTAAGAAACCATAAATACACACATATATAACATACATAACATAAAGTAACATAACATACATACACACCATACATAACATAACATACATACACACCATACATAGCATATATAACATACATACATACATGACATACATACATAACATACATACATAAAAAACATAAATACACACCGAACAAAACGTAAATACACACATAGATACCATACCATAACATACATACATATAAAAAATACATACAAACCTAACATAACATAAATACACACATAGATTCCGTAATATTACATACATACATACAAAACATACATACACACCTCACATAACATAAATACACACATAGATACCATAACATAACATAACATACATACATACAAAACATACATACACACCTAACATAACATAAATACATACATATATACCATAACATAACATAACATAAATACACACATAGATACCATAACATACATACATACAAAACATACATACACACCTCACATAACATAAATACACACATAGATACCATAACATAACATAACATACATACAAAACATACATACACACCTAACATAACATAAATACATACATATATACCATAACATAACATAACATAAAAACACACATAGATACTATAACATAACATACATACAAAACATAAATACACACCTAACATCACATAAATACACACATAGATACCGTAACATAACATAACGTACATAACATAACATAAATACACACAAAGATACCATAACATAACATACATACAAAACATAAATACACACATAGATACCATAACATAACATAAATACACACATAGATACTATAACATAACATACATACAAAACATAAATACACACATAGATACCATAACATAACATAAATACACACATAGATACCATAACATAACATACATACAAAACATAAATACACACATAGATGCCATAACATAACATGCATACACACATAGATACCATAACATAACATACATACAAAACATAAATACACACTAGATGCCATAACATAACATACATACACACATAGATACCATAACATACATAACATAACAAATACACACATACATACCATAACATACATAACATAAATACACACATAGATACCATACCATAACAGAGCATAATACACACATACATACCATAACATACATAACATAACATACATACACACATAGATACCATAACATACATAACATAAATACACACATACATAACATAACATAAATACACACATAGATACCATAACATAACATAACATACATACATACATACAAAACATACATACACACCGAACATAACTTAAATACACACATAGATACCATAACATAACATAACATAAATACACACATAGATACCATAACATAACATACAAAACATAAATACACACCTAACATAACATAAATACACACATAGATACCGTAACATAACATAACGTAACATAACATAACATTTCTCAAAAAAAAAAACATTTTTGTTATGTTGCTCAACAAACACGAAACAATGCGATTGATTGCAAGGCACAAATCCATTTATTCCGCAACATGAAACGTTCACATATGTCCGACTTCGTTAAGATGGCTCCTCCCTCACGTTCTACATGACCCTCCCCCTCCCCCTTGCATCATCATCTTCCACACAATCTCTCAACATTCGGATATTAAACAACAACCAACAACAACAACAACCACAACAACAACAACATATTTGAAAAAAATATAACACCTAAGAAAGAACACAACAATTTATCAAAGTTTTATTTAATTTTTTCTTTCCAGGTGTTGCCTGTGATGCATGACGTCACATCTACTGCAAATAGCATCCCCACAATAAAGACCAGTGTTCCTTACTTTCTCGAGACCAAGTGATGATAATTGGTGATGAATGATACATCATTATCTTTATCATAAAACTTTGAGAAATGTTCGTTCATCCACAAACATCAAACCACATCATTGTATCTCATTTCATTTTTTATTTATTGCAGGTTGAATTTGGAACGGTAATTTGTGGACACCCTTTATACGGATGAAAACAATCCGGGTAGAATCCTACCATTCTAAATACTCAAAAGTACCGATAAATATCACAGTAAGAATTCGAAGAGCTAATTGGAAAGCGAACAGGTCGACCGATTGATTCAGGGTGAGGACAAATTGCAGACGAGCGGAAGTAACGACACGTGCAGATGAGGATTGAAGGAATTTGTGGGTTGGGTAAAGCTCATGACGTCACCCAGCCAGTAGAGTTAGACTAGAGTGCTACCTTGCGTATCGGATAGAGATCGCGACCGATGCGTCACTGAGTGTGTGAATCCATGCGAGTGGAATGGAAGCTAAACACTGCGTTTTGAAAATTGTTCGTATGTTCCATCCGTGTTCCAGGATGGATTTTCTCGATCCTAAAATGGGTCCGTGGGTTTAAAGGAAAAAAACGGGCCAAACCCGCAAAATACGGGTCACTTGCTATGTCAGTCCTAAATTAAGCACCAGCACTCCGATGACCCTTTCGACCCAAAAGACCATGAAAGGGGAACCCAAACGCTCAGACCACCTCAACAATCTATCCCTTGATAACCTACAAAATAGACATGATGGGTATTTTCCCCATTTATAAAGGGGGGAAATTTGTGATTAAAAGTCGAAATCTTCTTCTTCCTAATCATCAGATTAGTCGTGACGTTGCACCAGGAAGTCAACCGCCATTTCCATACTGTGTAAGGGTTACATTACGGTACGATTTAACTCAAACGGTGAATACCTTTCGATTTTCCACAAATTTTCCGAGTCGATTTTTCCAAAAGACCCCAAGTTTGCCATAAATTTGACGAGGCTTGTCCGAAGTACCCGAGTGTGGACCGGGCCGGGAAATATTCTTTTTGTGTTCAGACCATGTTACAGAGCACGTCATGAAACAGCAGAGATTGCTCGATCTTGTGGTTGTCCGCCATGATTGAGAGAGGATGCCATACACACTATAAAGTAGAATAAACAGCCGTCACTCGAAACTGTAACACCATCTCTACCCAGCTACCAGCACAGGTACATGGACTATTTGAGTGGTCATTCAAACACCTGTTCCCATTGCCCGGCAGTTACCACAAAAGAACATGAAAATAATTACATTTATTATCTATCTATAATTCCAGCAATCTCTGTGTGTGTGTGTCTGTCTGTCTGTCTGTCTGTATGTATGTATGCGACCACCGTTTCTTGACGACCGCCGGTCCGATCTGATTGAAACTTGCCAGGAATAGTGCCGGGGACCCGCGGATGTGCCTTTTCGAGGTTTGATATCAATCGGACGAGCGGTTCCCAAGTTACAGCCATTTATCTGTCGACCAATGACAAGACACGATGCTATGACATCACGAATAATGTCACAATTAATGTTTATTTATTTATTTATTTTCCCACAATTGACGTCGCAATTCTTCTTCTTCATTTGGTATGACGTCACAATCGACGCTGGGGACCTGAGTATGTGCCTTTTCAAGGTTTGATGTTAATCGGACAAGCGGTGCCCAAGTTATGGCCATTTATTTATCAAACCAATGACAGGACACGGTGCTATGACATCACGAATGACGTCACAATTAATGTTTATTTATTTGTTTTTTGTTTTTTTGTGAATACATTTGTGAATAGATTTACAGAGAGAGGGGAGAGGAGGGGGAGAGAGAAGGGGGAGAGAGGAGGGGGGAAAGAGGGAGGGAGAGAGGAGGGTGAGAGAGGGGGAGAGAGGGGGCAAGATAGGGAGGGTGAGAGAGGGGAGGGAGAGAGGGGGTGAGAGAGAGGGGGAATCACAATTCAAGAGAGGGGGAGAGAGGAGGGGGCAGGAGGGGGTAAGAGTGGGGGCTAGAGAGGGGGAGAGAGAGGAGGGGCGAGACTAGGGGGAGCGAGGGGGCGAGAGAGAGGAGGCGTCACAATTCAAGAGAGGGTGAGAGAGGAGGGGGCGATAGTGGGGGGGTGAGAGTGGGGGTGAGAGAGGAGGGAGGAGAGAGGAGGGGCGAGACTAGGCGGGAGCGAGGGGGGGCGAGAGAGAGGGGGCGTCACAATTCTTCTTCGTTTGATATGACATCACAATTGACGCTGGGGACCCGAGTATGTTTCCCAGGTGTTTCCCAAGTTATGGCCATTTATGATATGGTTGGTCCGATCTAATTGAAAAAAATGCCCCAATCCAGTCGTCGTTTACGAGAGCGAAGGAACGAAGCTGCACACACTGGTACGCCTCGGGAGAGAGGAAGGGGCGAGAGAGGGGGGGTGAGAGGAGGGGTGAAAAACTGCCCCGATCCAATCGTCGTTTACGCACCTACGGGCACGCACCTACGGGCCTGCACTAGTCACCTCAAATTTAAACAAATCAAACGAACCACCATCCATTCACAATGGGGGAATGTACGTATGTATCATCTACTACTCCTCTGAGAGGATTTGACCTGGGATGCTAAAACTTTCAGGGTCTCCCCCCTTCACAATCTCACATCAACTATCACTCCCACCATACTACCACTATCCCACACCCACCTCCACCATCCCCTTGCAATCCCCCATCAACTCCCTCCTCTCCCCACTTTCACCACCCCAACAATCCATCCACCCATCCATTGGGACCATGCTCTGTGCAGAGCGTTGGTGCTGCCTTAGCAGTCTCCTTTGCTATTGGGTACAATCCTGGACGGGTCACCACTCCGACACAGGATACCAGCATGCTGGCACTCATTTCGCTGACCTCGTAAGGATAACAGGCAGAGTCAACCCCACCTCGTATTCATTCAACAGGTGAGCGAGATTTGAACTCAGGACCTTTGGATCCCAAGCCCACCACCCTAACCATTAAACCAACCATGACTGTATACTTTTTTCAGCAAGTAATGCGCAAACCCGACCCACCGAGGGAGTGGATACTCTGCTAGTTTAATATAAAAAAACATTATGGGAAGTAAAATACACGGATGTTAATAAATTTGGATATCATTGTTTTATCTAAGTGCAGAGCACAAAATTGATGCCAAATAATGGCATCCATCATCTTTTTCCCTTTGTTGCGGGATGAGTGGAAATACAAAGGATGGAGATGCAACAAAATATACTTGTGCATCACCATGTTAGTGTTTGTGAAATCAACTACTTATATATCGACGATATGTCAAAAGCGAAGCAACATTGATAATTAACTTTCTCAAAAGGAATTGCTGGTTCACTTGTTCCACAATTCAGATGAGTCCTCATTGAACACTCATTGCCCACTAATTGGATGCCATGGAGATTTTTATTTTTATTTTTACAGTTATACAAGATTCATCAATCGTGTGCAGATGTCTGCCTGCTGGCATGGTGATGCCGTTGGGGATTGGTTGCGAATCCTACGATCGGCCTAATCTTCCGAAAGACTCAGATGGGCTGTTCGAGTCGCGTGACCCACTTACGGATTCCCAGGAGGCAGTTGTGTTTCTGTTTGCCTCTTAAATGTTCAATTTGATATCTTCCTTTCACAGTGCAAGTCAATGTCATATACAGTACTGTACAAAAGTCTTCGGCCACCTTGAAATTAGACATTTTTCTTGTCACATTGGCTTATTTTGATTAATAAAAAGTGTTATAGTGATCATATTTTATTAAGGAAGCAAACATTTAATGGTGTTTTCCAATATTAATGAATTAAATTTCAATATTTGGTGTGACTCTCATGGAAAGCAACAGATATCTGTTTTAAAATGCTTTCCCTTAATTTATGTAGAAATTCCATCGGGAGATTGTTGCGTGCATTCTGCAATGTTTCTCATCATTTGTATTTTGATTTTGGTTGTTTTCCCCTCTTTCTTCTAAATTCTCATCTCAACAACCCCAGACTCCCAGACAGCTTCTGTGACATGTTAGGGTCAGGACTCTGATGGTGCCATTCTTATAGTTGGAGAGTTCCTGACTGCTTTTCTTTGTAAATGTGTTTTAACGATATTTACAGTGTGTTTGGGGCCATTGGCATGCAGGAAAACAAACTTGTCACCAATTAGCCTCCTTCCTGACATGATACCAAGGCAGATTAAGATCTGCTTGGATTTGTCAGCTTTCATTGTTCCTTCAATTGTCACCAAATCATCAACATTCCCAAATCCATCCATCCAGCAGAAACAAGAAATACATCTCCAAACTTGAACAGAGCCTCAACCAATCTTCACCATGCGCTGGAAACACACATCATGATACTTCTCTCCAACCCTCCTCCTGACATAGCTTCTTTGTGTTTCATTCAAAGATTTGAAACTTTGACTCATCACTCCAAAGTACCTTTTCCCATTGACTCGCATCCCAACCCAGATGTTCTTGGACATGTTTACATCTTATCACTTTGTTGCCTTTGCACAGAAAGGACTTTTTAACAGAAACTCGTCCTTGGAGACCACTTTTGATAAGAGACCTTCTGACAGTACATTCGTCCACTTGAATCCCTGATGCGTGGGCCAGTTCTTGTGTAAGTTCAATATTTGATGGGTTTTTTTTTCTTCTATTTCTGAAAGAAATTATATTTAAGTATTGCTCATCTGTTGAGCTGAGTTTATTCGGCCTTCCAATCCACATTCTATCTTGAAGTTCTCCGGTCTTATTTGACTTCTGCATGCGAGTTGAATAGCATGTACAGAAATACCTGTTTTGTGGGATATTCTTCTCCAGGAATTACCTTGTTGGTGTAAAAATTGTCGTCAACCTGGTATGGTGTGGGTTTATATTAATGATACTGCAGGCCTGAGGATAAATGTTTTGTGGTCAGACGAGCCAAAAATTTAACTTTTTGATGTAAATTCAATGCGTTACATCTGGCACAAGCCTAACACTGTACAACATCCAGTCAATATCATCCCCACTGTCAAGCATGGTGGTGGTGGCAGCATCATGTTATGGGGATGCTTTTCATCAACAGGGACTGGCAAGCTTGTCAGGAATGAAGGGACAAGAGAATCCTCGATGAAAACCTGCTCGAGTCAGCCATGAATCTGAAAATGGGTCGGAGATTCACATTTCAGCAGGACAATTATCCGAAGCACAAAGATAAAGTCACCCTGGAGTGACTGAATAAGAAAATAATAAATGTTCTTGATTGGCCCAGTCAAAGTCCTGACATGAACCAAATTAATCATTTATGGTGAGACTTGAAAATTGCAGTCCATCGATGATCCACATCAAACATGACAGAACAAGAGCAATTTTCACGTGAAGAATGGGCAAAGATTTCACCAGCTCACTGTACAAAGCTGGTAAAGATCTACCCAAAAATACTCACAATAGTCATTGCTGTAAAAGGTGATTCCACCAAGTACCGACCTTTGGGGTTGAATCCTATTCCAACCAGTGAATTTTGATTTGTACATGTTTTTTGAAGGTATTCCTGACATGTAACCTCCTTTAACTATATCAGTGTTTAGTTTGGTCTCTTCAGTTATAAACAAAAACATTAATTTGGAAAAAATTGTTTCTGCATTATTAGAAATTTATCTATCCTGTTGTTGGCTGAGTGGTTAGGGTGGCTGGCTTGGGATCTTAGGGTCCTAAGTTCGAGCTCTGTTGGCTGTTGAATTAACATCAGGTGGGGTTGACTCAGCCTGGCATCCTTCTGAGGTCAGCAAAATGAGTACCAGTGTACTGGTATAGGGGCACAGCATCAGCAGCACAGCTGCACTGCAACAAAATGCACAGCTTGGCTACCGGTCAGCCAAGCTGCCATCTGCAAGAACAGAACAGTAATTCATTCGAAATGTGACATTATTGGTCGGGGGTGAATACTTTTGCAGGTCACTGTATATGCAAAACAAAAGAATAATTCAGTGATAGATTTTAATTATTTGATGTTTAAATTTTTTTTTTCTTACACCTCTTCTCTGCTCACTGTTATTTGTCATCGTTCTCTACCTTTACATCGTCTCGGTAGAAACAATGATGTGCATTCTGCTGACTCTTTTCATTACTTATTTGACAATACAAAACTGAATAAAACAACATGTAAAGCAGATACCACTAAACGTCTTGTAATTGTCTCGTTTATACCGTTTTCTTTGTATACAGAGTCAAGCATCATGGAAGAGCGAGAACGCTGAACAGATCTGGACACAACAGAACAATAGGTACAAGAGAGAGAGAGAGAGAGAGAGAGAGAGAGAGAGAGAGAGAGAGAGAGAGAGAGAGAGAGAGAGAGAGAGAGAGAGAGAGAGAGAGAGAGAGAGAGAGAGAGAGAGAGAGAGAGAGAGAGAGAGAGAGAGAGAGAGAGAGAGAGAGAGAGAGAGAGAGAGAGAGAGAGAGAGAGAGAGAGAGAGAGAGAGAGAGAGAGAGAGAGAGAGAGAGAGAGAGAGAGAGAGAGAGAGAGAGAGAGAGAGAGAGAGAGAGAGAGAGAGAGAGAGAGAGAGAGAGGTGGAAACATGATCTGAGATGATGCTGAAGAGCTGTCTTGAAGACCTGCAGGAAAGAATGAGATTGAAGAGAATGTGGAAGTTGATTCCACAGGTGGGAAAAAAGGAGTAAATGAGTGGAGGTGAGTGGTGATCCTGGATTTTCCAAGTTTCACCAGAAGGGGTTGATTGTGAACTGTGTGCACCCTACAGGAACCTGCGGGGTGAGGGGAAAAGCACGGAAAGAGCAGAAGGTAAAAAAAATCAGAAAGGAGGTGGTAGAAGACGAAGAGACCACTGACCTGTCTACAATGGGGAAATGATAGTCCCATAAAATCAGCCTTAGCGCTCGATATTCCAATGATCTTGAAGGCCTTCGTCTCCACAGCTCAGCAAGGTGTGAAGCAAGGGAGCCAACCCAGAGGGGACAGCAGTACTCCACCAAGCTGCGGATGAAGGCCTTGTAGATGGACAGGAGTTCAGGTGTGCCAAGGAAGGACTTTTTATGACGGAGTCTGCCCAGTCACCAGCTGGCTTTGGAGACAAACTTTGAAATGTGGCTTACCCAAGAACGATTGTGGGTGACAGTGAGACGCAGAATTTTGAATGACTGAAGTTCTTCATGTCTGGCTTTCTTTTCGAGCTTTTGACAAAAATAGGTCCCAGGTTGCAGCAATTTTAAAATCCAAGATGGTGGCCATGAACATTTTCAAATCAAATGGAAACTTTGGTTTTTGGATTCAGAACCTCTCAAACTTTTCAAAAAAGTAAATGGTTACAAATCTTCACAAAATCAGAAAGAACCTTAAAATCTGGACATATGGAACCTGACTAATTCTGATCGAGGTAAAAATCGGAGGATGGGTGGAAGGAATTTTGATTGAAGGCATGGAGAAAGGTCGTGCTGTCGGAACCGGAGGATGGTTGAACTGACCAAGCACTTCGATGAGAGAGAGGTTTACAAAATATGCCTTATAGAAGAAGAAGAAGAGGAATAATAGATTGTGATGAAGAACAACACATAGAGTGCAAATGCTGGAGAAATAAGGGAAATAAAGCATTATAATATGTATTTAATGGCTTTTAAAGGAAGAAGGAAGAAACGTATTCTTCAATGAAGATATTGAGAAAATTATAGAAGAAAAAGAGAGATGTAAAGGAAGTACAAGACTACAAGTAGAAGGCAGAATAAGAGTGTTTTTGGAGTGAAAGAGTTTTTTAGGCTTTTTTCCTTATTCTTGGAAGCAAGGGGGAATCGGATAACGTTGAAAAGGCAGAAAGGGACAGATTTGGGGGGGGGGGGGGAAGAGAAACTGGGCTCCACGGAAAAACAAATTCAATAATATTGACAATAAGGTACGATTCGTCACACAAACATTTCAATGAAAATACAGACAGCACACAGAGATTAAAATATAACAGAAAAACCACGACGGATCCAGTTCGGAAAACTTAACTTTGAGGTGTAAGGAGAGCTGCGGATCCGACCTAAATGTGGAGCAACCCCGAACCGAAAGTCAAAGGAATGTCACGAAAAATGCAGATCAGCGATGGGAAGAAAATTCATGAAAAGGTTCCAGTTTTTGATCAAGAGTTGAAAATTAGGTTTTAATGAGTGTTTTGACAGCTCATATATCACACAAGATTCACAAGAATTAAAATAATAAATTTTCATAAACACTGAAAAACCTGGATCAAAAACTGGAATATTTTCTAAATTTTCTTACAATCGCCGAGCTGCTTGAACCCATCAAACACTGAGCTCTCGGCTGTTTTCATGGGAATAACATTCCATTTCTATAGAAATTGTCTTAATTCGTGTTTTGACAGCCCGTATCTTAGACGATGCTCACAAGAACTAAAATAATAAATTTTCAAAACATGAAAAAAAAACCTGAATTAAAAACTGGAACCTTTTCTAAATTTTCTTACAATCGCCGAGCTGCTTGAACACATCAAACACTGAGCTCTCGGCTATTTTCATGGGAATAACATTCCATTTCTATAGAAATTGTATTAATTCGTGTTTTGACAGCCCGTATCTTAGACAATGCTCACAAGAACTAAAATAATAAATTTTCATAAACATGAAAAAAAAAACCTGAATCAAAAACTGGAACCTTTTCGAAATTTTGTTTCCATTTAAATTTGTTATTTACTTGCAATTTCTCTCTATCAAGGTTAGTGCCATTCTGCTTCGGTGGACAAGATAAACAATGGATTTCATAAACTGAGAGTTCATTCGAGCATAATTACCGCCTTGGAAAATTCGGTGCAACTGATGTTTCGGGATTGAACCCTTTGTCAAAGCAAAACGATTCCCTGACATATCCAGTAGGTGTATATTTTCGGAACACTGTAGTTTTCAACCTTGTGGCTCAGCCATGAATAAAGGTGGCCATGATGAACGTGGACAGGTTTTTACACATTATAATGAGAGGTTACTTGAAGTGCAAGTCAATATTATCCATCAGATGAAGGTGTGCACTTCTCGTTCCGCATCGTACGATGTGTTTTCAATCTCCGAGCTGCTTGAACCCATCAAACGTTGAGCTCTAGGCTGTTTTCATGGGAATAACATTGCGGTTCTACAGAAATGGTTTTAATTAGTGCTTTGACAGCTAATGCATCAGACAATACTCACAAGAATTAAAAAGAAAATTCATAAACATGGAAATAAATTGATTTTTAAAAAACTTGAGCCTTTCCGTAAGTTTTCTTACCATCCCATTTTTGGTAAGATGTGTGAATGTCAGTATCATTTGATTTTATAAAAACTAAATAATAAATTAGACAAAGTCCATGATCAATCCTTGATGCGTTTCATTTGTTTGAAGTAGGAATGATTTAGAGAAGATTGTGCATTTTGAGAGTTATATCCATCACATTAAATTATTTTAATGAATAAAATTTTCAAATGAGAAGTGTTCAAGGGTACTGTATCTACTGGGACTGTGAGAGCATTTTTTTTTTTTGGACTCCGTTTCAGTGCTGGTGTTGCCCTAAACAGTAGATTTGGCAGTTCAGTCAATCTTGGATCCCACACCACACCCCTCAACAACAAAAAAACACCGACACAGGAAAAAATGCTAGAGTTAGAACTATAGTATATGAGTTGTACTCTCATATACTACAGTAGTCTGCAAATAATTACTACAGGAGAGAAATGTTATTTTTGCCTGGGCACGCCACTAACATATTCAATGTGTGATGCATCCAAAAGTATTCTTGAAAACAGTAAGATGGCCATTAGTTTGTTGCATAAATACCAGTCCTTTCAGTTTCTCTTGAACAGCTAAAATTGCATGTACGTATATGAACATTTCACAAAACAAAACCATGAGGCCGAAACATGAACGTTTGATAAATTGTGTGAGACGAGCAGAGTACCCGCCCAACGAGCGATTGGCCACATGATTGGCCCAGGTCTTCAATGAACCAGCCGGCCAGGATTGATCCTTAATGGGAACTGGTTTGAACAGGAATTTGGAACGGCGCTGCGGTGCTGCATTTTCTCTTTTCTCTCTTTTATGGAACTCTATTACCGAGGCTGTTCAATTCCATGGTTCACTCCCTTCCCTTCATTACATTCTTCTTCTTCATCTTCTTTCTAACGACTAAAATGTGGAATCTATGGAATAAAAGTTGCTATCCTCAGCCAGTCATGGGCACAGGGAATCAGGCTTTGTAGTTCCTGCCATCCACCTTCCAAGTGGGGGGTTGGGCAATCCATCCTGCACTTGATGGCCTGCAGTCTGGAGGTTGCCACACTCACAACAAGGTGATTCCCCAGGTGAACATGTTGCTGTTAAACTGGCCAGAGCCCCGTCCTGGCGGCGGAGTTCATCGTACATTAAGAGATCCATTTCTCAATCAGTGTACTGCTCTTACATGTCCAAACAACCAGGAGTACCTTTGGCTGTGATTTCCCCTCTGAAACCACCTCTTGTTTAGCCTTTGTGTTCTACCATCCTCTTAACAGTGAAAACTCCATTAACATCTTTTTCTCAGACAAAAGGACAAACTTTTAACCATTCATTCCAACTCTCTTTTCCTAATATGTGGTGATATTTTGTCCCCATGTCAATTGGTTGGGTGTTGGTACCTCTCTCACCAGCCATGGTACTTAAGCAAAGGACATATGTGACTCCATGGGACTGACTCAATCTGTGAACTCTCCCACTTACATTTCTGCCAATGGACACATCATCCGCTTCCCAGCCAAGGTCTCTTGCTCTTCCTCTGCTCCACTTGGTTCATCTGATCATGTGCTTGTGAAAGTCAACATCTCTCTGGCTATTCTCAGCCGGCCGCCTCAATGCCAGTGAGTCTGGCATTTCACACAAGCAGATTGGCAAAGACTACAAACAGCCATCTCTCTTCAGGACTGGTGTCCCATATCTGCCGCCTCTGATATTATCTGTGCCTTGGAATTCTTCCACAGAAACCTGATCTCTCTTGTACAGATCGATCCCATCTCATCGTCAGTTATCATACCCTTCCTCCCATCAATGGTACACTGAATAATGTGGTGAGACAATTGCCTGGAAACAACTTCCCTTCTCTTTCAAGGCAAATTCAACTGTAAGGAACCTCAGATCATTTCACAAAGCCCACAACAAGTGTGTGTCCACTCTCATGAGAGTCAGAAAATAACATCTATCGAACCTCAAGATTGAACCTTCAAACTTGTCTCCGTCCTCTAAAACCTGATGGCACATTGTTAAATCTGTCTCTGGTGTATGCTCTCCTTTCATCACTTCCCTCACTTCAAATGGCACCACAGCTGACTCTGCCAATTGGAAGGCTGTATGCCTCAATTCTGTGTTTGTTCCTTATCTTGTGTCTCCAACCAGTCAATCTCTGTACCCACCCTACCTTGTCACACCAATCTGGCTCTGGTGTAATGATTTTGACACCTGAGAAGGTGTAACGAGTGTGCTCATGCCAAACAGGGGCTCAGCAAACTAGCGTGATATCTCTGCCAATCACACTGTGAGTGACTGAAGCCATCGTGGAGCCAACCATCGACCCTGATGTAGTGGCTTAGTTGAAACAGGCTCCTCCCTGCTGCCCTGACACCATGTACCAGGTCTGCTCCTGATCTGGTCCCATCCCAGTGGGAAACACTGGACTAGATGCCCTTATACTTTCTTTCTGGTACCTTGTACATGTTGCTGTGTTTGAGCCTGGGGAGTAACTGCTGAAATATATCTGTCCGGGTTCTTCCCGACATCTTTGTTCCTTGTTCCTTTCACATTTCTTTCCAATTTATATAATATTATATTTTTATAACTCTCTTTGTTCATTCTAATTTTTGCTTTTTCTTCTCTTTTACCTCTCTGTTCCACTCTTTTATTATCCATCTCTCGAAGGAGAAGTGAATTTTTGCAGAAATTTTTCTGTAAGGCTCATTTGGCTGCACCTGGATGGGTTTGAGGGTTGTGGAGTCGCGTCTGAAAGCCGAATCCTATCCGGGTTCTTCCTGATGACTCCATCTTTGTTCTTTACTTCTTCTTCATGACTTCTTCATGAAGTCCATGACTTCTTCGGGTTCCTTATTGGTCTTCTGTTTCATTACCATTAAATTTGGCAGCCGAGTCCCCAACAGTGGTACAAAGGACAACTTCTCTCTCAACATTGACCTTCATACAGAAAATGATGCCAAATCCTTACTGCGAATGGGAACGGTACTCAAACCTTAATTCTATCTCTGACGCCCCAACACCCCCATCCCCACCCACCCCGTGAATGTAACAATGTTGTACAAAGCCGAGACTTGAATTCAGAAAAGTTTCTTATACTTTGGCCGTCAACAAAAGAGAATTCACTCAAATTTTAATCAAAATAGTCTGCAGTCCAGGTTTTAGAGAACAAAGTCAATGGTCTTAATATGGAAACTCAGAACACGCAAGGCATCAATCAGTCTCATCGGTATTGCGGTTACAGTGCTCTTTATCTGCTGGGTCAGAAGTTCGATTCCGACCCTGGCCGAGTCTTATGAGATACCTGAAAAATGTTACATGCCGATTCCTCACTCGACGCTCAGCATTTAGAGAATAGAGCATGGATAAACCCCGTTGGTTGGCAACACATGTGGGGAGGGGAGGGTGGGAAACAAGGAAGAATTAGCCTTCATTGCCTTGCAAGAAGGAACATCACACCAGAAGGCACCTAGTAGTCTTCAGCAAGTTATATGTCACTTCCCCTAACGTGAACGGCTGTGTCGGTCTGATGTCAAGTCGAGTTAGTGTTGACCGATTTTGTCTGCATTTGATTTGTGTAACAGCTCATCCTTGAGACTGAGAGCCTGTAAAATGCCCACATTTGATCTGTAGAACTTTAGTGTGGGTCAAATGCACTGAGTTTCTTCATCTGCGATTCTTCATGATGGTGTGTTTGAAAGCATGGCCTCAAGCAACGTTCATTCCTGTTTATTTCGGCCCAATCACTTGCTGAAACGAGGCAATTTGCGGCCCATTTCTGTGGAACTGGTCTTCAGGTACGGTGATGCCGTCAATAAATCGACACTCGGGCAAAGTTTATCTGTGCACGACATTCCCGCCTTACATATATTTCCCGAAGGAATCGTCAGGAAAATGGAAAAGATGAAGCAGCGAGTGTGAGGTCAATGGGCCAGGTGAGCTCATTGGGTAAATATAGTTCATTTTTCCAGCATCACCAGGCCAAACATGGATCCATAACTATAGTGATGCCGGTGAAAAGGTTGTTTGTTGGCTTTTTAAAAATGTTCATTTCAATTCTCTACCTTTGAGAACAAAGTTAATTTCAACAGAAAATCACTTATTTTCATTTAGTTAGGGTGAAAAAAACAACACAATCAGCGCGTGCATCGAATTGCATCGACAGCTGTGCACGTTTATTATTTATTTCAGGAGTTTAATCCACTCTACCTCTTTCCATTTCTTGTAATAATACATTTGTTACCTCTGTCATCTTGCAGTGAATGTCTTACAGTGAAACAGAGACGTGTTAAAATTGGAATCGTGAATTCCGAATGATGACTCGAGGGGTGGGAAGCTGTGTTTACGTGCTCCTATTTTTGTTGCGACAATATGGCATTGCTGAATAGATTCTGTGTATCCCTCCCTGGTTGCTGTGAAGGGAAACTTAAAGGGGGAAAAAAAAAAATCAAAGAAGGACGACGACGACGTCCGATTTTATAATCTTTGGTGTGACTCGCAGCCAAGTTCAAACCACCAACCTTTCAAACTCAGAGCAGACACTCTAACCATTTCACCACTGAGTCAGATTACTTGTTTGATAGGGGTGAAGTGTTTTAACTCTGTGAATGTGTGTATAACTACACAATGAGTTTGCTTGCAACTGTTTAAATTCAACCGCAGCAGACTGAACAAGTAAAAGAGCAATCCGAGATTGCAGACCCTCGCCAAGACTTGTTTTGTGTGGTGTTTGTGTAGTTTTATGCAGTGTATTTTGTGTGGTGTTTGTGTTCTGGTGTGTTACATAATTAACAAGCAAAAAGCAAAAATGGAGTCATCGGGAGGAAACTGGATTGGATTCAGGTTTCAGCTGCTACTCCTCGACCCTCAAACTCATCCAGGCACAGACAAGTGAGCCTTATTCAACAAATAAATAAATCAAAAAGAACCTAGATTCAAAAAATAAATAATTCTGGCTGCCAGACCATGCATCTGATGAGGTTGAAATTTAAAACATGTATTCCCCATCACGACTTGATAGGAATTGTGAAGTTTCACGTCAATTAATGAAGCAGTTCAAGATAATTTTAAAAAGATTTTCACTCAATCCAATATTGCTGCTCGACCATGTGACATCAATTATTCGTGAAGACCATGGTGTCCCCAAGGCGAGGGGAACATTTGTGTCCAACCATCCTGGAGAAAAGTATATATTTTTTGTAGGTTTTAGGGTAAATCCAATATGGCTGCCAAACCATGTGACCTATGATGTCGTATGAGTGAAAATTTGTCAGCGGACCTCGTGTTGCCCTCGTATGAGTCAGTGGACCTCGTGTTGCCCTCGTATGAGTCAGTGGACCTCGTGTTGCCCAATAAACAGGGCCAGATGACAGAGGTAACGAGAAACTAGTTGGTCAAATTAAATCTTCTTAATAATCCCTATGAAACTCATTATGCAAAATAGCCGTCCGATACTTCCTTATAGGCCATTCGACCAATCGGTCATTTTGCACTTGATGACCCTGTAACCTTGACCCCAAGGCGAAAATGCGAAAAAAGGCTCAGACGATGTATAGAGAGTAACTAGTATTGTCATCGTGTCAAGTTAGACCTCAATCGGCCGAGACGTCTAGGAGGAGATAGAAAAATAAAAATTGGTGACAGATGGACAGACAGACAGACAGACAGACGGACGGATCTGAGGACATCAAATGCTTATATTAGGTTAGCGAGCTGACCTAAAAATCAGGTTCACAACTTCAGTGCAGATCCACTATTATGATGCAAAAACATCTTGGAAGGCCAAACGGTCTCTGAGATTCCACGTCGACAAAATTGAGCAATGACCAAAAAAAAAAAGCTTTTTTTTAAAGATGGCCATTTGACCTTGACCTTTAACCCATAGGGTATGGTGTAAATTAAGCATACATGTTACTTCCTCTAGGCTATCTATTGAAGGCAATGTTGTTCCAATCGGACAAATCTTTGTCGAGTTCAGATTAAAAATGTTGAAATGTCTTTAATTGGGTCAAGACCTTAGAATGAGGTCAATGTGAAAAAGTATATCAACTTTCCACACTATTTATTCACATTATTGAAGTAAAATTTCATCCCAAAGTCCCAGCGGATCCGAGATACAGCTCGGACATTGGCAGAAAAAAGGGAGAAAACCGAAATGGTGGCTTACTATTCCAAGGGGTGTAAGACCTTGACCTCGAACTGACAGGAGTATAATGTAAATTAAGTGTAAATGCACCTTGCCCGAGACTATCTCGAGGGCAATTTCATTCCAATTGGACAAACTGCAGTCAAGTCATGGTGAAACATGTTTAAATGTATATACAGTGCCTATATGCCTGGTGTTGGCTCAGTGGTTAGGGTGGCGGCTTGGGATCCGAGGGTCCTGAGTTCAAGCCTCGTTGACCGCTGAATTAATTCACCAGGGGGTTGACTCAGCCTGCCATCCTTCCGAGGTCGGCAAAATGAGTACCAGCTAGCTGGGATGACCGAGTCATTCAAGTATCCTGCGTCAGAGTGGCAACCTGTCCAAGATTGTGCCCAATAGCCAAGGAGACTGCTTCGGCAGCACCAACGCTCTGTACAGAGTATGGTCCCAATGGACAGTGCCTATAGAAAGTGGACACCCCCCCTTTCCAAATGTTCACCTTTTGTTTCCTTATAGCCTGGAATTAAATTTCATTAAATCAGACTTTTCCCACCTATATTTACACATCGTAACCCACAACTTCCAAGGGAAAAACAAATTCCACAAATTTCAGAAAATTAATTAAAAACACAAAACTAGAATATGTTGGTTGGATAAGTGTCGATCCCCCTTAAAATAGTGATTGTAAATTAGCTCAGGTGGAACCAATCACCTTCAAAAATCACATACCTAGTAAATTGGCCTCCGCCTGTATTAAATTGTTGTGATTATGATTATTTCAGAATAAAATCAGCTGTTCCTGGAGGTTTCCTCTGCTGCGTAGTGCATTTCACAGCAAAGACTCAACCATGAGAACCAAGATGTCTCTCATCAGCAGGGACTGGGGCACTTGTCAGGATAGAAGGGAAAATGGATGGAGCAAAATACAGAAATATCCAAGAGGAAAACCTACTGCCCTCTGCATGAAATGAGTAGCAATGCACTTGTGGAGGGGCAAAGCATCAGTGGCACAGCTGCACTTCTAAGAAATGAAAGCTACCTGGCAGCCAAGCTGCCATCTGCAAGAACAGAACAGTACTCTGAGGGGTCGAAGAAGCTCTGTGGTGCCATTAAAAGTTGGGGGCATAAATTGTAGAAACAAACCCTACAACAGCAACTATAAGGGCACTCGGTAGAGCACATACCTCCGCCACACAATGCCTGATCCACGAGAACATATAGGGCCCAATACATTTTTGAAATATCATATATATATATATATCTTCTTCTTTCAGCTACTCCCGTTAGGGGTCGCCACAGCGGATCATCCGTATGATCCGCATAGTGATTTGGCACATTTTACGCCGGATGCCCTTCCTGACGCAACCGTGGTCGCCTCTTACGACACAGGGATATGCTGCACCTATTTTAACCGGAGTATACACCGGCCCAGTATACTGGTACTCATTTCGCCGACCTCGGAAGGATGACAGGCTGAGTCAACCCCCTGGTGTATTAATTCAGTGGCCCAATGGGGCTTGAACTCAGGACCTTTTGGATCCCAAGCCACTGCCCTCACCACTGCGCCAACACCAGGTATATATATATATATATATATATATATATATATATATATATATATATATATATATATATATATATATATATATATATATATATATATATATATATATATATATATACATATATATATATATATATATATATACATATATATATATATATATATATATATATATACATATATATATATATATATATATATACATATATACATATATATACATACACATATATATATCGTTTTTGGCCCTATCTCTCAATAGTGAAAAATCACATTGAAAGTAAAATGATTCTTGTATCCAAATCCGGATTTGGATCATCACCAAAATCGAAACAACTCGTCCTTGCCACACACCCAACGTGTCCACCAAGTTTCGTCAGAATCCGCCCCCAACTTTTTGACATATTCTGCTATATATCGGTTTAGCCCTATCTCTCAATGGTGAAGAATCACTTTCCGGATCCAAATCGTCACCAGAATTGAAACAATTCTTTCTTGTCACACACCCAACATGTCCACCAACTTTTGTCCGAATCCGTCCACAACTTTTTGAAATATCGTGTTGTATATAGTTTTTGGCCCCATCTCTCAATGGTGAAGAATCACGTAAAAAAAAATGTTAGTAGTCGGATCCGGATCCGGATCCGGATCTTCACCAAAATCGAATCAGTTCGTCTTTGTTACATACCCCGAACCTGTCCACCAAATTTCATTCGGATCCGTCACAACTTTTTGAGATATCCTGTACACACACACAAACAAACAAGAAAAAGATGTCGTGCAGAGCACGATCCTTGCAAAATCCACTAAACAAATATAACCTCTAAAATGAAAGGGGGTTGAATTCAATGACCAAATCTGCAACTCCTCTTCAAATTTCAAATTAATCGGATGAAAATTGAGAATTTTAGAAATACCACCTTAGTTGTTGACCTTTGGCCTATGTTGACCTCAAAAATAATTGGCTCGTTGAATTCAGAGACCTGAACTATATATCCTGTTCAAATTTCAATTCAATGGGATTAAAATCGAGGATTTTAGAAAAAAAAACACCTTAGTTGGTGACCTTTGGCCGATGTTGACCTTTTGACCTCAAAAATAATAGGCTTCTTGCTAATGCCAAACTCTACCATGTGGTGGAATTTCGTGAAGATCGGTTTAAAATTGTGACCTGTAGGCTATTGACGGACAGACAGACAGACAGACAGACAGAAAGGGGTGAAAACATAACGTCCTTCAGCTTCGGTGGCAGAGGTGATAAGGCTTGCCCTATTCTGCAGGGGAGGCTTAATGAATAGATTGTTTCATTGATGTGGTGTGGTGGGGAGGTGTCACCTGGTAAAATGAATGTGTGAATGCCTGCTGGCCGGAACGTGGAGAGTGCCGATTGGCCACCACGGTGCGGTGAGCTGACGTGACCCCAGGGGGGGAAAGGGTTACCGTGAGGATTTATAAATGCCTTGCGAAGCCATTGCACAAGGAGAAAAAGAAGGAGAAAAGAGGAAAGAATGAGCTACCTGTCCGCACTGCTACCTGTCCGCACCTCTCGGCCGCCCTGCGGGGGGGTGGTATCCTTGACAACGCGGCCTAGTTCGGTGCGTGAATGTTATGTTTGTGGTCATTTCTCTGTGTTAATCATCACTGTGCTCTTTGTATCTTCATGTGAGGATTTCCATTTGTCTTCTCTCTTGTGAAAATAAATGATTTATTTAAAAAAAAAACACACTTCCATAAGAAGACATTTTGGAGTCCCGCCAATTCTTGCCACGCAAATTATCGGGTTGTTTGGCCTATCCTGAGGAGGGGAATCGAGATAAGTAATTAAATATAGGAGCAGAAGCACACCACTGCTTCGAGCCTGAGTTCCGAGCCGAATTTGGCTTTAAGCCGGCTATGCACGGAGCCGGCTGCTGCCATGTTTGTCTCAGCTGTGGTGATGTGTTTGGCCATGGACTGTAAACGAGACGATGTGATTGTCATGTAAATCAAATGATATCATCGTCAAATGGCTCCTTCTTGAAAATCAATGTGAATTCGTTTTATTTTGGTGATGTTCTGCTCTTCTGTGCTTGCCCGTGGTGAGGTTTCATTTACTGTACATAATGGTTCACTCTCATTGTCATTGTCAATGTCAATACAGGTAAACCACTCACAACACTCCTGATATAGCTTCACAGTTTATCGGTCGTTTAGGCCATCAGAGCAAGAGTTTACCTTTCCTTGAGGAATGTGTTTGCACACCTGTGGGATTCCCGAAACCCCAGCTCATGACAATGAAATTGTAAAGACCCATCACCAGGCCCTGCCGATGCTGAAGTATCCATAGAAGTTATTTGTGATTAAAAAATAAAATCAATCAATTAATTAATTAATCTTTGTTTTCTGGTCATGCCAAAGTCCAATGAATGCCTAATCACAACATGGGCATTCCAATCCAATTAACTTTGATAGTGTAAGAATAGAGTTAGATAAAATCATGAGATTGGAAATTATTCCAATGAGACGCGCATTGTATTCTTAATTACAGCTTTCAATATCAACCAAGCAACAATATCCCAGAGGCACAACGGCAATCCTATTTTCCAAGCAACCCTTTCCAACCATCCACCTGTGCAGTGAATAATCGCAGCTCAGGATGAGCTTGTTCAGCAGAGCCGCTGTGATGAGTAACGAATGAGATTACGATGCTCCTTTGGCCCAGGACGGGATTCCAATCCAATAAAGGGTAGCACGGAAGAGCTCAGCGAGGTGACTTCGCCAAAATGGCCACAAAAGCAGGTTCGACTGTGTGTTTGTGGAAAAACTGCTCCAACACCAAGTTATTGCTGAATTTTCAAACTCGAATTTGAATTCATTTTCCACGTGTTTATTCGGTGCAACACTATTTCTGTGAACTTGAACGGTCAAAGCAATCGCGCTCATCTTGTGGGGGAAACCGAAAGAGAAGCAAATGCTTGTTTAAGATCAGGTCCCTTTGTGAAGTTGCAAGATTGAAGAGTTAAAAAAGAAAAAAAAAAACACAATACAAGACGATCGAGAAAAATCACACACTAACACTAGTCCTAATACAGAAGACCACCTCCTTCAAATTCCCTGCTTTCCTTCCTGAAAGTCCCTGTAATGTCCATCTTGTGTACCCCATGTTCCCCACCCATCCCTCTCCCTTCCACAGATCTCCTAATGTCTCTGTTCCCCACTGATCCTTCTCTCTCCTGCCCCTCTTGTCTCATGCCCCCCTTGCTGTGCGTTGCGTGTTCGCTCTCATCCGAGCCTCGACAAGGTCTACAAAAAAAATTATTTAAAAAAAGACATAAATAAAAATGAAATTCGATTTCTGTGATCATTCATTAATTTCATGGTTAATTTCAAACATTCAACACTCGAAACAAGTGAACATAGAAATAAGAAAAAGATATATCTACAAATAAACTGCATCGAAGTTAAAAACTGGATTGCGTGCATATTTTACAAGCAGCGGCTCAATCAATAAACTTCCAAACATTTCACATGGATTTGAGCGGAATCCGTGGATTTAATGGCAAAGCAATAGCCAAAGGTAAGCCGATCCGGGCACTCGCGATCCAACCACGGCCATGTTCTTTTCCAGCCACCACTTGACCTTGACCTTCAACGTTCAGCGATAGAGTATAAATTAATAAAATGTGTCCCCATCTCCAATGTATCATGAAAATTGGAGGAAAAGTTTACGTTATTATCCAGAAAAATCAGTCGAGGACACGAATCGAATTTCAGGTGCACACCACCATGAGTGCAGGTTCACTATTGTGATGCAAGAAGATCTTGGATGGTCAAGTGGTATTTCAGATCCCGCATTGGCAAAATTGAGCGATGACAACAAACTCGTTTTTTTTCTTCGTTCAGTTCCCCCATTTGACCTTGACATTTAACCCAGAGGCATATGATGTAAAATAAGCGTAAATGTGATTTCCTTTACACTCCCGAGAGAGGGCAATTTCGTTCAGATCAGAGAAACCTTCGTCAAGTCAAGGTAAAAAAAAAGAAGTTAAAATGTCTATAATTTGGTCATGACCTTAAATTAGGTCAAGGTCAAATACATTTTGTGAACCCCGCATACTTTGTCTTCTCATTATTGATGCAAAATTTCATTAAAAAGGGAAGAAGTGGAAAACCTAAACGGTGCTTTAGTGCTCCTCAGGGTCGAAGAAACTCTGAGGTTCCATTAAAAATTAGCGGCACCAAATGTAGAAACAAACCCGACGAGCCCACCCTTCCCACACCCCCAATCCGACAGGGAGAGGCTCAATTACACGAGTCATTACAACTCAAAATCGGTGAGAATCATTTGGAAGATGTCACGGAATCTCAGATGTTTCGCAATATACTCAAAGTTTACTTTTCATTTATGCTGTTTTATAAAATTAATTTAATGCAGAAAATAATGATTTGAAGGGTTTTCTCGACGACGACAATGCATGGAATCAATCGGTCAGTGCACATTCCTGCTATTAATTTGCAATTGGCCACTGCCATTGACAACGATACAAATTTTTATTATGGACCCGAGGCATCAAAAAGCTCCGTATATCAAACAAACGGTTTCAAATGGAGCACTTCGCCACCATTAGAGCATTTAAATTGTACCAGATGTGGAGATAAATGTGAATCGTTGCTCCCAGCTTGCCGGCTCAATGACAGAAGACGCCATTTGAATTTTTGCCATCTCCATGCTCACCCAATTTACCTTTTGTATCCCACTGATAGGCTGCCTCTGATTTCGGGCCTGAACCCAAATCGAATCAGCCTGCTCTTGTCACCTACCCAACGCATCCACCAATTGTTGTCACAACTCATCCTTAATCTTTTGAGATGTTGTGCCACATACAGTTTTTGGCCCCATCTCTCAATGGTGAAGAATCACTTAAAAATTATCAAAAATCTTGGATACGGATCCGGATTCTGATCTTCACCAAAATCAAAACAATTCTTCCTTGTCACACACTCAACTTGTCCACCGAGTTTCGTTCGAATCCAGCCAAAACGTTTTGAGATATCGTGTTATGTACAGATTTTAGCCTTATCACCCTTTTTGGCCGAGGTAATAATGGTTAAAGCATAAAAAAATTATTTTGAACTTCAGAAATCACCACACTCTTGTGTTGCCCTCTCGGTTTCACTCACAGCCAAAGGTCTGAGTTACTTATACCACCTACCATGAAATAGGGGTGCAACATGAGGAGGCAAAGGTTCAGATTTCTCAAAAGAGGGAAAAATGTCCTGCTTGCGAAATATAATTTGGCATCAACATTACTTATGCCTGTTCTCCCATCATTGCAAAAGTGAATCTTGTGCTTTTCAAATTCAGCACAGGAAGCGGCCGCCATAAACGGAGACGGACAAATGCACGGACAGACACCACAGTTCACAATATTCTCGTATAATGGGTGACGTCCCTTCGAAGGAACTTCAACACAGAAGGAGACCATTCGACCCATCAAACCTGCACAATGGTTGCCAACCCATGACAGATTTTTATACAGAGTCAAGGCTCCTGGAAGAGCAAGAACACTGAACCGATCAGGACGCAACAGGTTAAAATGAACAGTGGAGGGGGAGGGAAGAACACCAACAGCAGAATTGAAGGACAAAATAGAGGGAGACGAGGACAAGCAATGAGTGTGGGGAGGAACGGGGTGGACAAGATGGATACAAAGGATACTTCTCCACCACCTCTCACTTTTCTCTCTTTTTCTCTTCTCCTCTCTTCTCTTCTCTCTCTCTCTGACTATCTCAATTTCCATCTCTCTCTTCTCTTCTCGTCTCTTCTCCTTCTCTCTCACCTCCTTCTCCCTCTATCTCTCTCACCCCCCCCCTCTCTCTCTCTCTCTTCTCTCTCTCTCCCTCCCTCTGTCTATCTCTATCTCTATATATCTCTATATATCTCTATATCTATCTCTATATCTATATCTATATCTATATCTATATCTATATCTATATCTATCTATATCTCTATCTCTATCTATCTCTCTCTCTCTATCTCTCTCTCTCTCTCTCTCTCTTTCTCTTTCTCTTTCTCTTTCTCTTTCTCTTTCTCTCTCTCTCTCTCTCTCTCTCTCTCTCTCTCTCTCTCTCTCTCTCTCTCTCTCTCTCTCTCTCTCTCTCTCTCTCTCTCTCTCTCTCTCTCTCTCTCTCTCTCTCTCTCTCTCTCTCTCTCTCTCTCTCTCTCTCTCTCACCTCCCTTTCTCTCTCACCTCCCTCTCTCTCTCACCTCCCTCTCTCTCACCTCTCTCTCACACACACACACACCTCCCTCTCTCCCACCCCTCCGTCTTTCTCTCACGCCCCTCTCTCTCTCACCCCCTCCCTCTCTCTCACCCTCCGCTCTCTCTCACCCCCTATCTCTCTCTCAACCTCTCTCTCTTTCTCTCCCTCCACGCACCTCTCTCTTTCTCTCCGTCCACGCACCTCTCTCCCCCACGCCCCTCTCTCCCCCACGCCTCTCTCTCCCCCACGCCCCTCTCTCCCCCACGCCCCTCTCTCCCCCACGCACCTCTCTCCCCCACGCCCCTCTCTCCCCCACGCCCCTCTCTCCCCGACGCACCTCTCTCCCCCACGCACCTCTCTCCCCCACGCCCCTCTCTCCCCACGCCCCTCTCTCCCCACGCACCTCTCTCCCCACCACCTCTCTCTCACGCACCTCTCTCCCCCACCCGCCTCCCTCCCCCATGCACCTCTCTCCCCCACTCACCTCTCTCCCCCAAGCACCTCTCCTCTCTCACCGCCTCGGCATTTTTATCTTTTCTTTGCTGTCAAATTTAATCAGTAGACAGCATGTTGTACTTCACAATCATTTTGCTCCATTTACTCTATAATTTGCTCAAGGTCATCATCCATCTGCTTGGAAGTCCTTCCTGTATAAATATATATATATATATATATATATATATATATATATATATATATATATATATATATATATATATATCTATATATATATACATATATATATATATATATATATATATATATATATATATATATATATATATACACATATATATATACAGTGGGGAGAACAAGTATTTGATACACTGCCGATTTTGCAGGTTTTCCCACTTACAAAGCACGTAGAGGTCTGTAATTTTTATCAGAGGTACACGTCAACTGTGAAAGACGGAATCGAAAACAAAAATCCTGAAAATCACATTGTATGATTTTTAAATAATTAATTTGCATTTTATTGCATGAAATAAGTATTTGATCACCGACCAACCAGTAAGAATTCTGGCTCTCACAGACCTGTTAGTTTTGTCTTTAAGAAGCCCTCCCATTCTCCACTCATTACCTGTATTAACTGCACCTGTTTCAACTCGTTATCTGCATAAAAGACAGCTGTCCACACTCAATCAATCAGACTCCAACCTCTCCACATTGGGCCAGACCAGAGAGCTGTCTAATGACATCAGGGATAAAATTGTAGACTTGCACAAGGCTGGGATGGGCTACAGGACAATAGGCAAGCAGCTTGGTGAGAAGGCAACAACTGTTGGTGCAATTATTAGAAAATGCAAGAAGTTCAAGAAAACAGTCAATCTCCCTCGGTCTGGGGCTCCATGCAAGATCTCACCTCTTGGAGCCTCAATGATCATGAGAAAGGTGAGGGATCAGCCCAGAACTACATGGCAGGACCTGGTCAATGACCTGAAGAGAGCTGGGACCACAGTATCAAAGAAAACCATAAGTAACACACTATGCCGTCATGGATTAAAATCCTGCAGCGCACGCAAGGTCCCTCTGCTCAAGCCAGCGCATGTCCAGGCCCGTCTGAAGTTTGCCACTGACCATCTGTATGATCCAGAGGAGGAATGGGAGAAGGTCATGTGGTCTGATGAGACCAAAATAGAGCTTTTTAGTTTAAACTCCACTCGCCGTGTTTGGAGGAAGAAGAAGGATGAGTACAACCCCAAGAACACCATCCCAACCGTGAAGCATGGAGGTGGAAACATCATTCTTTGGGGATGCTTTTCTGCAAAGGGGACAGGACGACTGCACCGTATTGAGGGGAGGATGGATGGGGCCATGTATCGTGAGATCTTGGCCAACAACCTCCTTCCCTCAACAAGAGCATTGAAGATGGGGCGTGGCTGGGTCTTCCAGCATGACAACGACCCGAAACACACAGCCAGGGCAACTAAGGAGTGGCTCCGTCAAAAGCATCTCAAGGTTCTGGAGTGGCCTAGCCAGTCTCCAGACCTGAACCCAATAGAAAATCTTTGGAGGGAGCTGAAAGTCTGTGTTGCCCAGCGACAGCCCCGAAACCTGAAGGATCTGGAGAAGATCTGTATGGAGGAGTGGGCCAAAATCCCTGCTGCAGTCTGTGCAAACCTGGTTAAGAACTACAGGAAACGTCTGATCTCTGTAATTGCAAACAAAGGTTTCTGTACCAAATACTAAGTTCTGTTTTTCTGATGTATCAAATACTTATTTCATGCAATAAAATGCAAATTATTTATTTAAAAATCATTCAATGTGATTTTCAGGATTTTTGTTTTCGATTCTGTCTTTCACAGTTGAAGTGTACCTCTGATAAAAATTACAGACCTCTACGTGCTTTGTAAGTGGGAAAATCTGCAAAACCGGCAGTGTATCAAATACTTGTTCTCCCCACTGTATATAATATATATATATATATATATATATATATATATATATATATATATATATATATATATATATATATATATATATATATATATATATATATATATATATATATATATATATATATATATATATATATATATATATATATATATATGAAGACCACAAGGGGAAACCCAGATATGTCACTTTTTATAAATTTCAGGGTTATTACACCTGCCAATAGTTGGCAACATAAGGTTTCCTCTCACAATATCACTTTAACAAATAACCATGGATGTCACATCTACTATATAAATGGCAGTCCTTCTGTGTCTGTCTGTCTGTCTGTTTGTTTTTTTGTGACGAATAAGCTCGAGACCAGTGAACCGATCTTGATGAAACTTTACACAGATATAGAACTAACATTCAGCTCCAGCATGCGCTAAGTGGCTCTCCATAAAAATGAAAAAATATATATATATACATATATATATATAAAAAATAAACAAAATTTCCATTAGAAAACAAAAATAGCTTTTGAATAGTGCGCCGGCGTATTAATCATAACAAAAGGCTTCATGGTTAAAAACGCTAGGGTTTTTTGAAATACAAAATGTTCGTATTCGTTGACTTTTTAAACATACACATTCTCCTCCTGTTATTTGAATTCTCGAACTGCACGCGCAAGGTGACAGCTAACTGCTGATAGATCTGCTCATGAAAGAGCCAGGCAAGCAGAGTCAGCTGCAGAGAGAGAGAGAGAGAGAGAGAGAGAGAGAGAGAGAGAGAGAGAGAGAGAGAGAGAGAGAGAGAGAGAGAGAGAGAGAGAGAGAGAGACAGACATCTTACTGCGAATATATCTGCTCATCTACTATATAAATGGCAGTCCTTCTATCTGTTTGTCTGTCTGTCTGTCTGTTTGTTTGTAACCAATAAACTCCGAGACCAGTGAACCGATCTTGATGAAACTTTACACACATATAGACCTAACATTCAGCTCCAGGATGCGCTAAGTGGCTTTCCATAAAAATGAAAAAATATTTATATATATATATATATCAAAAAAAAAGGTTTTCGAATAGTGCACCGGCATATTAATCGTAACAAAAGGCTTCATGGTTAAAAACACTAGAGTTTTTTGAAATACAAAATGTTCGTATTCATTGACTTTTTAAACATACACATTCTCCTCCTGTTATTTGAATTCTCGAACTGCACGCGCAAGGCAACAGCTAACTGCTGATAGATCTGCTCGTGAAAGAGCCAGGCAAGCGGAGTCAGCTGCAGAGAGAGAGAGAGAGAGAGAGAGAGAGAGAGAGAGAGAGAGAGAGAGAGAGAGAGAGAGAGACAGAGACAGAGACAGAGACAGAGAGACAGAGAGACAGAGAGACAGAGAGACAGAGAGAGAGAGAGAGAGAGAGAGAGAGAGAGAGAGAGAGAGTCATCTTACTGCTGATATATCTGCTCATAAAACAGCCAGGCAAGCAGAGTCGGGTGCAGAGAGAGAGAGTCGTCTTACTGCTGATATATCTGCTCATGAAAGAGCCAGGCAAGCGGAGTCGGCTGTAGAGAGAGAGAGAGGGATAGAGAGAGACAGAGAGACAGAGAGACAGAGAGACAGAGAGACAGAGAGAGAGAGAGAGAGAGAGAGAGAGAGAGAGTCGCTTAACTGCAAATAGAGCGTCACACCGATGGGCGAGAGAAGCACAAAACTCACGTTCCAGCTTTCTTGGTCCGGGTTTTGGCAGGACATCGACAGTTACCACTGCTGCTAGAAACATTGAGTGGCTCAAGGCCGCCTTCAACTATGACCTCTCTGAGGATTACGGCAGCATAAAGCCTTCCTTCCATAAATCTGAGGAATAAAAGAAGCCTTCCCAATTTTCTCCATACAACTAATGCCTCAGTCTAACTAGCGTGAGGAAAATAGGGCAAATTTCCCGGGTATTCCCGGGTACTGCAGCTAGTAATTTATGTGGTATAAAGTTTCGCCGTGCAATGAAAAAACAAGTGTTGTCAAAGCTGAACAAATAGAAACCCAGAGTTGTCAGTACTTTACTCCTGGTTATCTCCCTTTCATTCATGTTAACTGTTCCACCATAATATTCAGAGTTGAGAAACTAAAAAATGAAAGGTTGTAAAACTTTCACAGCATAAACTCTGAGCACTACAATGGCCTATTTGGTTATATCATTGGCTCCGTAGTTGATGCATTTCGTGGTTCAAGCCTGGTCAAACCTTTATTGTGACTTTTATGGGACCCATGCCGTGGCTTAATGGTTAGCGCGTCTGAGTACCCATCCTCATTCGATGTACCCACCGCCCAATCAACCTGCTTAGGTATATGAGGGAGTCAGATGAGGTGACTTCGGCTATCGCGGGGGTGGTTTATCCTTGGTTTCCTCCCGGCTTTCCATCATATTAAGTAGTACGGAGTAAGAAATGGAGAATAAGCCTGGTGTTGGCGCAGTGGTTAGGGCAGCGGCTTGGGATCCAAAAGGTCCTGAGTTCAAGCCCCGTTGGGCCACTGAATTAATACACCAGGGGGTTGACTCAGCCTGTCATCCTTCCGAGGTCGGTGAAATGAGTACCAGTATACTGGGCCGGTGTATACCCAGGTTAAAATAGGTGTACCATATCCTTGTGTTGTAAGAGGCAACCAGGGTTGCGTCAGGAAGGGCATCCGGCGTAAAACATGTGCCAAATCACTATGCGGATCATACGGATGATCCGCTGTGGTGACCCCTAACGGGAGCAGCCGAAAGAAGAAGAAGAAGAAGAAGAAGTAAGAAATGGAGAATCCGTCGTCATATAAGCGAAATACCCTTGAGTATGGCGTTGAACACCAATCAAACAAAAAACAATGACCGTTTAATGTTGAAAAAAAAAATCTGTGATCACCAGTCATGTAATGTATGCTAATAACCAACAAGCATGGCAATTATTAAACAAGGGAATAACCAGTGATGTCAGTTTGCAACATTGATTCGTTCTTTGCTCTTAAATTAAATAACACAAAAGCTTGGCAAATGCTACATGCTTAATTTGATCAGCCAATGATCACTCTTCCTTTTACTGGAAAAGAAATCTATATGACAGTTATTAAACAGTCCACAAAAGTCTTGAAACTTTCTTTTTCAGTTTCTTCAAAATTGACTTATCTTGACATCTCGAGTTTTCCCCTTGTGGTCTATATATATATATATATATATATATATATATATATATATATATATATATATATATATATATATATATATATATATATATATATATGGCTTGATCAAAAAATCATTTCCGCTTCGCTGAGAAGCTCGGTGTTGGATGCTTTTATTTGAACCTCCACTTAAATGACGCAACATGTTAAAATAATGAGGGAAGCTCGAACCTCCACTTAAATGAGTGAAATGAAACATTTTGAAAATTTCGAATTATTCTCACTGAGGTTTTTACATCACTGTCATGTTTGTATATTGTTAAGTTGTTTAAACTTTCTTGAAATAAGATTATCTGGAATACCGGATACCAGCGGGTGGTGCGATACGATACACATTTACATAGAGATGTCTCCCCCCCCCACCTTGAACCCCTTCCCCAGATATGCTACCCTGACAGAAACATAACAGAAACCAAACGCGGGTACCCTTCGGCAATGTACAAAATTTGATTGGATTTGGTTCAGCAGTTTTTGTTTTAGTTTTGAAAGCATATACAACAAAGCATATACAATGATCATCATCATCATCATCATGGAGCGAGGGTGTATGTATGTGTGTGTGTATTTATGTGTGTGTTTGTTTGTGTATGTATATATGTATTTGTGTATGTATGTATGTATGTATGTGTGTGTATTTATGTGTGCGTGTATGTATGTATTATTGTTAGTGTTTGTGTTTGTTTGTGTATGTATATATGTATGTATGTTTGTATGTGTGTGTATGTATCTCTGTGTATTGCACTACTGGTCAAAAGTTTTAGAACATCCCCATTTTTCCAGTTTTTACTGAAATTTAAGCAGTTCAAGTCCAGTGAATAACCTGAAATGGTACAAAGCTCAGTGGAAAACTGCCAGAGGTAAAAAAAAAAAAGAAAAAAAAAATAAGTTTAGGTTACCAAAAACTGAAAAATTATGTAAATTTCAAAGTTGTTAAAAAAGGCCCTTTTCAGGGAACAACTGCAGCTGTTCTGCAGCAATGGAAGTAAATTCAGCCTTGAAAGTTGATGCAAACAATTCCTACAGGTGTCCCAAGTTTTGTTGATTAGTTACAAACCCTCTGTCTGTATAAAAGCAGTGTTCGAACAGAATGTGTTGCTGCACCCTCTGAAGCATTAGTTGGACAATATTGCACTGCAGGAAGTAGTATCTTGCTATCATAATGGTGAGAAAAAGACAATTAACAAAGGAAGACAGACAGACCATTATAACCTTAAAAAGTGTCGGTCTTCCCTTTTTGGAGAAATTGCAAAGTAAGCCAAGGTGTCAGTGAGTACAGTTTCCTTCACCATCAAAAGGCACTTGGAAACTGGAGGAAACTCTGACAGGAAGAGGTCTGGCAGACCCAAAGCCACAACACAATCAGAAGACAAGTTTCTGAGAGTCAACAGCTTGCGTGATAGGCGGATTACAGGACAGCAGCTTCAAGCACAGCTTAACACTGGTTGAAGCAAGGAAGTCTCAGTTTCAACTGTGAAGAGAAGACTTCCAGCTGCAGGTTTGACAGGTTGAGTGGCAGGAAGAAAGCCATTGCTAAGATGGCAAAATAAAAAAGAGGCTTGTCTGGGCCATGAAGCACCACCAGTGAACCACTGAAAACTGGAAGAAGGTCTTCTGGACTGATGAATCAAAATTTGAAATCTTCGGTTCATCACGTAGGGTTTTTGTACGCTATCGAGTAGGCAAAAGGAAGGTTCCTCAGTGAATGACACCAACTGTCAAACATGGAGGAGGAAGGGTGATGATCTGGGGCTCTTTTGCTGGACCCAGAGTTGGTGACTTGCACAGAGTGACTGGCACCCTGAACCAAAAGGGCTACCACAGCATTTTGCAGTGCTGTGCAATACCCTCTGGTCTACGCCTAGTTGGTCAGGGGTTCATCCTTCAGCAAGATAACGACCCAAAACATACCTCCAGGCTATGTCAGAACTATCTTAGAAGAAAAGAACAAGACTGAAGGCTTCAAATCATGGAATGTCGGCATGGAATTTCGATTAAATTTTGTTCAACAAAACTATTCCATGATTTCTTTTTTATTTGCAATTGTTTATTTGTTCTTTGCTTTAATTTCAGAGTACATTGAAACATTAAACTGCTTAAATTTCAGTAAAAACTGGAAAAATGGGGGTGTTCTAAAACTTTTGACTGGTGGTGTATGTTTATATGTGTATGTATGTATATGTGTAAGTATGTTTGTATATGTATCTTTGTATGTATGTGTTTGTGTGTATGTATGTTTGTATGTGTGTGTGCGTATATGTGTGTGTGGTGTATATGCATGTATGTACTGTATGTATGTATGTATGTGTGTATGTGTTTGTGTATGTATGTATGTATGTATGTATGTGTGTATTTATGTGTGCATGTGTGTATGTATTATTGTATGTGTTTCTGTGTGTATATGTCTGTATGTGTGTATGTATGTTTGTATATATGTTTGTATGTATGTATGTATATGTATGTATGTATGTACGTATGTATGTGTGTATGCAGTTGTTTATAAAGAATAATGTTTGTGATCACATCCTTCAAACGTCGAGATTAATGTAACATTGTTTTTCGGTGAAAGCTACTCAATGATTCTGGGTTGTATGCAGCAAGTACTGTTGTCAGTAATCACACCAACTCCAACCTACTGATTCCCCAAAAAATTGCCAAAATCGGCCAAGCACGTGTGTGTGTGTGTGTGTGTGTGTGTGTGTGTGTGTGTGTGTGTGTGTGTGTGTGTGTATAAATATATATATATATATATATATATATATATATATATATATATATATATATATGTATATATATATATATATATATATATATATATATATATATATATATATATATTTTTTTTTTACACATTGCACTTCACCACAGTTTTTGTCGGCTTTTCCATTTGAATGGCACAATTCAATCTCACAAACATACTTTGTTTCAAAATTTCATCTGAAAAAATATATTGAAGGAAATACCATCTACAAACGTGGATAACATTCGAACCATCAGCAATCTCTATCACTTGCATGTTATTATTTCACTTTCAGCTTAAATTTTCCATCTAAAATTTTCAGTTATTATCTTACTCACTTAAAAGTGATGATGTTAGGATGCTTTAACTTCCGTAAATGTTTGATATCTGTCTCCTTCTGTTCTCGAACTTTTTTAATGGCCACGTCCTCTCCACGAAACTTCCCCAGAAATACAGCACCCTGGGCACCACTACCCAGCCACTGTAGCTCTGATATCTCCTCAAACGGAACCTCCCATTGGTCTGAGGAACAACATTGACACATTATACTTGGTACATTTTTCTCATTATAAAAGCGCTGCATCTGCCACATCATCACAAAAAATATCTTTATCATCATTATCATGCATCTTGGTGTTAAATTATGAAAATATTTTTAAAATACGTGGCATTTCAGATCATAACCGAATATAAAAAGATTATGCACCACATCAGCACAGGTTGGATGTTATAATGAATGGAGAGGTGTGAAAAACCTGATCCTGAGTGGGTTGGATGTGTGAAATTGCCACAGAAAAAACTGTTTGACTGTTTCCATTCTGAGCATGTCTTCACTCTTCTTTCCACACACATTTTCAGCTTGGGCCCCAATTATACCCATTACCAACGTAATGCTATTTTCACTTCTGAAAATATTGCTCATTGTCGGACAAGCGCTTCATCAAAAAGGCTTCATATTAGAGGATGTCCATGACAAGGGAGGTAACTACTGGATATGCCTACTTGAATAACAACAAAAAAACAACAACAGTAATGAACTTGTATAATACTTGAGTGGACATTCCTGTAAATTGAATTCATGAAATAATTAATCATGAAAATGTTTTTCAAACTCTCCAGGCTCCCCCAGATCATGACATTTTTATCTTCATCATCAGGCATTTCAATCTAATGAACACAGTTGTCCTTTTTAGCTCGCCTGTTCGAAGAACAGAGAGCTATAGCGATACCCTCGGCGTGAGCGTGAGCGTGAAAATGTTAAAGTTTTTGGTGCAAGTTTTTTCCTTTCTAATGTTTTTATCTGCCACACTATTTTTTACTGATTACAATATACAAATACATATATTGCTTTAAAATTATTTGGATCAGACTTCACTGCAATTCTTTATAAAAAAATATTATTAGACTAGTCTTTTAAAAACGATAAATGTATAAACAGGCGAGCATTGGGTGGCTTTGACACCAACTCTCTGGTTCTTATTTCCTATGTGCAGCATGTGGCTGCGGTTTGCCATCATTTGTTGGGAATGCAGCTGCGCCGCTGATGCAGTGCCCTCTGTAGGCTGGAGTAGGATTTGGGCTTCAGGGTGCTGGCGACAGCTCGCCTACTCTTCACGAAGGCCGTGATGTACTTAACGTCCACTAATTGTCAGCAGATGGGACACCCAGTTTAACACGCATCCGAGGGATTTCGCACGCACTGATGAATCACTCTGCCTGTGAAACACTGTGATGACAGTTTTTAGCTGGGCCAAGATTCGAACCCAGGCAAGACAACTCACAGGGGAGAGTGCGCAAACCTCGAGTCGAGGCTATCCTGCCAGCTCCAAATTTGTTTTCGTAGCCAGCCTGTCATGAGAGTTTGTTATAATGGAAGGACAACAGGTATCAATCCTTCGTTGGCTACACATACAATTGTAAGAACATAGACTCGTTACCTACAATGACAAAATACCGAATTTGGTTCTGCATTGTTAAAAATTCGACTTTTTTTCAGTCTTAATTGGTTATGACACCATATAGTCAAACAACCCCTGAATAAGGGGGGAATGATCAGTTGTAGTCATCGTAGTCATCGTCTTAGTGGGAAGTCTTAACTCACAACTCAAATTTGCATGTCAATATGTGTGTCTCATTTATTTGAGGATTATGTGAACATGCATGAACATGTTAATGTGTGAGTTTACATCCTCCTTTTATAAATAGACTACTCTCAGAGCATCCACTCTGTAGGTGAACTTGTTCCAAGTGTGCAACAAGTTCTTCTGACACATCCCTTGCAATGGCGGACCCAGGGCGGGGGGGGGGGTTCACCAGGTGCACGTGAACCCCCTCTCCCCCTCCCCCTCCGCACGTACAATTATGTCACATGATCGTCATGCAAGATATCACTGGACAATCGCCAATCACACGTCTGTTGCTTTCATTCGGAAATTCATCCGATCCACAATACTTTTCTCTATTAATCCCTGCGACTCAGTGTTTAGTTATGTCTCCCAAGAGAAAGGCAACATTTTCGGAGCAAAGCGCAGTCCAATTCGGAACTATCCCACCAGGTAATTCAACGTTTCAGTGGCTCCATCGTCCATTATTATAATTAATGATCTGATGATCCACAATGGCGAGGTTCGGTTTCGTGCTCGGGGTCATTTCGCCCCATTTTGTCCTTGTCCGTTCGATATTTTCATTGATTTGCTTTGGAAACATTTTGTGTATTTCCATTGTTGTTGTAAAGATCTGTCACAAAGATTCCAAAATCTTCAGCTGTTCTTTAGAATCGGTTAGCGACGGGCCTGAGGCCTTTTCGTCAAGTCGCTTGATATTCCCAAATTTCCCTGTGGAGAAAGTAAATTTTATGGTCGGACGCTGCTCGCTCTGGATCGATGAACCTTTTTTTCCTCGACGATTACATTGACTTGAATAAGGCTTGGCGGTATATTTCACAGTATGAGAACAAGTTAACCTTCAGTGAAGCCCCCTCAAAAAAATTTCTCGATCCGCCCCTGCCATTATTTGGGCAGTGTATAGGAAACAGACCGCTGGCTCAATTGCTCCCAAAAATATTTTTAAATAACCCAGGTAATTTGCATTAGCCCAAAACATGCCTCCTGCTAATATGCACATGTAATACTTTGTGGTTATAGACCCAACACTTGCTCCATTGGCAGAGAACCTGCCTGACGGGCAATCTTGTTCCAAGCATGCAACACAATCGTCTGACACATCCTTTTATTTGGAGGGGGTGTATAGGCAACAGACGGATGCCTCAATCGCTCCCAGAAGTAAAAAAATAACCTGGGTTTGGTAGATGCTTTTTTATGCTTTTGTGCATTGAATGCATCATGGTTGTATCGCTTGGATAATTCCAATTGCAATGGGCCAGAGGCTGACACCAGAGTTGAACTTCCACAAGACATTCTCAAAAATGAAGCTCTGTGCCAAACTTGGTGATTCTAGCTACCCTTGTTATCAAGTAATTCTGCCGACAAACAGATAAACACACACATGGGGTGATCACAATGCACATCATGTACTGAGCTTGCAATTAGGCTTCGTGCTTCGTGTGTCTGTGTGTCCCTGCTCATTGTTTGAGGCAGCTCATCGAAATGCAGGACTTGCGGTTTGTTTGTTTTTGTGCTCATACCACCTCGTCGTGTACTTCGTGCGTGGTCGGCGGTGGCCTTCGAGCGAGTGAGCTGACTTGGAACAGTTAGGCGCACGTGCGTGTATAGACATTGTGTGACAACGAGGCGAGGCGAGGAGATTTTTCAGTGGCGATTATTACAACAGTGGCGAAGTGAGAGAGAGCACCACATCCGAGTCTCCAAGTCTCCGAGTCAGTGAGTGTCTGAGGAGACGGCATGAGTAAAAATACAAAACTGATTTTTCCAGCATAAACTTAAAGATTGGTCAACCTCATTTTGATAGGAAATGGTGATGACGATGGTGGTTGACTTCTCGATTTCAAAAATGTCGAGCCATCATTCACCTTCAGATTGGATGTGTCAGCTATGGACTACGGAGACCGATTCAGGACAGGCACGCTGATCCACAGGTCTGGCCTCGTAAGTTGTGCCGGTGGTAAGTGGCCTGGGTAATAACTTGGTCTTTCCATTGTTGCCACTTCAAATCACCTTGTTGGCATAAATTTCTGTTGAAGTGAATTGTCCCAGCTCTCATTTGCCTTCTCCATAGTAGCCGGTCAGCTGCAGGTGTCATGGTCGGTGTTGCAGTCATTGAGGCTCTGCTTGGAGGTGTCCTTATAACATTTATGTTCATTGCCAAGATGTCGTTTAACTTGGATCAGCTCACCAAACAATATTTGCTTCAGAATGTGTTGGTCATCCATACGAGAACATGACCATTCCACCTCAGCTATATTCTATGGAGAGTAGCTTCCATGCTGGAGGCACCAGCTCGGTATCATACCTCATTGTTTGTGACTTTGTCCTGCCAATGGATCTTTAAGATGGATATGAGATGGCATTGGTGAAATTTCTCCAGGACTTTGATGTGGCGGAGACTCGACTCATGTCTCTGTGTCTGTCTCACACAGTAGAAAAGCCAGGAGAATGGCCGTGAAGACCTTCATTTTTGTGTTTGCTTTAATGCCATGCTGTTTCCACACACAGTCATGGAGACCTCCATGTGCATAGCCGATTTTCTTGATGTAGACATGAATCTCTTCACCTATCATAACATTGTCACAAAGCACACTTCTAAGAGAGGTGAACTTCTTGAAAATGTTGATAGTCATGCCATCAACTTTAACATTGGGCGTTTCAAACGGTTGGCCAGATGCTGGTTGGTACATGATCTTAGTCTTTGAAATGCTGATCTGTGGACCGTAATTTCTGGAAGCTTCTGAAAACTTGTTGGCCATCTGGAGATCCTCATTTGGGTGCAACCAATGCACAGTCCTCTGCATACAGAAACTTACTAATCAGAGTCACTTTTGTTGAGGCATGTCGTCTTCACAGGTTGAATAGTTTCCCAGATCTGTACCCTGATGCTCACACCTGGTGGTATGTCCTGTGCTGCTTCATCAAGAATGGCTGCAGAAAATAGGATGAATAGTGTTGGTGCTATAACACACACCAGCTTAACGTCACTAGTCACTTCAAATACCCTTAATATCTCCCCATTACTGCAGATATGCCTTATCATCCCATCATGCATAGGTCTAAGGATAGATATGGCCTGTCTGGGAAGCTAAATTTGGAGAGCAGCTACCAGAAGCCAAAGGGAATGACAGTGTGAAAGGCCTTGCTAAGGTCAATTATCATGATGTAGAGATCTTGATATGGTGTCCCCTGCATTTCTACTGGAGTTGGCAAGCTGCAAACACCATGTCTGCTGTCCCATGTTTGACCATGAAGCTGTACCGTTATTCTGGCAGGACATTGCTGAATCGCCTGCGACAAACGATTGCAGACAAAACACTGCTCAGGATCTGACTCACAACACACAGAAGGCTAACACCTCTGTAGTTTCCACAGATGCTATTCGAGCCCTAACATTTCCAGAGGCTGATTGTGTTGGCATCCTTCAAGTTTTGTGGGACTTCTTCTTGGGTTTATATATTGTCAGAGTGTCAGAAGATGGGTGAGATGCTCGGCACGACCATATTTCAAGATTTACTAGCATGGATCGGCTCGCTGTGCTCGCCTCTCCACACGTCATTGCAGAGATTGATGTCATACATTTGCGGTGTTGGCATGATTTACACCAATCATACAAACATTTCTTTGCTGCAAATGTGTTTGTAATGTTGGTGATATATTTATTTGAAATTTAGTTTGTGATATAAGAATGTCCAAGTGGTCTAAATGGTCAAGGGTCAAAGCTATCTAATCTGTCTGAAGGGTATAAGGGGCCTAAATGATGTTAAGGTCGAAGGGGTCTGAAGTATCTAAGGGGTCTTTTGGGTCCTCGGGGTCTTTGGGTCTTCAGGTTCTTTGGGAACTTTTGGGTCTTCGGGGTCTTTTTGGGGTCTTGGGTCTTCAGGTCTTTTTGGGGTCTTCTGGGACTTGTGTCTTCATTGTCTCTTTGGTGACTTTTGGGTCTTTGGAATCTTTTGGGACTTTGGGCCTTCCAGGTATTCAGGGTCTTTTGGGTCCTCAGAGACTTTTTGGTCTTTGGGGATTTTGGGGTCTTCGAGGTCTTCAGGTTCTTTTTGGGTCTTCAGGGTCTTTTGGGTTTTTGCATCTTTTTGGACTTTTGGGCCTTCCGGGTCTTCGGGGTCTTTTGGGTCCTCGGACACTTTTCGGTCTTTGTGGATTTTAGGGTGTTCGAGATCTTCAGGTTCTTTTTGGGTCTTCAAGGTCTTTTGGGGTTTTCGGTGACTTTAGGGTCTTCGGGGTATTTTGGATCTTCTGAGGCCTCGAGGTCTTTTGTATCTTCTGGGTATTTAAGGGTCTTCGGGGTCTTTTGCGTCTTAAGGGTCCTCAGGGTCTCACAGGGTCTTCAAAGGTCGAAGGGGTCTCAACAGGCTAAAGGGTTGAAAGGTACATTCCAATAGTACGTAAATCTATATTAATATTTCAGCATGCCCCTTTCTTTGTTCCACCATCAGATTTTTGTTACTGCATGAAATGAAACAAGCTTTGACATATATAGTAATGATATTATTGTCTTCCTTAAGATGCTCCTCAAAATTCGTTTTCATGATTATGGTAGTTATCTATATTAATATTTCAGCATGCCCCTTTCTTTGTTCCACCATCCGATTTTTGTTACTGCATGAAATGAAACAAGCTTTGACACATATAGTAATGACATTATTGTCTTCCTTAAGATGCTCCTCAAAATTCGTTTTGATGATTATGGTAGTTAAACAGTTCATGTTCTCCATTTGCAAAATGGGAGGAATTATTGCACAAAAAAGAAATAAAAATGTTTCCCATTTTTTTAGAGGACCACTAAGATGAGTTCGGCTCATAGAATCACGCTCCATTTGGGGAGAAAACAGTTGAGTTCATACCTGACTAATTTGCACTTTCCATGTGCCGTAGTTTCTTCACAAAATCATGACTTTCTGACCAGCTAAAATCTACAAGATATGAATATGTAGAGGAAACTGATCCGGCCTTTTGGATCATTTTAAAGTAGGGTGCCCTGTAATTTTGATGCGCTCTATGGATCCTCCGGAACTCACGAATGGTACACGTTGTGTCGTCACTAAACTACGTGGTAATGTCATCGAAGTGGAAAACTTGAATGACAATCAATGGATAAAAATGATATAATATATTGTTTAAAATACATTCATGCTATCTGTCTTTTACCATATGTTGCCAGTGATGCCCGTCGAAGACGGGCACCTTTACTCGTAATCGATATACAGTGATTATATAGAAAGTCCACACCTCCTTTCAAAATGTTCACCTTTTGTTACCTTATAACCTGGAATTAAATTTCATTAAATCAGACATTTTCCACTGTTATTTACACATCGTAACCCACAACTTCCAAGTGAAAAACAAATTCTACAAATTATTATTATAGAAATTTGATTAAAAATACAAAACGAGAATATCTAGCTTGGATATGTCATCCTGCAAAGCAAGAACAACGTTCCTGCCTTGCTTGTGGGCTTGTAAGTCTGGTATGTTGGCTAATATTCGTTCTTTCAGTCTGGTCGAGTGTTCTCGAGTAGATGTGTCTGCTCCCAGGTCATTTAGTCTTGAAGTGTACATCTGATTGAAATCTGCGAGTTTGAAAAACGGTGCTACGTCATTCTCCATGCTTTCTGCACGACAGTATTCAATATACGAAAGCAGCTCCACCAGGATAATGCTGTGCAGTTGTTTATCAGAAGAACTTTCTCCACTGTCAGAGCAATTCACTGACTGCTTTCTTGCAGAGTGTTTTTAAGTAATTGCTGTGGTACATTGCATCTTGGGACATCATATCTCCAGCGCTCAATTTGGCAACTAACATATGGTCTCGCACAATTTCTGCACATCGCCGAACATTTCTGTCTCGTTTCTCCATCGATGCCTTATGGAGTTTATCTGATTTTTCACCACAAAAGAAGCAAGTGTCTCTTGCGATGTTCTGGCTGCTTGATCAATGAGTAGTGGTTCCTTGCTGTGGGTAAGCTTGATGCTTCAAAACTGGAGAGGGCTCCGTTTGGCATTTGAGATTCGTGGATGGGGTGACAGCTGGTGGTGGCAGCGTGTGTGTGTGTGTGTGAGTCGTGGTTTGCACTGACACGTGCACAATTGTGTTATGTGCACGTTGTGCATGTTGCTGTGAACACGTGTGTGGTGTGTTGCACTTATGTACACACGTTATGCATGACATGTTATACGCGACGTATTGCACATTTTGTATAGACACGTTAAACATGACATATTTTACATGTTAAAAACACATTATTTATGACATTATTCATATTATTTACGCAAATATTATATATGACATATTGCACATTATAGAGAAGCTGAGCATGACATATTTTACACGTTATATCCACGTTATGTGTGACATATTTTACATGTTATAAACACATTATGTGTGACGAATTTTCCATGTTATATACACATTATGTGTGACGAATTTTACATGTTATATACACATGTGTGACGAATTTTACGTGCTATATACACATGTTAAGTGTGACATATTTTACATGTTATATACACACGTTATGTGTGACATGTTTTACATGTTATATACACACGTTATGTGTGACATGTTTTACATGTTATATATATATACATTAAGTGTGACATATTAAATATGTGATATAAACATATTATGTGTGACACATTATACATGTTATACAAACACACATTATGTGTGACATATTATACATGTTATCAAAACACACATTATGCGTGACATATTATATGTTATATAAACACGATATGTGTGACATTATACATGTTATATAAACACATGTTATGGGTGACATATTATACATGTTATATAAACACACGTTATGCATGACATTATACATGTGATATAAACGCACGTTTTGTGTGGCATATTATACATGTTATATAAACATGTTATGCATGACATTACACATGATATATAAACACATTATATGCAACATTATTCATGATATATAAACCCACATTATGTGTGAAAAAGGAAGGGAAAATTAACACACGTTATGCGTGATATATACATGTTATATAAACACATGTTACATGTGACATATTATACATGTTATATACACACGTTATGTGTGACATGTTATACATGTTATATAAACATATTATGTGTGAAAGCATTATTCATGTTATATAAACACACATTATGTGTGACATATTATACATGTTATCGAAACACACATTATGCGTGACATATTATAAGTTATATAAACACGATATGTGTAACATATTATACATGTTATATAAACACACGTTATGCGTGACATTATACATGTGATATAAACACATGTTATGTGTGACATATTATACATGTTGTATACACACGTTATGTGTGACATATTAAACATGTTATATAACACGTTATGCATGACATTATACATGATATATACACACATTATGTGCAACATTATTCATGTTATATAAACCCACATTATGTGTGAAAAAAGGAAGGGAAAATAAACATACGTTATGAGTGACATATACATGTTATATAGACATGTTACTTGACATATTATACATGTTATATAGACACATTATGTGTGACATATTATACATGTTATATAAACATTATGTGTGACACATTATTCATGTTATATAAACATGCATTATGTGTGACATATTATACATGGGATCTAAACACACATTATGCGTGACATATTATATGTTATATAAACACGATATGTGGGACATTATACATGTTATATAAACACGTTATGGGTGACATATTATACATGTTATATAAACACACGTTATGCATGACATTATACATGTGATATAAACACATGTTATGTGTGGCATATTATACATGTTATATAAACATGTTATGCATGACATTATACATGATATATAAACACATTATGTGCAACATTATTCATGATATATAAACCCACATTATGTGTGAAAAAAGGAAGGGAAAATAAACACACGTTATGCGTGATATATACATGGTATATAGACACATGTTACGTGTGACATACTATACATGTTATATACACACGTTACGTGTGACATATTATACATGTTATCTAAACACACATTATGCGTGACATATTATACGTTATATAAACACGATATGTGTAACATATTGTACATGTTATATAAACATATGTTATGGGTGATATATTATACATGTTATGCGTGACATTATACATGTGCTATAAACACATGTTATGTGTGACATATTATACATGTTATATACACACGTTATGTGTGACATATTAAACATGTTATATAAACATGTTATGCATGACATTATACATGATATATAAACACATTATGTGCAACATTATTCATGTTGTATAAACCCACGTTATGTGTGAAAAAAGGAAGGGAAAATAAACACACGTTATGAGTGACATATACATGTTATATAGACATGTTACTTGTGACATATTATACATGTTATATAAACATTCTTCTTCTTCTTCTTTCGGCTGCTCCCGTTAGGGGTCGCCACAGCGGATCATCCATTATGATCCGCATAGTGATTTGGCACATGTTTTACGCCGGATGCCCTTCCTGACGCAACCCTGGTCGCCTCTTACGACACAGGGATATGGTACACCTATTTTAACCGGGGTATACACCGGCCCAGTATACTGGTACTCATTTCGCCGACCTCGGAAGGATGACAGGCTGAGTCAACCCCCTGGTGTATTAATTCAGTGGCTCAACGGGGCTTGAACTCAGGACCTCTTGGATCCCAAGCCGCTGCCCTAACCACTGCGCCAACACCAGGCTATGTTATATAAACATTATGTGTGACATATTAAATATGTTATATAAATATTATGTGTGACACATTATTCATGTTATATAAACACGCATTATGTGTGACATATTATACGTTATATAAACACGATATGTGTGACATTATACATGTTATATAAACACATGTTATGGGTGACATATTATACATGTTATATAAACACACATTATGCATGACATTATACATGTGATATAAACACACGTTATGTGTGGCATATTATTCATGTTATATAAACATGTTATGCATGACATTATACATGATATATAAACACATTATGTGCAACATTATTCATGATATATAAACCAACATTATGTGTGAAAAAGGAAGGGAAAATAAACACACGTTATGCGTGACATATACATGTTATATGGACATGTTACGTGTGACATATTATACATGTTATATAAACATTATGTGTGACACATTATTCATGTTATATAAACACACATTATGTGTGACATATTATACATGTTATCGAAACACACATTATGCGTGACATATTATACATTATATTAACACGATATGTGTAACATATTATACATGTTATATAAACACATGTTATGAGTGACATATACATGTTATATAGACATGTTACGTGTGACACATTATTCATGTTATATAAACACACATTATGTGTGACATATTATACATGTTATCTAAACACACATTATGTGTGACATATTATACATTATATAAACACGATATGTGTGACATATTATATAAACACATGTTATGGGTGACATATTATACATGTTATATAAACACACGTTATGTGTGACATTATACATGTGATATAAACATACGTTATGTGTGACATATTATACATGTTATATACACACGTTATGCGTGACATATTAAACATGTTATATAAACACACGTTATGCATGACATTATACATGATATATAAACACATTATGTGCAACATTATTCATGTTATATAAACCCACATTATGCGTGAAAAAAGGAAGGGAAAATAAACAGACGTTATGCGTGACATATACATGTTATATAGACACATGTTACTTGTGACATATTATACATGTTATATAGACACGTTATGTGTGACATATTATACATGTTATCGAAAGATATTATGTGTGACACATTATACATGTTACATAAACACACATTATGTGTGACATATTATTCATGTTATCTAAACACACATTATGCGTGACATATTATACATCTTATATAAGCACGATATGTGTGACATATTATACATCTTATATAATCACGTTATTGGTGACAAATTATACATGTTATATAAACACACATTATGCATGACATTATACATGTGATATAAACACGTTATGCGTGACATATTATACATGTTATATACACATGTTATGCATGACATATTATACATGTGATATAAACACGTTATACCCGACATATTATACATGTTACATAAACATATGTTATGCCCGACATATTATACTGTGTACACAGGTTATGCATGACAGACACACATTAATATAAGCAGAGGTTTGTTTATTAAGGAGTGGTTTATTGATTCATGAGAGGTTTGCTTATAAACGAGAGGTTTGTTCATTAATGGAATGTTTGTTAATTTAGTAGAGGTTTGTTTATTCAGTGGAGGTTTGTTTAAGGACAGGATTGTTTATTAAGGACAGGTTTGTTTATTAAGGAATGGTTTATTGATTCACGAGAGGTTTGCTTATTAACGAGAGGTTTGTTTATTAAGGACAGGTTTGTTTCTGAAGGAGTGGTTTATTGATTCACGAGAGGTTTGCTTATAAACGAGAGGTTTGTTCATTAATGGAATGTTTGTTTATTTAGTAGAGGTTTGTTTATTCAGTGGAGGTTTGTTTAAGGACAGGATTGTTTATTAAGGACAGATTTGTTTATAAAGGAGTGGTTTATTGATTCATGAGAGGTTTGCTTATTAATGAGAGGTTTGTTCATTAATGGAATGTTTGTTTATTAAGTAGAGGTTTGTTTATTCAGTGGAGGTTTGTTTAAGGAGAGGATGGTTTATTAAAGAGAGGATTGTTTATTAAGGAGAGGTTTGTTCATTAATGGAATGTTTGTTTATTAAGTAGAGGTTTGTTTATTAAGTGGAGGTTTGTTTATTCAGTGGAGGTTTGTTTATTAAGGAGAGGATTGTTTATTAAGGAGAGGATTGTTTATTAAGGAGAGGTTTGTTCATTAATGGAATGTTTGTTTATTAAGTAGAGGATTGTTTATTCAAGAGAGGTTTGTTTATTAAGGATTGGATTGTTTATTAAGGAGAGGTTTGTTCATTAATGGAATATTTGTTTATTAAGAATTGGATTGTTTATTAAGGAGAGGTTTGTTTATTAATGATTGGATTGTTTATTAAGGAGAGGTTTGTTCATTAATGGAATATTTGTTTATTAAGAATTGGATTGTTTATTAAGGAGAGGTTTGTTTATTAATGATTGGATTGTTTATTCAGGAGAGGTTTGTTCATTAATGGAATGTTTGTTTATTAAGAATTGGATTGTTTATTAAGGATAGGTTTGTTTATTCAGTGGAGGTTTGTTTATTAAGGAGAGGATTGTTTATTAAGGAGAGGATTGTTTATTAAGGAGAGGCTTGTTCATTAATGGAATGTTTGTTTATTAAGTAGAGGTTTGTTTATTAAAGAGAAGTTTGTTTATTAAGGATTGGATTGTTTATTAAGGAGAGGTTTGTTCATTAATGGAATGTTTGTTTTTTAAGAATTGGATTGTTTATTAAGGAGAGGTTTGTTCATTAATGGAATGTTTGTTTATTAAGTAGATGTTTGTTTATTCAGTGGAGGTTTGTTTGTTCAGGAGAGGATTGTTTATTAAGGAGAGGATTGTTTATTAAGGAGAGGATTGTTCATTAATGGAATGTTTGTTTATTAAAGATTGGATTGTTTATTAAGTAGAGGTTTGTTTATTAAGGAGAGGATTGTTTATTAAGGAGAGGATTGTTTATTAAGGAGAGGATTGTTCATTAATGGAATGTTTGTTTATTAAGGATTGGATTGTTTATTAAGTAGAGGTTTGTTTATTCAGTGGAGGTTTGTTTATTAAGGAGAGGATTGTTAATTAAGGAGATGATTGTTCATTTACGGAATGTTTGTTTATAAAGTAGAGGTTTGTTTTTTTAGAGAGGTTTGTTTTTTAAGGATTGGATTGTTTATTAAGTAGAGGTTTGTTTATTAAGGAGAGGATTGTTTATTAAGGAGAGGATTGTTTATTAAGGAGAGGATTGTTCATTAATGGAATGTTTGTTTATTAAGGATTGGATTGTTTATTAAGTAGAGGTTTGTTTATTCAGTGGAGGTTTGTTTATTAAGGAGAGGATTGTTAATTAAGGAGAGGATTGTTTATTAAGGAGAGGATTGTTTATTAAGGAGAGGATTGTTCATTTACGGAATGTTTGTTTATAAAGTAGAGGTTTGTTTTTTTAGAGAGGTTTGTTTTTTAAGGATTGGATTGTTTATTAAGGAGAGGTTTGTTCATTAATGGAATGTTTGTTTCTTAAGTAGAGGATTGTTTATTCAGGAGAGGTTTGTTGATTAACGAGAGGTTTGTTCATTAAGGAAAGGTTTTTTATTAATAAATGTTTGTTTATTTAATAAGGAGAGGATTGTTTATTTAGCATATGTTTGTTTATTAAGGAGAGGTCTATTTATTAACAAGAGGTTTGTTGATTAACGAGAGGTTTTTTCATTAAGGAGAGGTTTGTTTATTAAGGAGAGGTTTATTTAATAAGGAGAGGACTGTTCATTAAGGAAATGTTTGTTTATTAAGGAGAGGTTTATTTATTAACAAGAGGTTTGTTCATGAAGGAGAGGTTTGTTCATTAAGTTGAGGTTTATTTATGAAGGAGAAGATTATTTAATAAGGAGAGGACTGTTCATTAAGGACATGTTTGTTTATTAAGGAGAGGTTTGTGTGCATTTGGCTGGTTCAGTGCTTTTCAAATGTCGAAGTCAGGAAGCCTTGTTCAGCCACGATCCGCAGCAAACGGCACAGTGCTCATTTCTGTAATATGTTTCCCTGTTGGTATGGCGTTCTGGGAGACCACGTTGTTTGTGAATTTCTCTTGGTCACATAATTTTTTCCCCCAAAGTAATAAATAAATTAATAATGTTACACCATTAACCAAGTAAGAGAAAACTCATGTTCTGTTTTGGTTATAATGAGAGATTTATTCACAAAGATCACTGAAAAGTTCACAACAGCTTGCTTGCCATCTCAAAGTTGAGTTCAGGAAATTGTTAAGCAAGCAGCTCCCTTCCATATTATCTCTGAAAAGGTACAACCCTTGTGGTCAGAACCCACCTTTTGGCACCTTCTTAAATGTTTATAAGGTAGAAGCAACACATTGCATCTCACAAAATCAGGTCCATATTATATACTTCAATATATATATATATATATATAAATATATATATATATATATATATATATATATATATATATATATATATATATATATATATATATATATAGTACTTATACTTAATTACAAAGCAATGAATGAAAGCAATTTTTGGAACCTATATCAATATAGGCTTATTTATTTGATCCTGGGATATAGCAATGGTCCTCCCCTCCCCGCCCCTCCTCCCCTGCCCAAGTGGTAGTGTGAGCTGGTAATTTCGTGACAAAAAGAAAATTTTAATGATATGTTTTGTGCAGTTATGGAGTGCACTGTTATTTACAGCTCTTGTGTTGCTGTTCATGAAACAAGTGTTTTCAGAGTTGTGCGAATGGTGAGGGATTTCATAAGTAAGTTTTTTTTCATCCCCTTCCATATAAATTGTGATTTATATCCTCTTCACGTTCAGGTGTATTTTTAATGTTAGGAAGACGTAAAGAGTGACGTTTTAACGATCGCGTCGTGTCATTAATGAACATGTGGCTGGTTCAGTGCTTAATAATGTTTAGTAAAATTAATTTTAGCTGTGGGTGACATGGGCACCACTATTACTGCCTTCCTTGCACTGATCGAAACCCCTGTCGGATTGAGTGAGTTTCAAGATAAAATTCTGGGTTATATCTCTTATACTGTAAACTTGAACGTGACGGACAGTAACTGGCGTCCTGACCTGCTAGTATTCAGGATTTATTTTGATCATTCGTCATGATGGTTGAGCAGTATTGAAGGAACAATTATTCTGACGATGAGTTTCCAACCGTTCTTCTTGGTAGGCCCTTGTTTTGTTATTCAGACATTGTTGCGGCTACTCACCTTGACTACTGACTCTATGATGCTACCCTATGGTGTAACACTCGCTGAATAGTTCAGAACACTGTTTTGAGCTGTACAGCCACCTGTTAGGGGTGAGTTTGTCATCATTTTGCAATGAATGCCGATGCAAACATAAGCTGTGCGTAATGCAAAGTCCTCAGAATGATTGTGCTAATTAATGTGCAACGAGAAGAGCACTTGGGAGAGCAAATACCTCTGCCATGCAATGCCTGATCCACAAAAACATATTGGGCCCAATACACTTTTGAAATATCGTACTCGATATCATATTTTGACCCCGTCTTTCAATGGTAAAGAATCACTTCAAAAATGAAATAGTTCTGGTATCCAGATCCGGATGTGGTATCCGGACTTTGATTATTTTTTCAGATTGAAATTGATGATTTGTTAGAAGTTTGACCTTGAGTTGACCTTTGACCTTTTGACCTCAAAAATAGTTGGTCTCCAAATCCAGTTATTGCCCAGTGCAAATTCAGTTACGGTGTTAGTCCATGACCCAGTGCAATTGGAATGATCCCAGATATATAATCACGATGTATTATCATATATGCATATAAGCTGTACGCACGTTTTTGCTTAATATACGTACTTCAGGTTATTTTTAACATGAAATAGGCAAAGCCGAGAAACGAATGAAACATGGTGGGCTAGAGAGGTTCTTCTTCTTCATTTTGGTTCCAGCATCGGCTCGAGTATGTGTTAAACTACTTTTATCTCTGGTTTGTTATGCAGGGTGTCTTTATTGGTTTCTCGTCTTCAAAATATATCAGTAAATGAACATTTATTTTCCTTTTATTTTGCCGAATCGACCCAAACATGATGCGTCAGAGAGTTTCTTCTTCATTATTTTGGTTCCGGTATCAGCTCGAGTGTGCTTTAAACGCAAACAAGTTTTTATCTCCCAAACATTCATTGGGACCGGTAGGGGACATGTACTGCAAAGTAATTCTCACTCTTGTTTAAAATACATCTCGCCAGTCTTCAGTGGGGAGGGTAAGACAACTCAGAGGTAGCTCTCATCCATCCTTGTCTTTGATTTGTGTTGGATTTTTGATTCCAACAGGTGAATGTTAAAAATCCAACAGTTTATTCTGAAAAGAGGAGACCATTGTATGCCTGTACCCTGTTAAACAAACAAAAAATCCCCAATTCCAGCACTACATAAAGGAATGAGAACTTTCCCAGGATTGCCTCTGATCCATCGTAACTTGAAATAATACTACAAACAAAGTATAATTGGAGGCTGTCTGGGGTTCAGTGGCATTTTTTCAAATATCCCTCCAAACAAAGATGTTAGAACAGAATGACCCCTGAAAACATCACAACTTGATCATCTAAATGTGATCCTATTTAAAATTAAAAAAAACCCGGCAGGGTACTTTAGGGACTGGGGGGCTCCATTCTTTTTTTTTGTATACCTTGTCGAGGCTAATATGAGAGCTAACACATAACGCACAGCCTGGGGGGTGTGAGACAAGAGGGGCGGGAGTGGGAAGGACAAAAGAGTAGGGAACAGAGACATTAGGAGATCTGTGGAAGGGAGAGGGATGCGGTGGGGAACATGGGGAATAGAAGATGGACATTACAGGGACTTTCAGGAAGGAAAGCAGGGAATTTTAAGTAGGTGGACTTGGGTGGATTATCAGGGGTAGAAAAGATCGAGGATTTGGATGGGGGAAGATAAGAGATGGTGGTGAACAGCTGTTTTGAAAATCTGGAGGGAAGAGTGGGATTGAGGAGTGTGTGGGAGTTTGTTCCAAAGGCGGGAAAAAAGAGGAATGAAAGAGTGAAGGTGAGCAGTGATTCGTGATTTTGGTAGTTTTACCAGAAGGGGGTTGTTGGCGGACCTTGAGCGCCCTGCAGAAATATGGTGGGGACAAATCTCAGACAGAGCAGGAGAAGCGAGACCGGAGAGGAGACGGTAGAAGACAGAAAGACCACTGACCTGCCTGCGATGAGAGAGTGAGAGGCCCAAAGACTCAGCCTCATCACGGGAGATGCCAATGATCTGAAATGCCTTGGTTTCCACAGCGTGAAGCGGAGAAAGGTGAGAGGCAGGAGCACCAGCCCAGGGGAGAGCAGTACTCCATCAGGCTGCGGACGAAAGCTTTGTATGTGGTCAGGAGCTCAGGTGGGCCGAAGAAGGACTTTGCATGACAGAGGATTCCCAGTTGTCTACTGGCTTTGGAGGCCAGGTTGGAAATGTGGCTTTCCCAGGAAGATCATGGCATATAGTGAGACCCAGAAGCATGAATGAAAGGACTTCTTCCAGAGGATTGTTGAGAAAGTAGATGGGGGGAGGGGGTTCCAAACGGTCCTTTCGAAGAGACATAGTGAGAGTGTGAGATTTGTCCGGATTGAAAGACATGTTCCACGTCTTGGACCAGTATGTGATTTTACCCAGATCTGCAGAGAGTTAAGAAGCTGCTGCTTGCTGGTCTGAGGGATAACCGATGGTACGGCAAAGGGTGGAGTCATCAGCAAAGAGATAAAGAGGATTTTCCAGAGAGTCGGAGAGATCATTGATGAAAATCAGAAAAAGAACAGGACCCAGAACGCTGCCTTGAGGAACTCCAGCCTGGACAGGAAGAGGGGAGGAAAGAACTCCATTTAGGGCCACATGTTGACTGCGACAAGAGAGGAAGTCTGTGAGCCATGAGTGAAGATAGCCTTGGATACCACAGGAGATTCCACCCTTTTGAACCCCCTCAAGGAGATGACAAACAACTTGAGATTGGGTATGTCCACGGGAACACGTGACAGTTGTAAAACATAAATATATATATATATATATAAATATATATATATATATATATAAATATAACACCTATAGAATAGTGGTATGATAGCTTGGGAAAGTAACCAACTCCACACATTAGAGACTCCACACAGCCACGATAAGATTTCTTGATGAAATAGTGCTCTCCATTGGAATGGATTCAAGGAATGAGAATGAGCTGCAACACATGTGATGGCTGGTTTCACTTTTCATTGATATGCATAAGCGAAAACGGTGGATTAATATTACTACACGAGGGAAATGGGAAAATCCACATGAAAACGGGAACCTCTGGGAAAAGATTATTGAAAAAAACTAAACCAAACAGCAGAGTTAACATTCAAAATTTAAACAAGCCTCAATACAGGATACACATACTTGGTAATACAAGGTCATCTCACCACAATCGGAGTTCAATGGGTCTATAAGGTGAGCATCACATGACCTAGCTACTGCAGATGACAAGATTCCACATAAAAACACCCAGAACTCAGATATTCAACATCTCAAGATACCTGGATAGCATGATATGGACACAACACTCGAGATCACCCAATTCAATACAGGTCTGCCTTCCATTTCTGCCCAAGTGCCAATACACCTCTATCCCAATTGCTTTGAAGTACAGTACTTAACTAATTCCAGATTAAATCCATCTCCTCTCTGCTACAACCACCATTCCAGGAAAAGCATGCCACACATTAACAACTGTGTGAAAATTTCCCCGCAACTTGGTACTGTATTATCGATACTCTTATTTACTCTCCAGCTGCATCTGAAGAGGAAAAGCCTGGTGTTGGTGAAAAGCCTGGTGCTGTTGGGTTCTGAGTTGGAGCCATTAAAATAACACCAGGTGGGTTGACTCAGTCTGTCATCCTTTTGAGGTCAGCAAAATGAGTATCAAGTTCGTGGGAAGAATGAGTCATTTGAGTATCCTGCGTCGGAGTGGCGATCCGTCCATGATTGTGAAACCCAGCCAATAAAAAACTGCCTCGGTAGCTTTGTGTCTGAACATGAGAAATTAGCGATTATTCTTCTTCTTCTTTTTTTAAGCCCGAGGTCCTGTCATTATTATCCATTCTGCTAAAAAAAAAACCTTTCCTGCATCTATGTTAGGAGTGCCCTTCATTATTACCTCTGCCACCAAAGGTGAACGGAGGTGATATTTTCACACCTGTCTGTCTGTCCGTTTGACTGTCTGTGAATAGGATATCTCAAAAAAGTTGTGGACAGATTCACATGAAATTTGGTGGACACGTTGGGTGTGTGACAAAGCCGAAATTATTAGATTATGGTGAGGATCCAGATCCAGTTTCGGCATATGAATGGGATACAAAACACCTGGCGGAGGTATGCGCTCTACCGAGTGCCGTTCTTGTTTCCAATGAATTGAGAGTATGCAGGCCTTGCAGAATCTGAAAAACCACCTCTTTATCTTTACTATATATTACCGACAAGGTGTCATCTGAGAATTTTGAAAGTCTACGTGATAGAATTTACCAAATAATTACAAGAAATTACAAACAACCATCCTCGTGCTAATCCCTGATGTACTCCACTACTTACAGTGTGACATCTTCTCACCGACAACCACATTTTATTTCTTGTTTCCTTTCCCTCAATCCATTCATCCTGTCGTTCACTAATATATCAATAACTCCACAAACCCTGACCTTGCCTCTTATGTGGTACTTCCCTTGTGGAAGTCTCGGTGTATTACATCAACTGCACTTCAGTCATATACCCAATCAGTAAATCCCTCATAGAATTTCAATATATATTTGGCTGACCTCCCCCACCATCCCCCGATCCACCATCACCCCCACTAACCCACACCAACCATTCCCCCTTTCTCTCACTCCCGGAGAAGCATGGTCAAAGATGCCTATACCTCTGCAGCGACTTGTGGTGAGCCGTGCCAAGCATGCCGATCCACACTAGTTTATATAGATATGGCTCCTCACCTGAACCTCAATCAATATCTCCACTACACCTTCCTGACAATGGAAGTTAAACGAACAGGTCTATAGTTATCCAATGAGCTTCCCTTGCACCTTTTTAAAATAATGGCAATTACATTTACTCCCGTTATGGTAGCTGACATGACTCCACTTCACAAACTCAACGAAAAAAATTACACTCCCCCCAACAATTATACTAGTAGAGTTCACAAAGCTAGGCCGAAAACAGTTGTCATCCCTCACGTAAATGTATCCAAAATCTTACGAAACCCCATCCACTAGATTTCAACAATTACACCAAGCACGGATTTCAAGACAAAACCAATGAAACACTTCACGAGAAGCCAAGAGTCATGAACCGACACACCAGGAACGGATAAACATTGCGACGTTATCCGAGTATGGGACTCGACTGATTTAACAACAAACAGGATAAAACAGATCCAGTCCTTTGTTCTGTGACATGTGACTTGCATTTTATTCCCTTCGCAGACCTCTTCTGGTGACGTGCCTAAATACGGTACAAGGAGTGAAAATGGCATTGAACCAAAAGCACACCATCATCCACGACGAGTTCCTCAATCCGGGTTGCCATCGGCATGGCCTGGAGTTCTACGGGTGTGTACGAGTAATTATACAGACGCCATCATGTACTTCATTCTAGGACGGTGAAATGTTCCCCCTCTGACTCCCCCTTGAACTCTCTGGACAGGCCAGCAAGCTGGTTATACAATTTGTGGGTGAAAAGGTGTGCTGTGCCTCAACGAGTATGGAGGGTGCTGCTTGGCAGTGAGTTTGCTTTGTATGGCAAAATGGAGGACGGCCAAATCTGCACGGGTCTTACGTTTGCACCTCAATTATTTACCTCCACCGGTCTCAGGACAATCACTGCTGCTGGTGAGGCAGCATCACCTCACCCCATCCGTCCATGGCTTTGAAATGATGGCTTACGCTTCAGGCATGATCTCAGGAACCGTGACATTTAACACCTGGTTAAAAAAACAAAAAAACATCCAAGCACCAACGGCGATAATTCCAGGTGATTTCTATTTCCTGATATTTTAGTTTCTCCATGGAAAGATTTAGCTGAAACAAGAGTACGTGCCACATTGTTACACGGCAAACACACGAAGCACACTCCAAAAAGTGTAATCTATTTGTCTGCATACAAAATCAATTTATCAACTCACTCGCACGGTATTTAACCACTCGAACTGGCTTTTTGGTTGAGTTGACAATGTCTTGTTGCATTACCTCCACCGGCATGGGTTCTAATAGTTGCTCAGAAGACATTTCCGGGCCCACACATTGGAGTGGAGACCTTACCGGTATTGCTGCTTTGCCACAAAAGTGTTCACAACCTGTTGTTAATGCACACAATGGACCGCCAGGTGTCTACCCCACCCCCTTGGCAAGTTTTCAACAAAGCAACAGATCAAAATAAGTGTTTGGGAATATCATGGGAAGGAAAAAGGAACAATGAAATCATATAAGGGAGAAGTGAAGAGCACGTCAGATTCTCCATCAGAAAGAAGAGATGAGGACTAATCTACCATCAAAAACATTGTCAACATGAACGGGAGTGGTCCATCATTTCAAATGTCTTGAACAGGTGAAATCAATGTTTCAATGAGGAGATGGAGAACAAACACCTGATTAACTTAAACCAATTAAAATGAGACACGAGAGCTGTTAGCCCCACACTTCCCACCTAAAGCAAAGTTGAAAGATGCTAAAGAGTTCCAGCAGGATTGACCCAACGTCAAATTTTAATTTAAAAAAAAAAAAAATTCTGTTTTGACCCCTGTGACCTCAAGTCCCCACCCTCTGGGGAGTAAACGAGGATCAAATCACACAAATTGTTACATATTTCATGGACCCCTGCCCCCCCCCCCGCCCCCAATGTTCATTGAATCTTCAAAGTTTCATTTTAAAAAGTGCTTGGAATTGCAGTTCTTGGTATTTGACCTTTAGACCCCACCCCAGGTGGTAAAAATGATGCTCACTCACCTTCTTGCATGTGGTGGTCATAAGAACCAAGTTTGGTGAATTCCTGCACAACCGTTGAGGAGATAGCGTCACAGACGGACAGACAGACAGACAGACAGACAAGCAGACAGAAAGAGCCGATTACAATCTTGCTCAGCTCGATGGAGCACTGCTCTCTCCTCTGGGCTCGCTCCCTTTCCTCACACATCTTGCTCAGCTCAATGGAGCACTGCTCTCCCCTCTGGGCTCACTCCCTTTCCTCACACATCTTGCTCAGCTCGATGGAGCACTGCTCTCCTCTTTGGGCTCACTCCCTTGCCTCACACATCTTGCTCAGCTCGATGGAGCACTGCTCTCTCTTCTGGGCTCACTCCCTTGCCTCACACATCTTGCTCAGCTCGATGGAGCACTGCTCTCTCCTCTGGGCTCACTCCCTTTCCTCACACATCTTGCTCAGCTCGATGGAGCACTGCTCTCCTCTTTGGGCTCACTCCCTTGCCTCACACATCTTGCTCAGCTCGATGGAGCACTGCTCTCTCCTCTGGGCTCGCTCCCTTTCCTCACACATCTTGCTCAGCTCAATGGAGCACTGCTCTCCCCTCTGGGCTCACTCCCTTTCCTCACACATCTTGCTCAGCTCGATGGAGCACTGCTCTCCTCTTTGGGCTCACTCCCTTGCCTCACACATCTTGCTCAGCTCGATGGAGCACTGCTCTCTCTTCTGGGCTCACTCCCTTGCCTCACACATCTTGCTCAGCTCGATGGAGCACTGCTCTCTCCTCTGGGCTCACTCCCTTTCCTCACACATCTTGCTCAGCTCGATGGAGCACTGCTCTCCTCTTTGGGCTCACTCCCTTGCCTCACACATCTTGCTCAGCTCGATGGAGCACTGCTCTCTCCTCTGGGCTCACTCCCTTGCCTCGCACATCTTGCTCAGCTCGATGGAGCACTGCTCTCCTCTCTGGGCTCACTCCCTTGCCTCACACATCTTGCTCAGCTCGATGGAGCACTGCTCTCCTCTCTGGGCTCACTCCCTTGCCTCACACATCTTGCTCAGCTCGATGGAGCACTGCTTTCCTCTCTGGGCTCACTCCCTTGCCTCACACATCTTGCTCAGCTCGATGGAGCACTGCTCTCTCCTCTGGGCTCACTCCCTTGCCTCGCACATTTTGCTTAGCTCGATGGAGCACTGCTCTCCTCTCTGGGCTCACTCCCTTTCCTCACACATCTTGCTCAGCTCGATGGAGCACTGCTCTCCTCTCTGGGCTCACTCCCTTTCCTCACACATCTTGCTCAGCTCGATGGAGCACTGCTCTCCTCTCTGGGCTCACTCCCCTGCCTCACACATCTTGCTCAGCTCGATGGAGCACTGCTCTCTCCTCTGGGCTCGCTCCCTTTCCTCACACATCTTGCTCAGCTAGATGGAGCACTGCTCTCTCCTCTGGGCTCGCTCCCTTTCCTCACACATCTTGCTCAGCTCAATGGAGCACTGCTCTCTCCTCTGGGCTCACTCTCTTTCCTCGCACATCTTGCTCAGCTCGATGGAGCACTGCTCTCCTCTCTGGGCTCACTCCCTTGCCTCACACATCTTGCTCAGCTCGATGGAGCACTGCTCTCCTCTCTGGGCTCACTCCCCTGCCTCACACATCTTGCTCAGCTCGATGGAGCACTGCTCTCCTCTTTGGGCTCACTCCCCTGCCTCACACATCTTGCTCAGCTCGATGGAGCACTGCTCTCTCCTCTGGGCTCGCTCCCTTTCCTCACACATCTTGCTCAGCTCGATGGAGCACTGCTCTCTCCTCTGGGCTCGCTCCCTTTCCTCACACATCTTGCTCAGCTCAATGGAGCACTGCTCTCTCCTCTGGGCTCACTCTCTTTCCTCGCACATCTTGCTCAGCTCGATGGAGCACTGCTCTCCTCTCTGGGCTCACTCCCTTGCCTCACACATCTTGCTCAGCTCGATGGAGCACTGCTCTCCTCTCTGGGCTCACTCCCTTGCCTCACACATCTTGCTCAGCTCGATTCCGTGTAAAATCAGACCTATAAAGGAGAACCCAAACACAATACATATATTTATTTTTATATTTATGAATACTATTGAGAGTCATTAATCATGGTCGAATATGTTGTTGTCTTTCGGCTGCTCCCGTTAGGGGTCGCCACAGCGGATCATCCGTTATGATCCGCATACTGATTTGGCATAGGTTTTACGCCGGATGCCCTTCCTGACGCAACCATGGTCGCCTCTTACGACACAGGGATAAGGATTGGGTTTTGCCATGATTCCGGGCTGCCCTACACCCTCTCATAGCGCGGCCAGTGCAGAGTCCCGTCCTCGAGCGATCCTCCAACCCAAGCCTCCGAGTAGCCGGATTACAGGCGCACGCCACTACGCCCAGTTAATCATGGTCTAATATTAAGGGGAAAATAGATTTCCATCTCTTCAGTGACGTCACGCTGTGAACTCACCTGGATCCGAATGGCGGCTCACATGGAGAAAGAGTGCGCGTCGAGCTCGGATTCCGACACTGATTCCACCATCATCGGAAACTCTGAAGGTTCTCAGGATGTTCAAACTGATCAATGGGATTTTGAATCAACGATTGGAGACAAGTTATTGATGGAAACACTTTCAGGGCAATTGTGGAGCCGAATTGTTCTGAGCCTTGTGTGATGGATTCAGGCAAATGCAAGGAAAACAGACACAGGTGGAGCCAATTCAGCCCATCATGCCTGCACGAACACCACACTCATTTATCTAAACAAGACAGAAAGAAGAAAATGTAACCATATATATATATATATATATATATATATATATATATATATATATATATATATATATATATATATATATATATATATATATATATATAAATATATATATATATATATATTAATCTATTTATTTTAAGTTGTAGATTTTGTATTTTTAACACCCCCCCCCCCCTCAGGGGATGGGGTATGGGCTTGGTTAAAAACACACAACATCAACCACAAAACACCCCTTGACAAGACTGCCACCAACACTCCGTACACACGTACACAATCACCCATTAATGCTCAAACAACTGAAAAGTCCCATCAACATCCCCGTACCCCTCCATCTCCATAACTTCCAGGTACCTATCTAATTACAATTTAAACTTATCTCCTGTTCTTGCTGCCACTACTTTTCCAGGGAGACCATTCTATGGATTAACTACTCTCTGAGTAAAAGTCCCCTTCATTACTACCGTCTTAACTCTCCTTTTCTTTACTCTCAGGCCTTGGCCCCTGGTTCTATCATTGTCTACTCGATTGAATAATTCATCTTCACTTATTTTATCTCTACCTTTCAATATCTTAAACATCTCTATCATATCTCCTCATAACCGCCTCCTTTCTCGTGGATAAGCCCTGTCTCCTTCAACCGCTCCTCGTAGCTGAGTCTAGCTGGGCCCGGAATCAATCTCGTAACCCCACGCTGAACCTTCTCCATGGCATCTATGTTCTTCCTGAATCGTGGTGACTAAAACTGCACACAATACTTGAGATGTGGCCCCCACTAAATTCCTGCACAATATTAACACCTCTTTTGATATATTATAATTGATCCCCCTCTAAATACAACCTAAAACCCTGTTTGCTTAACCTATAGCTGCCTGGCACTGTGCTACCTGCTTACCTCCCGTATCTATTACCACCCCCAGATCGTTCTCCTGTGTGACACGCTCCAAAATTACCCCTTACACCCTGTAATCTCTATTTTCATTGTTCTTTCCCATCCCCAACACCTTAAACTTGCTCAGGTTAAATTACATCTGCCAATCTTTTGCCCAATCCATAGTAGTATCAATACTTTCCTGAATCTGATCACCACCCCCTCTGCTATCCACCTCACCTCCAAACTTTGTGTTATCTGCAAATTTGGAAAGCTTACTCTTCACCCCATTCTCCAAATCGTTGATGTAAATAATGAATAGTAATGGTCCAAGTACTGATCCCTGAGGTACCCCTCCACTTACATCCTCCCAGCAAGACATCCTCCCACTCACAGCCACTCTCTGCTCCCTATCACGAAGCCAATTTGCAATCCAATTAGATACCTGACCAGCCACTCCACAAGCCCTCACTTTGGCTAACAACCTCCAATGTGGTACCTTATCAAATGCCTTATTAAAGTCTAGATTTACTATGTCCACTTCCTTTCCCTCATCCACCCAATCAGTCACTGCTTCATAGAACTCTAAAAGATTTGTTAAACAGGAACTACCTTTGGTAAACCCATGGTGACTACCTTTAATTCGTTTGTATTTGTATTAACAAAGATGGTGGAAGTGTTCATGAACATGAAAACGGCAGTCGCATTTTCACAACACATTGGAAGGTTTTGTTTTCCCATTCAATTAACGATTCCTAAGGGATTAATTGATAAATCAGTTCCACAACTTCAGCAGAAACACAGCACAGAAACACGACACAGACACAGACACAAGGCACGACATGGCACGGATACCACCGAGGCACACTCGGGCACCACGGACAAAATGGGCGATGAATGCTTTGTCCCATCGTCACAGGATGACCACGTGTCCTGAATACGATGCGATCGTCCAGTTTCATACTTTTCCTGGATGCCATATGTGTCCGTGTTGTGTCCATATTGTGCTGTGTCATGCCCGTGCCTTGTCCATGCCGTGTCCATGTTGATGTCCCACCCAAGTGGAGGAGGAAGCGGTGCTTAGGGGGAGGAGGTGTGGGGTGGTTGTGGTTATTTTTAAGGTGATGGTTGTGGGGGGATAGTGGAGGTGAGTGTGGGTGGTGGTGGTGGATATTGTGGGAGTGATGGTTGATGGAAGATTGTGGGGGGATGGTGGAGGTGGGTGTGGGATAGTGGTGGTCTGGTGGGAGTGATGGTTGATGTGGGATTGTGAAGGGGGGAGACCCTGAAAGTTTTAGCATCCCAGGTCAAATCTTCTCAGAGGAGTAGTAGATGATACATACGTACATTCCCTCCATTGTTAATGGATGGTGGTTCGTTTGATTTGTTGAAATTTGTGGTGATAATATATTTAATTATTTTCAGGTGCTCTTTTGTTAACTGCTGGGCAATGGGAACAGGTGTTTGAATCACCACTCAAATAGTCCGTGTACCTGTGCTGGTAGATGTGTGGAGATGGTGTTACAGTTTCGAGTGACGGCTGTTTATTCAACTTAATCGTGGGTATGGCATCCTTTCTCAATCATGGCGGACAACCACAAGATCGAGCAATCTCTGCTGTTTCATGACGTGCTCTGTAACATGGTCCGAACACAAAACGAATATTTTCTCGGCCTGGTCCACACTCGGGTACTTCGGACAAACCTCGTCCAATTTCTGGCAAACTTGGGGTCTTTCGGAAAAATCGACTCGGAAAATTTGTGGAAAATCGAAAGGTATTCACCGTTTGAGTTAAATCGTACCGTAATGTAACCCTTACACAGTATGGAAATGGCGGTCGACTTCCTGGTGCAACGTCACGACGAATCTGATGAAGAAGATTTAGACTTTTAATCACAAATTTGCCCCCTTTATAAAAAGGAAAAAGACACATCATGTCTATTTTGTAGGGTATCAAGAGATAGATTAGTGCCGAGGTGGTCTGAGTGTTTGGGTTCCCCTTTCAGATCACTGGATCTCCCACCCCACTGCTGAGTGTATGTATGGGTCGATCATTTCAACATTACAGACGGGTTGGTCTTCTATCTGTGTTCTTGCGCCTCCTTTCTGGTGTTGCTTCCTCGGCTCTTTTTGTGCTTTGTCTCCCCCATGTTTCTGCAGGGCTCACACGGATCACCATCAACCCTCTTCTCGAAAGGTCAGGTCAGGTATGGGAGCATGCGCCAGAGCAGCGCAACGCTGCGTCCACTTTCCGCTGGTACTCCAGGGGCCTCCGTCTGGCCATCCCCCAGGCAGATGCCTGGCCCATCCCCATCAAATTGAAATGCCGATCAACCTGCTGCAACCATGAAGCACGTGGTCAGCCCATTCGCCTCCTCCACTCACGAGACTCCCTCACTGAGAGAATCTGGTGAGCAGGATCAGCATCAGGAAAACGATTTGGACACAAAGTCCGACCAGCGATAGCCAAGGATTCTCCAAAGAGACCTGGTACCAAAGGAATTAAGTCTCCGTCTTAGATCCTTGGTCAGAGTCCAAGTCTCGCATCCATAGAGCAAGACTGGAAGCACCTAGGACCTGAAGACTCGGACTTTCGTCCTCCCACACAGATACCGGGAGCGCCACACCCCATGACCCAGTGAATCCATGACTTCCCAGGCCTGACCCAGATATCTATTGACCTCTGACTCACAGCCGGCAGAGACATGAATGTCACTGCCAAGGTAAGTGAATCTCTCCACGACATCAACATCCTCACCACAAACAGGCACAGACAGGACAGCGGCATCCAAGATGTCATTGAAAGCCTGGATCTTAGTTTTGACCCAGGAAACCCGTAATCCCAGCGGCTCAGACTCCTCATTCAGCACCTCGAGGGCCCCCAAAAGGATATCTAAATTCTCCGCAAAGATGACTGCATCATCTGCGAAATCAAGGTCAGAGATCTTGCCATTCCCAAACGATGCACCCCAGCTTGATCTCTCGAACATCCTCCCTAGAATCCAGTCCATACAAGTGCTGAAAAGTGTGGAGGCCAGTACACACCCCTGACGAACACCAGAAACAACTGGAATCAAGTCAGAGATGGCACCACCACATCTCAGAGCACTCTCAGTACCAGAGTAGAGTTCAGACATCAGATCGATCAGTTTTGGTGGCACCCCACGAAGACCAAGAATCCTCCAGAGGGCATCCCGATTCACTGAATTGAACGCTTTACAGAGATCAACAAAGGCTGCAAGCAGCCCCTGCCGAAACTCTCGTCTGCATTCAGTGAGGACCCGAAGAGCAAGGATACGGTCAATCGTTGACCTCTTTGGTGTAAAGCCTGACTGCTCATGACGCTGGTGCTCAAGCAGATGGTGGCGAACCCAATCAATAATTATAATAATCATTATTATTATAATCTTAATATTATTATTATATTATAATATTATATAATTATTATTATATTATAATTATAATCGGATAATTATCCGAGAAAAGACCTTGCCAGGCACTGAGAGCAGCATCACCCCTCAGTAGTTGTTGCAGTCTTGGCGATCACCCTTCCATTTCCAGAGAGGGACAACAAGGCCCCTCTTCCAGTCAGTTGGGATGATGCCTGTGTTCCAGGCAGAGCACAGAACTGCATGCAACGACACGAGTGCAGCATTTCCACCAGCCTTGAGAAGTTCAGCATGGATGCCACAGATCCCTGGAGCTTTACCCCATTTCAACCAGTTCACTGCAGCCTGTATTTCCACAAGCGAAGGTGGGCCACAGTTGATTGGAGGGTCAGCAAAAGGGATTGTAACACTCCTGATGTCCAACTCGACAGCAGGTGGATCAGCCTGGTACAACCGCTCAAAGTAAGCGGCCCAGCGGGCCTTCACTTCGGACTCCTGTGTCAAGAGCCTACCACCCTCTGCTCTAACTGCAGTGCTCCGAGGGATGGGCTTGGATGAACGCAATGCGCGAATTCCCCTGCAAGCAGGACGAGAATCCCTTGACCACAGGTGATGCTCTACCCCCTCACAGATTCCTCGCACATAGACCTCCTTGTCCACCCCAGCGCACGTACAGTTTTACGCCTCAGCTCAATGAACAGCTCAGCTCTGCCATTCAGCCTGGCCCTGCAACTCTGGTCAAGGGTATCCAGTGTCTCTTGAGAGACAAAATCCTTCTTTGCTCTACGGTGAGTTCCAAGACATCCACCGGCAACATCAAGGAAGGTGGGCTTGAAGGCACTCTACAACTCTTCAGGACCTCCCAAAGCACCCAGACTCCTCAAATCTCCACTCAGCCTGTTTGCAAACTCCTCAGCTACCCTCTCATCCTTGAGCTTGCCAACATCCAGCCTAGGGTGGGATGGTACCATTCTCCTGGATTTAAGGTGCAACTTCAGAGTTGCTACAACAAGCCGGTGGTCAGTATTGAGGAACTGAGCACTCCGGTAGACCCTGCAGTTCTGGATCATCCTCCAACGACCATCAACGAGGACATGGTCAATCTCCTTTGCCACACCGCCAGCGTTAGAATACCAAGTCCAGCTATGAGCTTGTGGGCGCTGAAACCATGAACCGGCCACCCTAAGTCCATGACTTCTTGCAAAGTCAAGGAACTTAGTGCTATACTGGTTCATAGTTCCTGACCCATGGGGACCAACACACGTCTCATAACCATCCCTATCAGTTCCAGTTGATGCAATGAAATCCCCCAAAACTAGAACTGTATCTCGTCTGGGGCACTGATCAACCACAGACTTGAGCGTGGCGTAGAACGCGTCCTTCACGGTGAGATCACTCGCCTCAGTCGGAGCATAAACAGAGACCAGGGAAATGACACCCAAGGAGTGACGAATCCTTCATCTCATAATAGGCTTGTTGATCGGTATTACATCAATTATTATCATTGGAGTCAGCTTATTGGACACAGCTACAGCAACTCCTTGGGAATGTTAACCATCAGAGCGACCAGACCAATTGTAGGTGTAACCAACCACCATGATCTCACCGCAATCCGATCTCCGAACCTCAGAGAGAGCTGCAATACCGATGTCCAAACGCTCAAGCTCAGATGATAACAGAGACAGGTGATCATCTTCTCTTAGGGATAGGACATTCCAGGCACCCACCCGAAGGGACCGCCTCAGGTTAACCAAAGGAGACCGCCGTCTGGTGGATGATAACTCAGCACCACTCCGACACACTCTCCCGCAATCTGACCCGTGAACGTTACCCTGTGGTTTCCCTCCTATCATCAAAGATTGGGGGTCCCGAAGGCTTTGCCCAAATCCCGTCATCCGGTGAGCTGCCCTGCGAAGGGAATCTGCACAGGAGGTACTCCCATGGAGTGGGTTTTCAGATTTCTTTGCATTTTTGTGTTTTGCGGAATGAAGGATTTTACGGTGGCCAGAGTGCAAATCCTGCCACCAACCTCCGAATAAGAAGTAACCCAACTGCAGGAGTACATCTGCAGACACAGTTGGGCACAAGATATGGATGGCCGTTGGCTCACAAGGAGCTCCTCCGCCCTTTGACAGGTTTTGTTTTTAATCCTGCTGGGTGTCCATATCCAAACACCCTCCTCACCAAAAAACCTGGTGGGGGAGATGGTTTAGTCACCGACAACCCGACCATGGAACAGGTCAGTACAGGAAAACATGGTACCTGCAGCAAGTCACAGATCTAATCTGGCCTGACCTGACATTCAAACTCATCTCTTTCGTAAAACTACCTCAATCCAGGATCACTGCTCATCTACACTCATTTGTTCCTTCACGCCCCCCCCCACCTGTGGAATGAACTTCCACATCCTCTCCAGTCTCATTCCACCTTCCAGGTCTTCAACACAGCTGTTCACCACAATCACAGATCATCCCCCATCCCATCCCAAACCATGATCTTATCTACCCTCATTAACTCCATCTAAATCCCCCCTAATTTTCCAGTATTTCCTCCTTGGAGTTTCCTTCTCCATGCGTGAGTGTTTTGCAGCCATTTAAGTCCAGGTGAGCTTATGCGATCAAGCAGTGTCCATAGGTGAGCGAGTGAGTCAGTCAGTGAGTCTGTGAATACTTCAGTCGTTATCGTTTAAACCAAACACACAATTTTGATGAAACTTGGCCACAGGCTGCATTTCTGATAACTAACGAAGGTGTATTGATCAAATCAAAATCTGCGCTCATTGGGGGGGATCTATGGAGGGTTTTTACCCCCCCCCTAAAAAAAAGGTATTTGCTCTCTTCTCAGAAACTACAGACATGATTTTGATTAAACTTGACCACCACCTTCATCACCCATGATGTACCAAAGTTTGTTCACAGCATTAAAAAATTCAGGGTCTACGGGGTGTTTGAGTGGCTGTTGCTCCTGATCCAGATGAGCTTCAGGCGAAGTGGTCCGATTTTTGTCTGTTACCTCATGATCTGTTCAGTGTGATAGCTCTTCCATGATCCTCGACTATCTTTCCAAAACAAAAAAAGGGAAGGAGCAGAGAAAGTTGAGAGGGTAAAGAAACATTCCGCTATGTTGGCGTACAAAATAAACGGATGACTCCAAAAGTGAAGGACAACAGGGTAGCAGAGTGTCTGAGTGGAGACATAAGGAATGGGATCATTGGACGGGACGTGAAGGGAACTTGGGAAGAGACTTGTATGAGACATATCGCGAAGGGGGTGGGGGTCGGGGAGTTCCCCAAGAAGATGCTGTTCAAAATAATTTACGAGATGATGATGTCATGGCATCCAAATTGGGAAAAATAGTGTAAAACGAATCAGTAATAACATTTTACAAATGTGAAAAAAACATTCAGGGATGGAATCCCCCAAAAAAAACAACCAAACAAGGTCGGAAGGAATGACAAGTTCAGAGTGACACCACAATACAACACCACAATCCTTTTACGGATTGACATCAAGACATCTTTTGACATTTTTCCATCTCAATCCCACAATGACAACAACCACACACTACAAATGTACAACTACGTCTAACATCGACATACATCTTCACACAATTGTTTCTATCACCATCGATAACAAAAATGGCAAAAGATGTTGTGATGTCAATCCGTAGAAGGATTGTGGTGTTTTATTGCGGTGTCATTCCTTCCTACCTTGTTTGGATGTTTTTTAGGAGATTCCATCACAACATGCTTTTTCATTTTTATAAGATGTTTTTTTTTTTCCTGACTTGTTTATTCCAATAAGAGTCAGGTGTTCCTGCTTATTGAGGAGTGGTGCACTGTGACAAAATGTGATGTGCTTTGAGCCAGTGCCGATATTGATTCTGTTGCTGGTTTCAAATAATCAATAAACGTGCTTGTTTTAAAGAAGTACCACAGGCACCGATGCGTAGTGAGTGTCAGGGAGGAGGTAGCACCTACATTGTCCTGACTGAATGAGTTTTGCAAACTACTGCAGTTGATCTACATTCGTCTTGCATTCCAAATTGACTTATCTATGAATGAAGGAAATAAATTTTGATTCGCCAATTCGACTTGTACTCCACATTTGACTTGTAGGTCAAAATGGTACATAAAATAGAGATTACATGATGTAAGGGGTAATTTTGGAGCGTGTCACGCAGGAGAAGGATCTGGGCGTGGTAATAGATACGGGAGGTAAGGAGGTAGCAGAGTGCCAGGGAGCTCGAGGTAAAGCAAATAGGGTTTTAGGTTGTATTCGGAGGGGAATCATTTATAAATCAAAAGAGGTGGTGTTAATATTGTACAGGAATCTAGTGAGGGCCACATCTAGAATATTGTGTGCAGTTTTGGTCAACACAACTCAGGAATGACATCAATGCCGTGGAGAGGGTTCAGCGCAGGGTTACGAGATCGATTCCGGGCCGAGCTCGACTCAGCTATGAGGAGCGGCTGAAGGAGACAGGGCTTTATACACGAGAAAGGAGGCGGTTACGAGGAGATATGATACAAATGTTTAAGGTAATGAAAGGTGGAGATAAAATAAAAGATAAAAAAACAAAAAGTACAGAAGAGTTTTTCAGCACAAGAGATGGGAACAGGGGCCGTAGCCCGATGGGTTAAAAAAAGGATGAGTGGGGACAGTATAGTATCAAGGCAGGTGTCTTTCAATCAGCATAGTTAATGCATGGAAGGATCTCTTTAGAAAGGTAGTGGCAGCAGTGGGGGTAGATAGCTTTAAATTGGAATTCGATTGGTACCTAGAAGCATTGGAGATGGAGGGGAATGGGGATCTTCGCAGGACCTGTAGGTAGCTTGTATGCGGATGGGTGAAGGTATCTGAGGTTGATGCAGCGCAGGCATGAAGGTCCGAATGGCCTCCTCTTGCCCCCAAAGTTCCTTGTGTTTATATTCAAGGACACGATCCTATTGTACCAGATTAATTTCCTGCCACACGACAGGGTATGATTCCATTGGTCAGAAATATCATTACTGCCACAAGATGTGCTTCTTTGTTTTTTTTTTTCATCAAACAACCCCTTTACAAAGGCTACATGGTGCAAGGTTGAGATTTCAAACGTGTTTTATGGGGCACGCCAGAAGATCATAACGCAAACTTCAATGGATACGGCAAAAGTTTATTTCACAAGAAGATGGCTGGATCTCTGGAAAGGACATTCTTGAGTATAAATCCATGTAGTAAGATATTCGAGGATAAATATGATTATATTTTGCAAAACGTTCCCAGAAATGCTGTCAATGAGAAGACACAGGAAGCGTCCGTGGGCAAATACAGATGTATCACAAGCGTCGTTGAATGAAGCATTTATTGAAATGACCGATTATAAGAAAGCTGGAAACACTGCTACTTACTCCGGGAGTGAAAAGAGCAAAGAAAAACGAAAAAAGGAAAGTAGCACAGGAATGTAAGAAAAGTTCAAAGGCCTTCCAGAGCCAGGTTAAGAGGAATGTTAACGTGAGACACGGGACACGAGACAAAGGCAATGGAACATCAGTACATGGAGATATGAAAGAGGTGAAAGTGTTTCAGTCGTTTTAAACTGAAACTTTTGCAACTGAGGATATATCAAACATTGGACAAAATGTACTTAGAGGAAGACACAGATATCATGAATTATTCAGTTCTAACTCGGACTTGAAGAAGATAATAATGGACCGGAAAGCAGGAAAGTTCTCAGTTGTGGACAGTGTTCATGTAATCGTGATAAGGGAATGGTGGATTCCTACTTGTGATCCTATCTGAATGTCCAGAGAAGAATGTGCTGCCTGATAGTCGTAAAGTGGCGAATCTTACACAAACTACAAGAAAGGGATAATAATGACTCTGTAAACTACTGCCCTTTGAATCTGAGATCCACATTATATTAGGCAAGTTGCTCAAGAAGGTGGTGTTATTTACACTGTACACAGGTGTTGAGGTGGATGGAATAGCAGAATTAATCAATATCACCCACAGACCCCACCACGCATCCCGCAACCCTCACAACGCGTCCTCCAGCCCCAACTACGCATCCTGCAGCCTCTACCATGCAACCCACAGCACCATCACACACCCAGCAGCCAACACCGTGTGACTCGCAGCTCCCAGCATGTACCCCTTAGGCACACCACATGCTCCACAGCCCCCACCAGATGCCCCGCAGCCACCATTGTGTGGCCTGCAACCCTCACCATGCACCCCTTAGCCCCACCGCATGTGCCACAGCCCTAACGCTGCATCCTACAGACCCCACAGGCTATCCTGCAGCCCCCACCATATGGACCTTAGCCATGACGCTGCATCCCACAGTTCCCACAGGCTAACCTGCAGCCCCCACTGTTTGGACAGGCCCCACCACGTGGACCTTAGCCCTGACACTGCATCCCACAGCCAACTTTGTGCCCAATCCCACACCTCACCCATTCCTCATTTCATGCCCCCCCACCCACTCCCTCCCCCCCCCACACTAACTGTGTGGTCCACCAATATTGAAGGTCTCCATTCTGATATCACTGATCTCCAGTCAGGTTACAACTGCAGCTCAGGACATTGCATGTTTGACAGCAACGTTTCTCTCATGGAATATTTCTAACACCTCTGTATTACCTTTTCACTTTGACAGGCCCTGCCACCACTCTAGAGGACGTGGTGTTGCCATCTAGGTCAATAACTCTTTTGCTCATTATCCATTGCCCACACTCAACCCTCAAAGCCCTCTGGAATACTCCAGGCTGTATACCTCCCCACAACTACCTGTTGTTTATCTGTGTCATATACCATCCACCCAATGATGATGACTCCATAAACATCTTTTTCCTCCAATGTGGATCAACTCGTAACCATCCAACCCAAATCTCTGTTCCTCATCGGCACTGATTTCAACCATCACCATGCCAGGTGTCAGGTGCACGTCAGTACAGGTACACCATTACGATGCATATCAGCTCTCCAACAACCGGCCATGACATTGCACCAAAGGTCTTCGATGACTCTCTGCGTCTGACTCATATATGTAAACTTCCTAAACCGGATTTCTGTAACCGGTACGTCTTCCCTCCTCAATGACTGCTGCTGACCACATCGTACTTTTAATTTACATCACATTTACTCGAGTGCCATTTTATCAGAACCCAAATCAATATTTATCTTTTGGCCATGCCAATGGGATCCATGTGGACGTGGTACCGGTACAAAGATACGATGGAATATTTTGCCTCCACTTAATTCCATTTCTTCTTAATTGGAAGCATGTTTCAGGATGCAACAACCCTGAACACATCTTCCCAGAATGGCAGTTTTAATTGCATTTGTATTTGCTGGGAATCAAACCACTCTCAACCATAGATTTTCCAACAAGCAGACTGAACAACTGAGTTATCCTTTTTATAGCCCAAAAGGTTAATCGTGTCACGCAGGTAACCTGCAAGCTGACTTGCATGCCGAAATTGAAATACAATGGAAAACTAGATAACTGCGATCACAAAGCCATCGCCAAGGGTAAACCTCCCCTGGTGCCCATGATCCAATGATGGCATATGCTTTTCGAACCGTCATATGACCTTGACGTTCAAGATTTAGAGACAGAGGGTAAATTATGAAAATGTGCCCCAATCTTAAATCCATCCATAAAACTCAACAATATGAAAATCGGAGGAAATATTTTCAAATTATGATCAAAAAGGTCATAATTTTTGTTAATTACATCACACCGACAAATAGCAGGCCAACCACACTAATCAAATGTCAGGTGCACATCAGTGCAGGTACACCATTACGATGCATGAACATCTTGGAAGGCCAGGTGGTCTTGGAGATTCCGCGTTGGCAAAAATTGAACGATGACAAAAAGAAACGAGTTGTTTTTTTGCCAGTCCACCATTTGACCTTGACCTTTAACCTGGAGGGTATGATGTAAATAAAGTGTAACAGTGCCTTGCTCTAGGGTCTAGGCTATCGAGAGAGGAAAATGTCATTCTGATTGGACAGACCTTGGTTGAGGTTTGGTAAAAAAAAAAATGTTAAAATGTCTATAATTAGGTTACGACCTTAAAATTAGGTCAAGGTCAACTTTTGTGTCCACCCTGCATACTTTTTATTCCCAATGTTGATAAAAAATTTCATTCCAAAAGTCCCAACCAACTCCAAGATCCAGCTCTGATATTGGCAGAAAAAAAATGGAGGAAAACAAACAAACAAACCTAAACAGAGTTTTTAGTACTCCGAGGGTTTGATCCCACACATCCCACACGAGTTTGGTACTCCAATCGGTTCGATTCTCAGCACACGAGCCTTGCACACATATTCCCCGGTGAAAGCTCTGCTGTGACTTTCTGAGCTTTCCTTCTCACATAAATGAGGAAATTGATTTCAAGGTAAATGGAATGAGTAACATTGGCATCGGATTTGTAAGCTCGGGTATGCAGTTTCCCAGGAGGATCAGTGGAATTAATTTACCAGCCTCTGGCCTCCTCCACCGCTCGTTCCGCAGCTTACCAACCCCACGCTTCCTTTCTCCCATCCGAATGTATGATTTTTTCGAGAAACAGAGAATTTACTGTCTGGTATATTTTCCTGTAATGGATCCATGTTGGTTAGATTCCTATAATTCAACCGAATATCGAAATAATAAGCAGTAGTAAATTAAGACAGAACTGGGCCCAAAGCACTGCCTTGGGGCACTCCAGCTCTGTCAGGCTGTTAGGGTTAGGGTGAGGGTTAGGGTCCAAAGGCAGTTTCTTGGGGCCAGTCCTGTTCCTCATCTTAATCAAAGATCTTTCAGTTTCTTTGAAAAATCCTGCTCATCTCTTTGCTGATGACCCCACCCTCTGCCATGGCATCTGAAATCCTTCAGATAAGCATGCAGCAACCTCTTGTCTCTCTGCAGACCTTGATCGAATCAGGACCTGGTCCAACACTTGGAGTATGTCTTTGAACCCCGACAAATCCCACACTCTCACTCTGTCTCTTGAAAAGGCTAATCTGGCAAACCATTCCATCCACTTCCTTACCAAAGCTCTTGAAGAAGCTCAGTCAATCAAACTTTTATGTCTTGCTATCAACCATAATCTTTTTTTGGGCAAACCATATGGCCAAGTTAGCCTCAAGAGCAAGCCAATAACTGGGAATCCTCCATCGTGCAGTCTTTCCTTGGCAAATCGCAGTGTTTATAAGCTTGCAAGGCCTTCATCCGCAGCTCGATGAAGTGCTGCTCTCCCCTTTGGGCTGGCTCCCTCCATCTCACCTGTGCACAAATTGATTGCATGGAAATCAAGGCCCTCAAAATCATTGGAATATTCTGCGATGAAGCTGAATCTCTGGACATGTTACTGTTGCATTGCACGCAGATTGGTGACCTCTCTGTCTTATAACGCCTCCTTTCTGGCTTTGTCGCCCCTGGCCCCACCCCGTAAACCAACCGCCCTCTTGGTTTTTGGCACATGTGCTGAACTAGTAACCCACTTCTGGTGAAATTCCCAAAATCCAGGCTCACTGCTCACTTCCACTCATTTATTCCTGTTTTCACTTGCCTGTGGAATGAGCTTCCTCAATGTGTTCAATCCCATTCTCCCCTCCAGGGATTCAAGATGGCTGGCTCTTCGCCACCACGTCAGGTTATTTCTCATCCACACTTGTGAGCTTTTCTACCCTTATTAACCCCCACCCAAAGCCAACCTCTTCTTTTCCAACAAGTGATTCTGTTCCGTCCCCCTCTCTCTCTCTCTCTCTCACCTACTTTGTCGTTTTTTTTTTTCATCTCCAGTTTTGCCTTCCTTTTCTTGCTGTGTTTCAGGATGTGCTCAGCTTGTTCACAACTTGTGAACTCCCTCTCTCTTTGATCTGATTCTGTCCTATGCCCTTTGTGCATCCAAGTGTCCCTCCAATGTGTCATTCCACCTTGCTGTTGGTGTGTTTACCCTCTTTTCCACGATGTTATGTTTTGTTATGTTCTGGTAAATTCTGTATCCGAACTCTTCCATGAGCCTCCATGTTGTACACCAAAGAAAAAAAAAATTGATTTTACTTCCACTTATGTCGTATACAACTTAACATAACCTAAGGTGTCAAGGCTCATACTAATCTGAGTTGGGGGGTGGAACCTAGTCTAATAGCATGTTAACAAGGCCAACTACAATGAAGTTGATGACGCACCATCGCATATCCCTACGCTTCCCATCTTCAGGAAAATTGGAAGATGGCACAAACTTCCACCAGGAATGACCCAATAATCAAATTTTGAGCGAAATTTTCCCCCCCATTTGAACCCTGTGACCCATCAGTCCCCAACAAATTCTGGGGTCAAATCCAAAAAAATCGTTACATATTTCATGCATCTCCCAATATTGATTACATTTACAAAATTCCATTGAAAATGTTTTGAAGTGTGACTGTGATTACATTTTTCGCTTTTTGACTTTTTGACCCTGCCCCCAGGGCGAGGGGACAACAATGATCCCACTCTTGCACTGTTGTGCCATGCAATGACCACAACTACCAAGGTTGGTGAATTTCTGCCGAACCGCTTTGGAGGAGACAGCGTGACGGACGGACGGATAGATAGACCGAGGTAATTACAATATCTCCCCGGTTTTTTTCAAAAAGCACAGGGATAAAGATGGGAAGATGCTTCAACGCACAATGGTTCCTCCAAACAACTGAGTCATCACAAAAAGAAATTATATATATATATATATATATATATATATATATATATATATATATATATATTCTTTCATCTCTGTCCCTGCAAATATAGCATTCCATTGACTAATTATTTATACATAGTCAAAGAATTTTGTTCCCACATTTGTTCTTTTGAAGCTTTTTTTTTTATAAGTTTCCTGCAGGTGTGAAATTTCACACCTGCTCTTTTTCTTGCCAGTGAAACTCGTTATTATCACTTGCACCACTGGAGATCTTGGGAAGAGATGCACTAAACTTCAATGATGCGACATAAATGCAACTTCCGAGGTCGAGGAAAGAAAGAAAACAATCCCGATGCTGATCTGACTCGAGGTGAGTTCAAAGAGGTCCAGACGTGTGGTTACAAGGTATCCATGCACATTGCATTTAGTATGCACTTCAAGTGGTGTGAGTGGATGTGTGCGTGTGCGTTACTTTTCCGCATCGAATTTCTCCAACAGTTTTAAAAAATGTTACGTAAGATCCTTTTGCAACACTTTTAAACTTTCAACTGAAGAGTCGATTTATAAGTTAAGCTACAAATATATAACTGCTTGGGTATCCTTTATAATATCTCTATTTTGGTAATCCTGGCAGAATTTATCAATCACATTAAATATTGGAAAGATGAAACAATTTTCTTTTCATGTTTGAGTAAATCTTTAACATCACAGATTTGCAGGTATGTTAGCCAAATGAGAAAGAATACAAGTGCACTCAAGAGTTTTGATAAACACCATAAGAAGGCCACAAGCACTCATGACAATACCTGTTTGCTGTATCTTGTATTCAGGAGTGTAGGCTCTTCCAAGCATGCTCCACACTGGTCGTAAGCATCCAAAGAGGCCCTCCAGAAACCCACCAGAAGAGCGGTTCCGTTGTAAACGCACAGTGGATGTAAACTCCCGGCGCATTCCTTGTGGCGCAGTTCCAGCACTTGCACCCGAGGCACCTGGAGTGACAACGACCGTACCAGCCTCGACAGCTTCAGTTCGTTCATATGATTCTTCTTCCTCCTCTTCCTCCTCCTCTTCTTCCTCCTCCTCTTCTTCCTCTTCCTCTTCCTCCGTGGTGAGGTGTAACCTGCTTTTGGCGAAGCGCATACGAGAGTCCCGACCGAAGCCAGGGAGGCGAGCTCCAGGCACCGTCCGATCTCCAGATCCCCAACTGGCATCTAGAGCTTCAGGAGAAGAAGACGAAGGTTCACGTCGGTGTTCAAGGCCAGACGAATCGCTGCTGATGGGCCGTGGACGTCGACTGCTGCCAGAATCCCCGCTACAGCTTTCTCGCAGAGTTACAGCTTCACCACACACCTCCACAAATCGGTCGGGACCTGATGACTCACCACTAGCACTACTCCTTACTCTGCTTTTACGTGGAGAACCCATCGTAAGTAGCTGGCCAGGACGTCCCCCTGGCTCCGATTCTCCACTTGCACTACTACGGAAGCGGCCTCGTCGAGAGCTTTCTGAGCCAGACAGTGATCCAGGCCGATGCTCACTTTCAGCCGATTCCGCACTCGTACTACTCTTAGGACGCTCCTTTCGTACAACACCAGGCCTTTCCTGCCACGTTTCACAGGTGTCCTCCACAGAAATGAAAGATGGTCCTCGATCCATCATATCATGTTGGCTCTCCATTCTTTGCAGATAAATATTCAATGCTCCAGTCACTGGTTTGTACGGCCTGAGGAGACAGTACATCGAGGTATAGTGAAGGCTGCACACAAATGTATCTGGATAGAAGCCAATGCATGTGAAAGGCTCCACAAGGACAATTGTTCAGGGTTAGGTATTGCTTGTTGTGAAAGTATTTTTGTGCAAATAAACATAATTATAGAATATGTATATTCTGCAGATGCTTTGGAGTGTGTTGAGTGAATGAAAAATAAAAAGGGTTTCTCTTTCGTATTCTTCAAACCCGTTGAAAACAGAGTGGGCTTAACAGTAAATGATCTCCAAGTATGAAGAATGTTAAACACGATGTAATCGACAATCAAATAATATCTAGGTACAAATCCGTATTTGATGTATTTTTTTTCTTTCTCAAAATTTTCAATCGAAGACCCGAGTCGAAGAAGTACTTGAGCAAATTATTACAGATATGGATTGCTGCCACACTGGAGATGTAGTTCCTGGTTCTAACTCACTTTACCCAAAAATGTGACTGAAGTACTTCTTCCACTCAGGTATTCAATTGTCACACATCTGTAGACAAAGTAAATTTTTACGTATCATTAAAATAAAAACGCATTCAGAAAAAAAAAACAACAACAATGATTACATACTGCAACTACCACATCTTTTATAAACCTTGGGAATTCAAGCTCCAAAATGGATTTATCAGTAAAATCCAAGAAGTTAATCAATGAGGGAAGCGACGTGCAGCTGATGTCTCAAGCATTAGCCATCTAAACAGGAAGGTGTGGGTGGAACAATGGTTTCTATGGCGATGGGAATGAGTCAAATGAAAGGAACCAGATCAAGGGTCAGGGAACAAAGATGACATAGCCAGAGTAAAAGGTCAAGATTAAAAAATTGAGGAGACAGAATTAGGTGTCAGAGGTCAAACATCAAAAGGACTGAAATGAAACTCCAAGGGTCAAAGATCCCATCGAGTTACACCGTTATTCACATGAAGGTTTCATAGTGACAGGAGGAAAAGAGAAGAGGGAAAGAACAGTCCGGTAAATAAAATAATATCACAGGAAAATCTACACCAATAAATGTCAGTGTGTGTGTGTGTGTGTGTGTGTGTGTGTGTGTGTGTGTGTGTGTGTGTGTGTGTGTGTGTGTGTGTGTGTGTGTGTGTGTGTGTGTGTGTGTTCCTCCATAACTCCAAAACCATGAAACCTCGCAGCCTGAAAATATTCACAGCCAGCATGCATATTAAAGGAACTCCAAAAGAGCGCATGAATGAAAATTGGGTGTTTGGGTTAATTAAAACACCCCTTTTGAAGATAATTAACAGCTTACCTCCATGAAAGGCTTATCCTTGGTCAGCCCAAGTTCACCTTGCAGGCGTCTAAGCCACCATATTGATTTGGCTTATTCAAACATGCCTTGCCTTGGAAACATGATCATCTCTTACGGACTAATGAAAGTATACAATCAAAATATTACATTGGATTTGAGAATCGTATATCGTGGACTAAATTAGCGTTGAAATCTGAAAATTTTATCAAAGCTGTTATTTTTTAGAAGGAAATGTATTTACAGTGCATATGTAGAGAAAATCTACACCCCCCTTTCAAAATTTTAAACTTTTATTGCCTTATTGCCTTATCGCCTGGAATTAAATTTCATTAAATCAGACTTTTTCCACCTTTATTTACACATCGTAACCCACAACTTCCAAATGAAAAACAAATTCTACAAATTTCAGAAAATTAATTAAAAATACAAAACTACAATATCTTGGTTGGATAAGTGTCCACCACCCCTGAGTTAATACTTGGTGGAAGCACATTTGACAGCATTTACAGCTGTGAGTCTGTTGGGATAGGTCCCTGGCATTGCCGAGGATAAATGTCACATTATTTTCTCAGTTTAAATAAAATAAAATGGAAGACACAAGGCTTTCTCTGAGGAGATTGTCTTTCTTGCAATGTTTCTGTTGCTCCGGCTGTAGCATGTCGGTCACGGTTAGCTTCAAGGCCTGATTATCTTGCTTGTGAGCTTTCCTGCTTCCGAGCTGCTTTTCTTTTTCTGCCTGCTGATGCAGATCTGCCCAACCTTGAACGTTTCTTTGGTGGCATAGTAAAGTTGTTTGGATTTTCGAAAACTGCAAAAAACACTTTGCCACATGAACTTCCTGGAACAACCATATCGCACATGACGGGACCTGATGTGGCAGAAAATGACGGACCGATTTTAGAGAAAAATGCACCAAAATCTGAAATTGCACCAAATCGAACTGCAGGAACAGTAAAATGCAGTGTTGTTGCAGATCCCGTGTGCTCTGCGCTCCTTTCTTGGTAGATCTATGTCAAATGGTTTTCTTTGGAGCTGTCAGTCAAATGGTTTGTGCTTGCAAACAGACAAAGGATCGACAAACAAGCAGACAGGCTTGCTGGCTGACCGACTCTGTGTTCCCATTATTCATCCATCCTAAATATTTTGGGGATAAACAGAAAATCAAACACAAAACGGGTTGAACACACGATGAAACAGAAAGAAAAAAAAGACAAAATTCGAGAAAAAAACACAATCGATCTGATGTACCATGTTATTACCCTACGCTCACGAAGCGATAAGCAGAGTTAAGCAATCGGTAGCGCACGTATGTATGTTGTATGTATGTCGTACGTGTCTGCATTTTGTTAAGAGCGTCCATCAAAAACCATTCAGCGGAGGAAATTGAAACTTTACCACATATTACATGACGTGATATAGCGGTCACTCTTTTGATGTCAACAGAGGCCAAAGGTCAACATCGGCTAATTTTATAAAATCCGCAATTTTCATCCAACTGACTTGAAATTTGAACAGGATTTTCACATTAGCCAACGTAATTCAAACACCAATTATTTTTGAGGCCAACATTGGCCAAAAGGTCAACATATGCAAAATTTCTAAAATTGTCAATTTTTATCTGATTAACTTGAAATTCGAAGAGGATTTGCATGTCGGGTCACTGAATTCAACCACCAATTATTTTTTTGAGGTCAACATGTCAACATGGGCCTAATTTCTAAAATTGAGAGATAGGGTTAAAAACTACATGTATCATATCTCAAAAAGTTGTGGACGAGTTATGACAAAAAGAGGCGGATTTGAGTTGGTTCGGTGACAAAAGAATTGGCTCACACCAAATCTTTCTCAAGACTGCGCATGGTATGTATTCTATAAATATCATCGAGTTGAACATTTGTATCTGGGGATTTAACGTTGGTGGTGCCAAAGCGGTTCCTGAACAAGTGTTATGCTGGGTGGTTTGCTGATACCTTCCCAGATAAAAACATGATAAAATACAAAAAAGGAAACAAGGCCTTCAATGTAAAATGCATTTTATCACATAAATTGACACGAGGAGTTCATATCATATTCCTGAAACAAATACCTGGGTTTGACATTGCAAGATGCCCAAGAAGAATGGGCATGCCACATCCTCTGAATAATACAGTGCTACCATATTTCAAAGGAAATAACAAGTACCAAAGGACAACACGAATTGTATAACAACTTGCTTCACTGAATGATCCTCATTCTCGTATATAAATATTTTCATATAAAAAAAAGCATTACAATTCCAAATTATAGGTTTTGACAAGTAGTGTCAGGTGATTGTTTAAAGTCTATCAATGCAGCAAAAAAAAATATTCTGATGTTCCATACTCTGTTATAGAGCATTGGTGCTGCCAAAGGAGTTTCTTGGCAAGGGTTTTAGTGGGTGGTTTGCCATTGTCTTCCCAGCAGTAGTAAGGGTGGGAATTTGTAATTTGTTCATGGTGCTGGTAACAGGTCGCCCACTCTTCACAAAGGACACCATGAGATCTTTAACATTCACCAACTAATACCAGCAGATGGGACATCCATTTTAATGTCCATCCGATAGACAGCACACACATTGATGAATAATCCTGCCTGTGAAATATGGTGTTGACAGTTTATAGCTGGGTTGGAATTCGAACCAAGGCTAGACAGTTTAGAGGAGAGTATGCGTAGCTTGAGGACATGCTGAATCTGCCAGCCTGAATAGGATATATATATATATATATATATATATATATATATATATATATATATATATATATATATATATATATATATATATATATATATATTGTTGCAATACTTGCGGTTAACGTTAAAACCCCGACCCAAATTGTGATCAGCATCACAACAACGAGAAGCACCAACCTCGTCACAATCCTCTGCCTTAGCATCACTTCCACACGATTTGTAAACAGTGAGTGGGTGGCCTTCACAACTCTCATCAAAATCTGAACTCTGAGATTGGTTCTGGGAATTCATTTCAAAAACATCACTTCCACACTGGTTCATTTGACAAGCATCCTGCTCTTCCTCTTGGGTACCGTCTGGGCCTGTTAACCCGTCTTGCACTTTTTCAAATTGGGAAATTCTTTCTCCAGAGTCCACATCAGCAAGCTCACTTTTGAATGTTTCCGAACTAGTCACTTGCTCGGTACTTGGCATGTCAACGTTACTGTCGCTCTCCTCCACGACATGTCTGCAAATGGTTCAAACATTGGCTCGTGAAAATCTGCTCGACCCTTTTTAGTAACATCCCCATTGTCAAAGTGTTGCAAGTCCGACCCAACTTCATACGAGTCAGTCCGCCCTTGCATGGTCTCAACAGAACGATTAATGTCACCTTTGAGGACAACAGAAACGTTCTCTCTTTCCTTTAACAGTTTTCGTCATTTCTTCGTGTCTCACCTTAAATTCGTCCTTTACAGTACCCAATCTCCCTTTGTTTACTCCTGATCTTTTAAAAATTTCTTCATTCCTTATCCGAGTCTATCTACTTCTTGCTTAACCGGTTATTTCGTTTATCACTTCATCCTTATCTGTCTTCATCGCGGTCCAAACACCTTCCACATTCCCCTTCATCCCGTTCATTTCCTCTCGAACCATCTTGATCTCATTTGCCATCCTCTGCTCCATCCTTTGAATCTCACCCTTTACCTCCACCAGCCCAACATCAAGGCTTTGCTACCCCTCCTTTACCTTTACCAGCTCCACCTTTAGCTCCTTTTGACCCACCTTCACTTCCTCCCTGATTCCATTGCCAATCACTCGCATATCCTCTGCCAGTTTTTGCATCTTCCCATCCATTTTTTGCAAATGTTGATCGATTATCACTTTTATCATTTTCATCATCCGATTCATCTAAAATGGCTTTGGCGAAGCTGATTTGCTACTATTGGGTGTGGATCCCAGTGAAATAGCTTTGTCTTCCATGAGGGGAGTTTGGCGGTGGGGGCCCCCACTTGGGACGGGGGGAAATTTTACCCAATGCTTATCAACGAGCTCTACACTCGACTAGTTTCCTTCATCCATACTACCTTTCCTCTGAACTGCCATTTTGTGCTCGTCCACCATTTTGGGCTCATCCGCCATTTCCCGCACACGTTTCATCCTTCAGAAAAAAAAATTATCTGCCATAAATTTCCATGTGTTCTTTT